>NC_063332.1:81826575-81901277 GCF_021869965.1 Rhincodon typus
AAAAGCTCAGCAGGTCTGGCAGCATCTGTGGAGGAGAAAACAGAGTTCTGAGGAAGGGTCACCGGACCCGAAACGTTAACTCTGTTTTCTCCTCCACAGATGCTGCCAGACCTGCTGAGCTTTTCCAGCAACTTTGTTTTTGTGCATTATTATTTACAGCATAAATCATTTAAATAAAGTATAACAGTGATGTGCATACTCCCTGCATTAGGTTTCTAATGCTTATTGTGTGCTTTTATATTGATTATGTATATCTCTTATTCAACTGGAATATTTGATCAACTGGCAAACTTCTGGTCCCATTGGTGCTGGTTAAAAAAATAGTTTGCCAAACTCTAATAATGTAATCACAAGCTTAAGAATTTTTGCAGTCTTGATTCTGTGTATGTGATTTTAGAGTGGGAAATTCCTCAACAAACATTGTCTTCTATCAGTCTGGCTTTATTGCATCCTTGTTGACAATGTATGCTAGGAAGTGAATAGATTCCTTGGAAAATTCACATTTATCTTTGAGGGCAAGCCCTTCAGATTGTAGGGTTCATGAAAATGCATGAAATAGTCATGCTCCTTAATCATTTCCTCAACTATCAGTTTGTCATCCATGTGGCATCTGACACTTTCTAACCCCTGTAATTACTGGAATAGTCCTTTGAAAAATCCCTGCCTCCAAGACAGTGCCAAAAGGCACGCCATTAAATGTAAATCTCCCAAATGGAGTTTTAAATGCTGTGAGCAGTTTTGATTGCTTGTCTGTTGGTGCCTGTCAGATCTCACTGTTGTCATGGAGTTAAGTGAAAATTTAACTTTTAGACAATTTGGTGAAACTTGCATCTACTGTAGACACGAGTGGATTTCCCTCACCACAATCTTGTTGCGTTGTTAGGTCAATACAAATTCTGGTGGACTGATTGAGTTTGGCTACCGTAAGTATGCCCAAACACCATACTTTTTTATTTCATCACTAGACAATGTCCATTCTGGTTATTTCCTCAAGTTACTCCTTGACTTGATTCATTAAGGTTTGTGAACCCTTCCTTGGTGTGCAGATGATAAACAGTTTAGCATTCATCTTTGATATGATGCTATGTTTGGCTTTGGGTTTCTCTAGTTCTATGAGCAATTTAGGGTTTCCTTTCTCAAAAGAACTTCCACCCCTCTGCTATTCAGTTTCTTCAATCTTTTGAAGAAGGCTAATGGCAAAATGTGCAAATTTGCTCAAGAATGAGTCTTCAGGATCAAGAAGTATGTATTATTTTCTATCTTAGACACTTTATGTTGCAGTGTTCCTTGCATATACTTTTAATCTTGGGAGCTGACCCACCTGAACCCTATACATTCACCTCTGTAGGCAGTAACCTCCTTTTTTTTTATCCATTGTTGACAACTTAATAAGAAAGTGACACTCACTCTGCGTCAAAAGTAATGAGATAGCCATAACTAAGTTCTGCCAAACCTAAGTGAGTTGGATCACCAATTTCTCTTATGAATGCATTATTTTAATTTTTTTCTATATATTCACACATGGATGTCATGGTCTGGGCCAGCATTTATTGCCCATCCCTTGTTTCCGTTGAGAAGGCAGTGGTGACTTGTGTAGTTTAACAGCTGAAGCCCATATACTGTAGGTAGACCCACAATGCCATTGGTGAGGGAATTCTAGGATTTTGATAAAACAGTACTAAAGGAGTGGTGATATATTTCTAAGTTTTCTTATGTCGGTGATTCTACTGCACTAACATCATTGTATGAGTAGCCATTTGTCTTTTTACTGCTCTGTAATTGTGTCTTACTTCCTCACATCATTTGGCTATTTTACAGATATAGCATTCTTTTTTAGTACTTGGACACTGTGTGTGCCTATGAGGCATTCTCCCGTGGTAAAGTTGATGTTCTCCACTCAGGATTTCTTCTGGATTTTTGCTTACAGTACAATCTGAATAGTTTTCTCCAAAAACTTCTTTGGACTGTAATAAATTTGACAAAGGCACATCAGCAATTCTGACATTATTTCTGCCTCTTATGGATTCAAATTTCAAGTACAGAAGTCAAAGTTTCCACTAATCTGAAGAGACCATTGCTTAAATTAGCTATGGATGTCTTCAGATGCTGATTTTTTTTCTGTTTTAATTTTGCCCTTTCAGAAACTTTAGTTGTTCTCAGATTAAAGAAATTGTCAACTTCATGCAAAACTTCATCCGAAGTATTAATGCCTTCTTTTGTGCCTTGTTACATAATAACATTATTTGTTATAGGTCTTATTGAAAACAAGAATGTATTTATTTGTTTATCTTGTGATTTGGTGTCTGGCTTGGAATAAATCTCTATCTTATGAAGTGTTTTCACCAAGGTGTCCAACCTGTATGCTAATTAGCCCGTCTCTGATATTAAATCTGCTGGGGAGTATTATTCTCCAGTAATTTCTTGCTGATATGATTAACTTATTCTAACTTAAGCACTTTTTCATCTTGCAATATATAAATGCTACTTTAGTTTCTTTCCTAAATAGTTCCCTACTTTTTCAACATTGCAATGCTATTATGTTTTTCCTTGTCTTAAAGACTTTTAAACTGTGCGGTATAATACTGCTGGTATGTTTCCCTTCCTTTCAACTTTTAACTTCTGTGATACAGCAATGTTTTATCTCACTACTGGTTACTGAGGATTTTCACTGATTTTTTTTTTGCTGCCAAATGTAAGATCTTCCACCTTCTGCAGGAAAATGGAGATTTTTTTTTGCAGGTAACATTGACGTACTTTTGAAGATATAATAAATAATGTCTGACCTTTTTCACAAATTTCCCAATTAAAGCCTGGTGCTTGCAGCCTTAATACGTTATTCCCACCTGAATCATGTTTTCAGTTATGGACCTGCCAACTGTCTGTATTATTAGTTCTTAAAGCCATGAAGTTTTTAAAGCTGTATATTCCCTGTACTGCTCCTGAGTCCAATAGACTACTTTGATCTTGGGTCCACTCAAATTTCCACCATTCTTATCATGTATCCTGGTGGTGAGTTTCCTGCCCGTCTGTCCTATGCAGTGTTTCTCGCAGTTGCTGCATGGTATTTTATATATCACATCTGTCCTGCTCATTGTGGTATGGGATCTTTCATCATTGAGAGTAACTGGCAAAGTGTAGCTGTTAGTTTGTGTGCTATCCTTATTCCAAGAGGTCATTGGAGTCTTTTAGTCAGTTCTGATGTCAGTTCACTACAGTACAAAACCAGAAACAAGATTGCACACTGTGACAGACCGAACCATGTAAATTCAGAGCAGGACAGAACAACAGTGCTTCAACAGGGGCTACACAGCACTGATGATGTCACCGAGAAGGGAGACGAAATGTTTGCATACAAACCAGTCAGCTTGGCGAACCAACCAACAACACCAATCACAACCCGAGCTACAGGTCTTTGTTAAAACATTAAGTGTAGGGAGTGTTAGTAGGAATATGAGGAAACCAAGGATAATGGATCTGGCCTTTTCAAGATCCTGCCCACATCCTGTTTCTTTGAATGTTTCTCCTCTCACCTCAAAAATATGCCCTCTAGTTTTCACTTCCCCTATCCTAGGGAAAAGACCTTGGCTATGCGCATTTGACTTTATAAGCCTTTATAACGTCACCCTGCAACCTTCTACACTCCAGTGAAAAATGTCCCAGCTTATCCAGCCTCTTTTTATATCTCAAACCATCCAGTCCCGGCAACAGTCCTGTAAATCTTTTCTGAACCCTCTCCAATTTAAAAATATCCTTTCCATAGCAGTATGACCAGAACTGTGCATAGTATTCCAAAAGTGGTCTCACCAACTGTGCAACCGCAACATGTCCTCCCAACTCCTATGCTCCATGTTTTGCTGTTTAAGAACCCAAGTTACACAGGGCCTTATGATGGACAGAAGTTCATTGACAAAACAGCTGAAGACTAGGACCCAACTTTGAGGAATGCTTTCAGAGATGACCTGGAGCTGAGATGACTAATCTCCAACAAGGACAACCATTTTCCTATGTTCCAGGTATGATTCAAACCAGTAGAAAGTGATTCCCATTGATTCCAGGGGGAAAAGAGGATTACTCCCTGTATATTGAGCAATGAGGTGGAGGTGCTGGTGTTGGACTGGGGTGGACAAGGTCAGAAATCATACGACACCAGGTTATAGTACAACAGGTTTATTTGCAATGAGGCCATTCATTTGAAGTACGTGCAGTGTGTTTGTCATGTCACTACTGACACATAGTGCAAGTGAGAGATTGATGTAGCACAGTGCTGGACACCAACACATCCATCTCCTTGACAGGTGACAACTGTGATAAGGTATTTGGCTTTGATTCTAAACAGCAAGACCAGGTAGAAGAGCCTTCAAGCTCTAGCTCAGAGGCAAAGCGAAAGAAATCAAAGCAAGGCAGAGAGGTTGTGACATCAAAGTAGGTGCAAAGTGAGCAAATACTAGGACAGCAAGTGAGAAGCACTGAGATGCACCTGATCCAATCCATGAGGTAGCTGCTTGTTTGTGTCCCAAGTATCATGGCATCCAATGAGAGGTTTTGGCTGTGCAAAGCTGTATTGCAAGTCGGTCAGAATTGTGCCACGATGATGCAGTGAGGCTGATATATGCCCAATACCAAGGCCAATGAACATTGGGATGGTGGTGGTCACTGCCCATGGCATGACCTGAGATGTTGGTGACTGCTGTTGAAGATGGAGAGCTAGAGAAACAAGTGACATTTGGAGTCACCAGGTGGCAGTTCTGACATTTCTGTTGGGAATTGGCACTATCTAGTTTCAATGCAGCGGGTGGGAGATTAGGAAACTGCATACCAATAAGGTGACATTAGTTAATAAAGGCTTGCTAATGCATGCAAATAGATGTCTCACCACTCACGAGTCAGATTTTCATCTCTTCATTCAAAACTTGGTTCAAGAATCAAAATTTCATCTGTCTGCATTGAGAATCTCATTTCCATCATCTCTATCAAATTTCTCAAAAGCCTTACGAATGTCCACATCATTCAGGGGCAGGGGAAGATTTTGCCCATGGTTTCCAGTAAGCCCAAGCAGTGAGCTGAAGGCAATTGATTTCTCGTAAGAGACTTTAAAACACAGGCTCTCAGAATATTCCTTCAGTGACCCTGTAACAAAACAGGTCCAGCTGACTCCTCCTTTGTTCAAATGAACCATATTCGCAATACTTTAGACACAAGTCCTCAAAAAATATTAATAATGGAAATGCCTTCATGATATCCCCCTCTAGTAATGATCTGGAAAATTAATTCCAATGCGTCAATAGGGCACTGAAAGGCAAGACAAGACTATCATTCATTCAATTTAAGAGACCTCATTCAATTTAGACCATGCAAATACTTATTCAGATATGTCATGCACTCATTTGATTGCCACAATTAATAATCTATAACATTGACCAATCTATCCGCAGAAGGAGATAACTTGTATTTATACAGCATTTTTAAGAAAGTAAAATGTTCATCTTCTTCTCTGAAATGTTTTATTTTGCCGACTGATGGCCTGGTGACGTGTACATAAGGGATATGTGATTGATACAGTATCCAGTTAGATCACAAAGAGCCCTAATGTTAAATGCTCTGAGTGGTAATCTCTTGTGATTGAATTTTGAACAGTTCAGGCACATTCCTGAATTTAAGATTGTTTAAGATAAGGATTGTTTCCAGCGATTAGCAGAATCAGACTGAGACAATATCTAATGCAGACCTGAACTGTTCTATTTTCTATGCAAATATTTGATATGTTGATGCAAATTATGCTTTTGTGATGCATTGTAGCATTGCATTGTATCTGAATAGAGACTGTTAAGAACAGTCCAATAGTTTTGGATAGCTTTTCCACCTTTTTTTTTGCTGGCATTTTACAAATTTTTGCATGAAAGTTTCTGAATGATCATTGGTGGAATTTTTTGTAAATGTTCTCCACATCACCTGTGAAAATTCAACTCTCATTTTTCATTTTCATAAATTGTGCTTGTCTTTTTCTAAAATAATGAATTCCGCAAATATCTGTAAAGAATGTACATTTTGGTGGAGGTGTAAATTAACTGCCTTTAATAAACTCTGCCCAAAGCTTCCTTTCCATTGAAATTAATGAAATGTTAGTCAGGTATTTAAGGCATGGCTGATTCGTGAGTGTCTGCTGTGTCAATGCTATAGTTGAAATTTCTACTAATTCTGATTGTCAAATCTGGATAAATGTCTATCAAATCTAGAATTTCAGCGTTCCAAACAATTTCTCTGTTAAAGGAATGCACAGTACTTGATGATGTCCCAGATGGGATGTATCCAAGGCGGTGGTGGGACGCAAGGCAGGAGATTACAAGGACTCTGACATTAAAGTTTGAGTCCTCTCTGGCCACAGGAGGGGGTCCAGAGGACTGGAGGACAGCTGATATAATATTATTATTACTCGTGATAAACTAGCAAACTACAGGCCTGTGAGTCCAATGTCTGCGGTAGGAAAATTATTGGAAAGACATAAGAGGGACAGAATTAATTTCTACTTGGAGAGGCAAGGATTAATCAAGGATAATCAACTTGGGTATGTAAGAGGAGATAATTTCTAACAAATGTGATTTTTTTTTTAAAGGAGGTGACTAGGCCTGTAGATAAGCGTAGGGCAGTTAATGTAATCAATCTGGACTTCAGTAAGGTTTTTGACAAGGTTTTGCATGGTAGATTGGTTCAGAAGCTAAAAGCCCATGGAATCCAGTGCAATTTCACCAAGTAGATCCAAAATTGGCTTAGTGGTAGGAAGCAAAAGGTGATGGTTGAAGGGTATTTTTGTGACTGGAAGCCTGTGTCTGTGGCATACAACAGCGTTTGGTGAAGGGTCCCTTGCTGTTTATTATGTACTTTAATGATTCAAACACAAATGTAGTAGATATGATCAGTATGTTCGCAGATGACATGAAAATCGGTGGTGTGGTAAGTAGCAAGGAAAAATCCTTCGATTACAGGACAGTATATATGGATCAGATAGGTTGAACAGTGGCAAATAGAATTTAGTCCTGAAAAGTGTGAGGTGATGCATTTTGGGAAACTAACAAGGTAAAGGAGTCTATAGTAAATGGTAGGACCTTAGATGGTAAAGAGGATCAGAGGGTCCTTGGTGTGCATGTCCCTAAATCTTTGAAGGCAACAGAGCAGATAGATAAGATGGATAAAATGGAGTATGGGATACTTGCTATAACTAGTCAAGGCATTGAACACAAGAGGAAGGTGGTTATGATGGAGCAGTATATAATATTATTTAGGCCACAGCTGGAGGACTGTATGCTGTTCTGGACACAACACTACAGGAAGGATGTGATTGTGCTAGGGAAGAAGCACAAGAGATTCAACAGGAAGTTGTCTGGGTTGGAGCTATAGATCACTCCATCATAAACTCATTCCTCTTGTATTGAATACCTCAATGAATAAAGGCAAGTTTGAAGAGACACTCGAGAGGCTGGGGTTGTTTTCATGTGAAGAGAGAAAGCTGAGCGGGGACCTGGTTGAGGTGTCCAAAGTTCTGAGGGGCATAGATAGAGTAGATGGGGAGAAAGTTTTCTCCAAGAGGCACAGTTTTATGCTAATGAGAAGGAGATTTTGAGGGTTGTGGGTATCTGGAACTCACTGCCTGAAAGGATGGTAGATTTGGGAACCCTCAAGACATTTATGAGTTATTAGATGAACACTTGAAATGCCAATAGCTTACAAGACTACAGGCCAATTCCTGGAAAACAGGATAGGAGCAGGTGGATGTTTGATGACTATAGACACGATGGGCCAAAGGACCTGTTTCTGTGCTGTAAACCCTTAATGATTCTCTCTCCTCAAAGATCCTTTCCACATTCCAAACACTAAATATACTTTCATTTCTTAGTTTCAGCTTTTGATAATAGTCTGAGGTAATTTAGATCTGAATTTGAAGGTGATTAATTTTTATCTGTAATTTGTGGTGTTCTTTATCCAAATCTATCCATAATCCTGGGCAGCAGAGTAACACAGGGCAGTTGTGCTCCAGGATGTTCAGTGCGGGCTGTAAAACCCCATGATGCTGCACGTGCTGAGTTTGCATTGCATATTGGCTACACTTTGCAATCATGAAATGTTCTCATTTGCTCAAGGAAGGAAATGAAGAGTAAAAAAAAGTAAGTTATTCTTGTCAATGTATTAGGATAAATCTATGATAACTTAGATAGTTGCTGTATCTGTCTGTTTAATTAAAGACAAATATGTTTAATTGGTAGATTTAATACACTGATCTCTATAGGGAAGCAACACTAGTCCTTACCTAGTCCAGCTTGCATGTGACTCCAGACTCACAGCAATGTGGTTGAATCTTAACTGCTCTCAGAAATGGTCAGGTCACTCAGTTGATTCAACTTTGAGACAAGAAATGAAACCATGGTATCAACCTAAGCACCAGAAACAACCGTGGCAAATCTAGCATTATTGATGCTGCACAAGTTCTCCTAACTAAAATGTTAGACCATATGTCAAAATTGGACATGTTGTTCTATAGGCAAGTCAAGCAACAGCCTGACATCGTCATACCCTCACAATCATACCTTGCAGATAATGCCTCAGGCAACACCATCATTGTCCCTTCCTGGTCATATTACTGACTGGACAGACTTACCAGAGGTGGTGACACTATTGTATACAGTCAGAAGGAAGTTGCTCTGGGAGCTCTCTATATTGTCTCTGGACCCCATGAAATCACATGGCATGGAGTCAAAAGGGGACAAGAAAAAAGCACCTGCTGACAGCCACCTACCATCTCCTATGCAAATAAAAACCAAAAGAACTGCAGATGCTGTAAATCAGGAACTAAAACAAAGTTGCTGGAAAAGCTCAGCAGGTCTGGCAGCATCTGTGGAGGAGAAAACAGAGTTAATGTTTCAGGTCCGGTGACCCTTCCTCAGAACCCTTTCTGTTATTACTATTAAACCAGGAGATCAATCCTGAATTAATGAAGAGTGCAGAGAGGACATGCCAAGAATAACACCATCCAGGGCAAAACAGCCTGCTTAATTAGTACTCTGTCTACCACCTTCCACATACACTTCCTCCATCAAAAATGCACAGTGGTAGCAGTGTCTGTCATCTTTCAGGTGCACTGCAGTAACTCACCAAGGCTCCTCTGATAGCACTTTCCAAACCCATGAACTCTGCCATCTAGAAGGTGAAGGCAGCAGCTATATGGGAACATCGCCACTTGCAAGTTCCATTCCAAGCCATTCATTGTCATGACTTGGAAATATACCACCATTCCTCCACAGTTGTTGTATTGAAAGTCGAGAATTCCCTCCCTATCTGTCCTCTGGGAGTAGCTGCACTCCAAGGTCCACAGCAGTTCAAGAAGGCAGTTCACCACCAACTTCTTGAGTACAGTTAGGGACAGACAATATATGCTGGCTTAAACAGCAATGCTTACGTCCCGTGAATGAATAAAAAAAAAAACTTGTGATGAACTTGTTCTTAGCTCGTTATTACTTTAAGAATTCAGTTTTTGAAAAAGAAATGCAGTTGTTTTCTGAGAATTTACCTGAGACTATAAATCTTGAAGTACCTTTTTATATTGAGAGTTTTAGTATGCAAAGATAAACTGCATCCTTGTAGATGTTTGCCAATGAAATTCATGTTCTTGGCTCTCGCTGACACAAAGAAAGCTCACATGACCTTCTGAGGTATTGTTTTTAAACTTTGCTGGATACCACGTGAACTCATTTCCATCCCAAATGCCGTGTACGTTGAGCTTGATGGCTCACTAATCCTTTCTTGTTACATTAGTCCGGAAATACTAAATTGAAATTTGAAAGGGAAGCTCCGATAATTCAGACTGATGGGTAAGTATACAAAATGGTGTTTTCCCTTAATACTGCTTTCTACTCTTCCCCCCTTTCTCTTGCTTAAGGCCTGTTACATCTGTAACTTTTCCCAGTTCTGATGAAAAATCATTAATGTGAAATTTTTGGTGGAATTGAATGATCTCCCTGAGATGATTCTGACAACGGGGATGCATTTAACCAGGTGGGAGAATGAGGCACCATTTACCTTCTCGCCTCTCCCTCTATTAAGCCTGGGATGGGAGGGCTTGTTGACAGCCATTGCCAATGAAAGCCCATAAGTATGGAATTAATACCTGCATCGGGTCTCATCCCACTGTCACTGATTTTCGACCAGTGGAGGCAGGGCAACTGAGCTAGTCCAAGAAAGGGAAGCTTGTGGGTTACTTGCTGAGGGGGTGGGGGTTGGGGGGCGGGTGGTGTGGGGGTGCTGTTGTATTGGTTCAAAGTGCTTGATTGGAGCGAGATAACCAGGTGTAGAGCTGGATGAACACAGCAGGCCAAGCAGCATCATAGGAGCAGGAAGGCTGATGTTTCTGGCCTACAGCCTTCATCAGAAATGATTGCTAGGATGGGGCGGTGCTATTGAAACCTACTTTGCTGCAGGTCATCCTTTTCCCCTCTCATGATCCCCCACAAGGATCCCCCAGTACTGCCTTCACTCATGTGTGGTCTGGGATCCTTCAATAACCCCTTTGCTTCTGCTTTGCTGCTTGTAGCCTTGCAGCTCTTGGTGGTCAAGACTTTCAGCCGGAAGGCCTTGATCTCAGGGAAGACCTGCCACTGGCCACATAAGTGCTGGTTCAGTACTTCATTCTGAAGGGTCTTCCCCAAAGGAGACAGCATAGAGCCTCAGCTGGCAGGCAAGACACCCACTGCCTTGATTAATATCACCCACTATCTCTAATACTCTCACATACATGCTGCCTGACCTGCCGAGCATTTCTAGCATTTTCTAATTGCATTTCAGATTTCCAGCATCCATAATATTTCATGTTGCTGTTTGTAAAGTGATTCTGTAGTACATTAATTGCGTTTGTGCAACATTTAACATTTTTCTGTCTGAAAATATGCTGAAATGATTTGCAAACAAGGTTTTATATTTAAAACGCAGCTACTATTATCGTGTCAGCAAATGTCAATTTGACGCCGAGCTCGCTTTTCATTTGCTGTTTGCGAACAATAATCTGATAGGCTGTGTTTGATCATTTTTATTGAAAACTTTTTTTGGCCCAGATACTGGGAGAATTCCCAACTGGAAATCTGTTTGCAGTCTTCAAAGATTAAGCAAACCGACCACAATTAGTATTTCTGGTTGAATCCATGCACACCTGCTGAGCTAAACTCTAAAGCTGGCAAAATTGTAAATGTGCCATCATTTTGGATTTAGAGTTTAAAGAAATTGCCCATTTTCCATGAAACCTGATACTAGCCTGATTAAATGAAGCTAATGAAAATAGGTTTCACTTTTAGCCTTCTGCCAATCCTTCCTCTCATAACAGCATGTGTGCAATTTTGACTTCTCAAAATTACACTTTTGTGAATATAATATTCTTTTGAATTGCTGCTTTAAATTAAAAAAAGGCCAATTTTTAAAAAAAGTCAGAAAGTTTGTGCTTCTTTTCTGTTAAATTAAATTAAAACCCCATTAAAACGTTAGATCAGTTCATATTTGCATTTAAATTGGTTTGGGTTAAGTCACTGCTCATTTTAAATAAATCCCTTTCATCCTGCTCATTGGAACAGTCTCAGTATGCACAGGAACACAGTAAAAACACAAACAGAAAAGGCTCAGCAATCTAGTCCGACTGAATACTGCACATTTGTTTGCCCTCCATTAAAGGCTATCAAAATCAATCAGCAGGAAACATATTTCAAACCAGCTAAGCTTAGTTCTTTTAACTTTTCTGTACTGTGCAGGTAACAACTTGGCTTGAACTACTGGAGTCAGGCAACAATAAGACAGAAAAGGGGTGCCTTGATATTCAACTGTATGAACGCATGATTTCACATTCTGTGGAGACTCCAAGGGCAAAATTTATAATTTTATATCGTGGTTATTATCTAATCAAACAGAGTCAGCATGGCTTCATGGAAGGGAAATCATGTTTGACTAATTTATTAGACTTTTTCAAGGAAATTTCAACCAGAGTAGATAGAGGGGAACCAGGAGATGTGTTATATTTGGACTTCTAGAAGGCATTCAACACAGTACCTCACAAAAGGTTAAGTCATAAGAAAAGTGCCCCGGTGTTGGAGATAGTATATTGGCATGGATAGAGAATTGGAAAATGGGAAGGAGACAGCAAGTGGGGTTAAGGGGTTCTTTTTCAGGTTGGTGACACATGACCAGTGGGATTCCACAGGTATCACTGGTGGGTCTGCAACTATTTACAATGCATATTAATGACTTGGTGGATAGAATTAAATGTACTGTAATCAAGTTTGCAGATGACCCAAAAATTAGTGGAAAGGCAAGTGGTGAGAGGGGTGCAAACAGTTAAGATATTGGTACATTAAGTAATGGGCAAAAATTTGTCAAATGGAGTATAACATGAGAAAAAGCAAAGTTGTTCATTTTAGAAGAGAGAACAAAAATGTAGAATATTATTTAAATGGACAAAAACTGCAGAAAGCTGCAACACAAAGGGGCTGGGAGGTACTTAGACCTGAGGCACAGAAAACTAACATATAGGTGCAGTGGGTAATCAGGAAGGCTAATGGAATGTTGGCCCTTATTTCATGGAGTTTGGGGTATAAGAGTAGGAAGTCTTCTTGCCACTGTACAAGGCGCTGGTGAGACCACATCTGGAGTACTGTGAGCAGTTTTCAGCATCTTATTTAAGAAAATATATTATTTGAGGCAATTCAAAGAAGGTTCACTTGGATGATCTAGGGATTGACTTATCAGCAAAAGCAAAACAGCTCGTGACTATACTCACTGGAATTTAGAAGAATAAGGGGTGATCTGATTGAAAAATCCAGAATTCTTAAGGGGCTTGACAGGGTAAATGTTGAGAGGATGTTTCCCCTCGGAGGAGAGTCTGTCACCAGAGGGTATACAGGCCGTCCCCAGGTATTGAATGGATTCCATTCTGGAGTCTGTTCACAAGTCGATTTGTACGTAAGTCAGATCACAATGCAGGACAATTTGTACAGGAAGTATTTGTATGTCAGATCTTTAAAATTACACCCCTGCATTGGATCACATTTGTAAGTTGGATGTTTGTAAATTGTGGACTCCATGGTCTTGGAAAAGAGGGATTCCAATTTAAGAATGAGATGAGGGCTAATTTCTTCTCTGAGGGTTGAGAGTCTTTGGAAGTCCTTGTCACAGAGAACTGTCAGAGCTGAGTTCTGTTGGATATATTTAAGGCTGAAATAGATGGATTATTGTTCAGTAGAGGAATCAAGGGTTAGGGAGAAAAGGCAGTAAAGTAGGCTCGAGGAGTGTCAGATTTGCCTTGATCCTATTGAATGGTGGAGAAGGCTCAAGGCACTGAATCTTCTGTTCCTATTCCGTATGGTCTTATTGCCATATTGGGTGGAATGAATGGTGTGGGCTGTGGTGAATGTACTACAGAATTATACGACAATTTTGATGAGTTAATGCCATCTTTTATACTTTTCTCAAGTGGCTTGGTGAGATTCTTGTAAGACAGTGGTGAGATGCTTGTAAAAAGCCTTGTTAATATTCAGACTCCCAATTTACCAAGTAAGCTTGATGTCAGGGAAACCCAGCAAGGAAACCTGAGAGAGAACCTGGCCAATTCAGCTCAACAATTGTTCTGAATTACCTCCATGTACATCAGGGCACCTATGGGCACCAGTCACACTCAGCGCACATCCACAGATATTGGCATCTGATATATGCCAGGCTCTGAGAACCCTTATGGCACATCCCTGATCCAATTACATGACATTCCTATACTTCAATATTACACCTCAGGCTACATAGCAACTCTCATTGTCATGCTGCAGTAAGGACACTGCACTCAGGGACTGAACCAGGCTGATTTTCATGCTCTCTGCATGGTGTTATAGTGTACACTTACACTGAGCCTATGTGGATGCTCACTGCATTGTTATTTTACACTTTGCCCCCTCACCTGGAGATAACCATTTCTTAATACTGCTGTCTTGCCTTGCTGTTTAGCACGGACACAAAAGCAGGAAACTTGTCATGGTTGTCAGCAGGTCTAAGCGAAGTTAAGGAGATGGCCTTTGTTCGGGGATCCTGGCATAGGAAGCCAAAGGCAGCCTCCAATACCAGTCTATGTCCTGCTCACAAGGGCCAAAGTCAGAATCCTCTCCTCATAAGAGGGTGGGGGTGGTGAGGAGCTAAATGTCAGGCACCGCACCATTTGCTCATTTGGCTTCTTTTAAAATCTAAAGCAGCAATTCAGAAGAATATTATATTCAGAAAAGTGTATTTCTTTCGGCCCTGCTATGAGCTGTTTTCCTCCAGGAATGTGAGAGATTGTGATATAATGGAAGATGAAAGTGTGTAGTGCAGATATTATGTTTAACACATGTCTCCTGAGCAAGTGAGAATGCATTGCAGAGGGCAGGCAGGATTAGTAGCATTGGGCATTGGAGAAGTGTAAGAAAATCATGCATGTGAGATCGTAAGAGTGCTAGAACATAATGCTTGGTGGGAAGTTTGTACATTTGCAGAGGTGGAGTGAGTATGAGGAATCGGAGAGAAGACAGTGGCTTTTCAGAAGACGGAATGTAGGTGGTCATCGACCTTCTATCTACAGTGCTGGGCATTCCTCCAACTGGCAGAGCCTGCATAGATTCGGGTGGCAACCTCAGACCAGGCTGGTACAATCTGGTTTTATGGCCTTCTCTGGTGCTGGGGGGAGGAGGATGTCCCACATCTATACCACATTGTCCAGCAGGGCAACCAGGCCCCTGTCCACAAAACAGGGCACAAATATCCTCCCTGTGTGCCATGGCCTGGGCAAATGTCAGGAACCATGCAGGGCAGCTCTGGACTCTCAGTACCTTGTATAGGTGCACTGCAAGCTTTCAAAGATGGTGCAGCATAAAGGTTGCCAGTCTTCAGGACAACCATCGAGTGGCAAGTCATTTTGGGAAGATGAGACTCCTTAGGGGTACGGAAAATAATTGATGAAGCAAGTTTTTGTTCAGGTATGGCAAGAGAACCTCGCCAGATTTCAGAGTGAATAATCCTACAAAAAACCTGATTTAACTCGAACTTGGGTAATAAAATGTAAGATTCAACTCATTAAAGCAAAAGGGTGAAATCTGGATTTCTTACTCAATGATTAAATTGATTATTAAACATATAAATAAAAAAAATTTAGATGCAAACCAAACATCTAAGGCATTGAAGACTTTTAACAATACTATGAAATGCTTTGCTAAACTATGCAAAGGAAATTTGAAACCATATTTCAAATTCTTCCAATCTATTTAGATTAAATAAATGGTAGAGATTATTTTAATGAGAACCTTGTGAAAAATGATTTTTTTTTTTCTAATTTCATGCGAGAATCACTACCGTTTTATGTAGCCTGTTGTATCTGTGAGCATAAATTACTTCTGGAAAGCAATTCATCATTTGGCTACTGAATTAACCCAGAATTATGATAAATGAATCCACCAAACTAATAACTGGTTTACAAACAGAATATTTGTTGATTCATTTTTTTGTTTCTGTAGACTAGGTAGAAGTAAACGTTTCTCCCTCAGGAGGTCTCCTAACTTGATCAATCTGTGAAATAGTCATTGTTTAGCAACTAAATGAGTATGGAGTGGTGTGTTTTGTCTTATTGCAGAAGTATGTGGCTGAGATGTCCCATTCTTCCCCACCAGTTTTTAGGTAGATAAAGGTGAGAAATTCATTTCACCATCCGCTACCCATCTTTACAATTCTTTGGTTTCCTGGTGAGAGAGTCTACTACCATATAATGCATTTTGAGGCAAAGGGTCTCTTGTTGTTTGTGAGCACCAATGTCTCAGGAAGCTTTAGTTCATACAGCAGGTTATTGGTGATAAATGCAGCCTGCTGAAATAAGACCTTCTTCTCATTTACCTCCTGTTATTCTGCATTGCTGAAGCTAGAACTGAAAACTCTGAATTGAAACTCAGGACTGAATTATCTCAGGCCACTGGAAGCAAGTTCATTGGTGTTGAGGATTGGGAAGTCCTAGAAATTGTCATCCTTGCTCTCAGCTAGCTTTTCTCAGCACAGGATATAAGAGAGTGGGACGCACCTTGGATCTAATGTGTAAGTATTTATGAAGTTGTTGAGATTGTTTAGAACGTAATTCTGAGGTACTTTATCCTGACTCCTAGATTTTCCAGTCATGTTTTCCACTTCAGTAACTTGTCAGGGTCACTCAGGCAAGTGCACAGTGGAAAGCGTATCTTCAGTGAAACTGACAAACAGTGAAGGCTTTGATCAGTTATTGCCATAGAGCTGCAACCACGGTCATTGGGACTGCTGTTCAAAGCAATTCCTCTTTCAGACACTGCCTTTACTGCTTGACAGGTGATTGCCTATTGCCTGTTGCCTGGAAGGCACTTTACCTGTTGAGAATTTCACTCACCTTCAGCTGAAAATCCTTGCTGTTAGACATCACCACACCATGGGAGGTCAGCTATCGCAGGTCAACCTTATATCTCTGCAGAGGTACAAGAACAGAGACTATACCACCACGAGCTTTTCCACAGCAGCAGGAGTAACACCAAGCTGCAGCGTGGTAGCCTTTTCCTCAGTTGCATGTCCCTTTCATCCCCCACAAGGCACAGACTATCCAGACCAAGATCCAGCTGGAGCCAGGGTCTTAAACCCAACCCAAGGTCTCCAGGCAAAAGGTCTCATCGTGTGCGAGCACCAACGTCTCAGGAAGCTCCAGTTCATCCGGTAGGTTATTGGCGATATCTACAGCCTGCTGAAATAGGACCTCCTTCCCAATGGAGCAGATAGGCATACAATGGCAGTGCCCGTCAGCGTGCTTCTGAAAGCTCTAACCCTTATTGTAGTCTCTGATCCTCACCTGTCTTCACCTCTTCCCCTCACCCATGTGCCCACTTATCCTCCACCGCACTCCCCCTCCTCCCCTCCTGCTGGTCGAGTTGGCCTATATTCAAATCACAACATGGTGGCTCCCATGTTTAAGGCAGAGTTTTCCTATTGACTTTAACTTAATGTATGATTAAAAAGAATGAGTTGGAAACCATGCCTGCCAATGCTCGTGAAATAAAGTATGAGTTATTAAGGCATTAAGTTGAGCCCTATTGAAGCTTTGGTATCTCAAAAGTGCTATGTTGAATTCATTCTAACAGAGAATTTGTGGCTGGACATTTTTAATTAGGCTAGTTAAGCATCATATTAAAATCTATGATACAAACTTAAACATTTATCACATTTATCAATGAGACAAAGGCCACTTCCTGTTGTCTATTTTATATTTATTTCCGCAACTTTAGTTTCTATTTTCCTGGCTCATTTAATAGATGTTTTTCATCCCTGCTGTTAGATACTTAAAGGAGTGAATGATTTCAAAGGTTCTACTAATTTGAATGTAATGTTATGTAAGTAGCTGGATAGACTGGCACTGTGACTTATTTAATGCGACAGTAACTCACTATACTCTTAGAAGTCCTCCTGTAAATATTTTAAGTAAAAAATATCATTATACTTGGTATCCAGAATATATTCTGCTGAACGGAATCTGTCAAAAAGAGATGAATTCAGCATGCTGCAGAAATGTAACTACAATTAGCAAAGACACAACTCATAGCTATCTTATGAAGTCAACTCAGAAATGAAGGAAGAGAAATGATTTAAAATATCAAATGTACACAGGAAGAAGCTAATGAACCTTTAGCAATTGAAAACAACCTGCCTCCAACATCTCAAATTGCCAACTGTGAAGGAACATTGTACTCCAGCATCACAATAACACCTCATCTGCAAAAATAAGGGAACTTTCATTCTTTCCTTACCCTCTAGGCTGTATTTTCACAGCTGAAGACAATAGCCCTACCTTTCACTGAGTGAGGCCATTTGGGGCTCAATGTTCCTGACATTCATCCTTTCATGCCAGCCTATTCCCTGATTGGACCAGGTTAACAGCCTCAATCAGTGAACTCATATTCTATGAGGTCCAGCTGGCTGACCTTGTTTCAATTACTGTAGTGGGATAAATGGGTTTTCAGAATTTGGATAAAGGGATGAAGGGATTCTATTGGGATAGTGAGGTAGTTAGGGTAGGATGACAAGATAATGGAATTAGAATCAGGTCCCATGTATAAATGCATCACTAGCCATGAATTTGGAGGTGCAGAATGTCAGAATTAGAGAACTGGGGTTCATGGGAGCAAACGTAAAGCTGAAGAAAGAAATTTAATGAATATTGATTAGGGTCAGCATTAATAGCTCAAAAAACAGCCCCAAATTTAAAATTGAGCATGGTGATCAAGTTGAGTATGAAAACACAGCACGAGAGGTTTTGATGGATGGTGTATCAAAACTCTCAAATCTAAATGTTAAGATATTTTTAAGAGTGAAAACAATTTCAAAGTCATTCTACACCCACAATTTGGCCCCAGCTGTACAGTTATCAGCTAAAAAATTGTTTCTATCTGTAAAATACATTAATGAGTCTGGTGATTTGAAACTTGAGGCTTAGTGCTGGGACTGAATGGCTGTCTTTAGTGATTTTATTTATTCTCAATACAAGACAGTTGATTCAGAGATGTTTTGTGTTCTGAAACATAGGCCAGGACTTTTCCCTTTTTTTTAGTTAATTTTGGGGCAAGCACCTTTAAATTGTGAGACACTCTCCCCATCCTTACCAATGAGAAAGCTTGGGAAATGAAGTGCCAATCAGGCACTGATGTGGTCACCTTCTTGGTCAAGCACTTTCAGGGACAGCCATATCCTAGCCTACCTGAAGCTGCAATCAATCAGAGATTGGCAACCATTGTAAGAAGCAGCACTATTTCAGTGTCTCAAGTCTCTGGCTGGCATTTGAAGACCAGGAATAGCAGGGAGCTTTTTGACTTTTTGGGAGGGGTGATCATAGTTTGGGAGTCCTGGGAATATGGTTTCTGAGGGCTCATAGTCAAGGGCAAGGAAGTGGCTTTCAGCAGTCATCCTTTGCTGCCAGTCACCCTCAAGTTGTGGCCCCTCAATGCGTCCCCGTCCTCAAACCAGAAAGCAGGCCAGCTTGTTATAACAGTCAGAAAGGCTACTGCTTTTCTTGCCTGTCAGGACCAAGTTAATAGAGTCAATGATAGGCTAAGGCCCTTTAAATGGGCAATAATTGACCACTGACAGAAGCTCAGGGAAGTTGACCATGTACATTCCACCCAAAATCTAATTTCTGACATGGTGGGTATCTGCCCAGTGCCAACAACCAGATTACTTTCTCATCCCACCATTTCTACACAGGGGGAAATTGTGGAAAGAAGGTGCTGTTTGGTAGTTTGAAATATAGTGAGAATTGCTGGAGTGGACAATAAGATTTTATTCTATGATACAAGGAAATCAAGAGCAATCTGAAGGGAGGCCAACAAAACACTGAGGCAAGATAAGGTTCAAGGAGCAAGATGTCAAGGTAGACTGCTAGCAACTGCAGTTAACATTGAAGAAAGTTCTTCATTTCTCCTCCTAACAATAAACACAATGTCCAGAAAGTTCCTTGAATTTGTATTAGCATCAATTTACTCCAGGATTGTCAGAAGGCATTAGTTTTTTAACTGAAAGTATCTCCTCCAGACCATTTAACCAACTGCTTCTAAGCTGTGTTTATAAAAGTTTTCAAACACTGAATTAATTCTGTTTTAGATAATGTTAATATTTGCTTCTTTATGATAGATCTTGTTGCAGCAGGGCATCTGATAGTGTCAGCTATTACCTAGAACTGCTCTTGTACTCTTCAGCACTAAAATGTTTGTCCTACTAAATTTCTAAAAGTGTGATAGCAGCACAGTAAGGGGAAACCGGTCACCTGGGATCTGAATGAACCCAGTGATCAATGAGATTTAAGTTTGGGGCAGCCTCAACCATTTTTAGCTTCTTCGTCAATTCCTTTCCCTCCAACATAAAGTCAGAAGTAGAGATGCTCATTGATTTCTCAATATTTAGAACTATTTGTGAGGTGATGGTCTCATCATACTATTGCTGGACTGTTAATCCTGAAATCCAAGTAATGTTCTGGAGACCTGGGTTTGAATCCTGCCACAGCATATGGTGAAATTTGAATTAAAAAAAGAATTGAAATTAAGCGTCTAATGATGACCATAAATCCATTGTCGATTGTCAGAAAAATCCATTTGGTTTGCTAATGCCCTTTAGGGAAGGAAACTGCCATCCTTACCTGGTTTGGCCTACAGGTAAGTGGCTGCAGACCAACAGCAATGTGGTTGACTTTAACTGTCCTCTGGGCAATCAGGAATGGGTAAAAATTGCTGGTCCAGTCACTGATGCCCTCATGCAATGAATGAATGAATTAAGAAAACCTGAGATTATAAAGCAGCCTATGCCTGCATGCAGAAAATCTATTGCCAAACAATTGACTAATCCCAACAGCAGAGAATCTATAATCTCCCCTTGACGTTTGATAGCATTACCTAAGAAAGCATAACTAATGAGCCCGGTGTGAAACTAGAGCGATGACTGTAGTGGAGTCCATTCATCCAACTAACGGCCATCATTGAACAGACTGGGTTTCTGAAGATGTACTTTTGTTGCCTGGGCTGCCCATGAGGAGCTCTTCAATACATACCAAACATGATTTCCAGTGATTCTCTGCTGCACTTTGCACAACCTAGCTCAATGTTGGGGAAGAGAACTTAGAAGTTGGGAAGGTAGAGCAGCCATCCATCTCTTCAGAAGAGGAAGGTGGGTGGTCTGGGGGAGCCAACACTAATATTGAGAATACTGAAGAAGCCAGGGCAGTACTGAGGCCAGGTCAATAATAAGTGATTAGGAGGAAAATTACTTTGTATGAACACTTGTGGAAAAACATTCAGAGATTTTAGCCAATTGTGGTGCACATGTATTCTGGTACTGAAGGAAATACTTGTTTGACAAATGTTAAACATGAAGATATTTTTAATTGTCATTGATTGTAATTGAATTTGTTCACTTTGCAGCAAAAATCTTCAGTTCAGTTTCCTGCCTAGAGCATCAGTATGGAGTGCTGGAGACTTACATGGGAGCCATGCTCACATGATTCAAACCCTCATTGAGAGGTAGAGAGGCTGAACTATTTTGACTGGCTGAAATCCATGTATCGATGTAGCTTAACATCCTACTGTCCAAAGGTTATGTTCTTTCCAACAAACAGCAATGAATGTGACCCTTAGGCACTCCTTGCACTGCTGCATGTGGTGTACATGTCTAGGGTAATTACCACCCCTTCAAAGTAACCTACAAGGAAAATATGGATTGTCAGAATCACAGAATCCCTACAGTTTGTAAAGAGGCCATTTGGCCTATCAAGTCTGCACCAACCTCTGAAGAGCATCCCATCTAAACCCAGCCCCCTAACCTATCCCCCACATAAACCACTTTTAACATGGTTAATCCACATAACCTGCACATCCCTAGACACCACAGCACAGCCAATCCACTTAACCCCACATCTTTTGACTGTCGGAGGAAACCAGAGCACTTGGCAGAAATCCAGGAAGACTCAGGGTGTGTAAGCAAATTCCACACAGTCACCCAAGGCTGGAATTGAACCAAGGTCTTGGTGCTGTGAGGCAGCAGTGATAACCACTGAGCCACCGTGCCACCAAGCTTAACAGTTTGCTGTAGACCAAAGGAATTTAGTACAAACTGCTGCTATATTTATTTCATGCGTTGTGGTGGACAGAAGATTGATACCTGTGTACTTAAATTAGCAAAGCTGTTTAATTTTTTTAAAAATTGTATTGATTCTCAGGATGTGGGTGTCACTGGCTGGCCAGCACTTATTGTCCATCCCTAACTGCCCTTTCTTTTTCTGCCTCTCCATCTTGGGGCAATTTCCAATTTCAAGATGGAGTTGAATATAGCACTTGGGGCTAAAGGGATCATAGGATTGGAGGAAAAGTGGGAACAAGCCATTGAGTTGGATGATCACCCATGAAAAATGGGGCAGACTTGAAGGGCAAAATGGCCTACACCTCCTATTTTCTATGTTTCTATGGTAAAATACAATCCCATCCGTCCCAACACTATTATATTACAGTACTCAAACACCAGAGAGAATTCCATTTTCTACCATATCTATGGGTTTGGGCTCAACTCTTTGCTTCAAATCCTGAGCTTGAGAATTTGACGGCCTCTTTCTTACTTTCAGTTGGCATCTTTCAGCTGAGGCTTAACTTTCTTTGATTTAAATAACCCCTTAGTATTCAACCCAAACACTTTTTTGCTCTGGAGATCCTGCTATAAAGTCCTCATATTGTCATAACCTATTCCCTAACATTTCTAATTTAACTCCTTTCTCAAAGAGAAACTATTTTGTGCAACTAACTTCAACATCTGTGATCTGAAAGTAAAAGCTTTCCAGGTTATGGCTTACCTCCTAGGTAAAAGAAAATCAATTACTGACGTTTCTAACTGAAAGTGAGTTAATACTCGTCAATGTAATCAGTTTGGTCATGAAACTCTTAACAATGCGCACAAATTCTCATTATCACCCAGGAACTTTCTATCTCGTACTGGTTAAAAAAAATCATGGCTAAAGAAATAATGACAAGTTAGTCATTAAAACCACTCATACACAGACAAAAACCCACATGCCAGTAGTTTAAATTCCAAACTCTAAGATTAATGATATGAAAAAATACATAAACACATTCTTGCATCACAGGAACCTATAGTTTACCAGCCATCCAAGAATCAAAGACTTTGGTCATTTCTTTTTTCCTGTAGCTATGGATCCATGCTATTTCTGTGCTTACCAGAATATGGTCATGATCTGCTCTCTGGATTCATACCGACCCATGTGAATGCCTCTGTATTGGTGGAATGTTGGGAGGAAGACTTTAATTGTGTTTTCTCTAGGGTACTACCTATTTCACCTCAGAGGTGTACTATGGGGCTGCTTGAAATGGGACTGGGTTTTTCTGGTTATCTTTGTCTCTGGTTTGGGAGGAGCATCTGGAACCCACAGAGAAAAACACTTAAGATTTGTTAATTCACAACTGTCACCCTTATGAGTTTATTGAGAGCTTGTTGCTTGATGTGAAGTTTGGAATAGCTGCTTGGATTGTTTTTATGTTAGAAGGCTATAGAAATCCAATCTCCCTTTCAGCGTAGGCACATTCTCTTTGGTCATCTGTTAGCATGGTTATCTGCCCTCAAGGTGAGTCAGGAGACTTATGCCAGGATGCCCCACATTAATGGGGCACATACACTCTTATTGTTGATATTTTCCTCCTGCAGAAAAAGAAACATTAGGAGACAGTAGCATGGGCGCATAAGCACCATGCCGAAATTGAAAGAGCCAAATAGAGATGTCAATCTCTAGAACTGTGATTGGCCATGTGCTTTACTTGTAAGCAAAGTGTGATAAAGAGAAAGTTAGGAGTTAAAGAGATCTGATTAAAAGGTGGTTCAGTGTCATCAAAGAGCTTGAGTTGTTGCAAATCAATAAAGCCTAATATGATGTGTGAGCCTGATATTCCTGTGAGGTATTCATACTAAAGTCACCTTTTATGGTTAATAAAACCGAAAGAACTGAGGATGCTGTAAATCAGGAACAAAAACAGAAGTTGCTGGAAAAGCTCAGCAGGTCTGGCAAACCTGCTGAGCTTTACCAGCAACTTCTGTTTTTGTCAGCTTTTATGGTTTTAGCCTTATCACGTCAAGTGTTCAGTGAAAAGCTATCTGATGTGAAGTTTCTCCTAGTTGTGATGAAAGGTCAGTGAACTGGTCGTGCACGAGCTGCTGAGTGTTGTAGGTCTTTTTATTCATTGGGGCATTGATTAGTGAGTAGACAGTGGTTTATACCCTACCACGCTAATTTCATAGATACTTAGACTCATCATTGAAGGGAGGATTAGTTTCAGCAGTATACCCCAACCACAGGCCACCAGTGATTGGTACTGCAATGTGAAACAAGAATCAATGGTTCATTAACAAACTTGTGAGAATATAAAATATATTAGGTGAAAACTAGTTTAAGTAAGCATGTGGCTCATTGTCAACTCATTTTATTCAAGAGTTCTTTTAAAGTATTAGTTCTTTAGATCTGCATTTTCCTAATACTAATTTTCTTTCTTCATTTCTCACAATTCCTGAAGCAGTCAGCTGATTTTCCTTACAGACTGTCGGCTAAGTAATTCATTGTTTTTCTCTAAAGCTGCATTAAAGAAATTTAATGGACCGGTAATACACTGTTATCAGGCTAATGACATTTTATCAGTAATTAGAATATTTCTGTCACCTCAATATGCTGAAAGTTTGGTACAGCAACCTTAAATATATCTCTGCTCCTCAGAGGATTCTAATTGGCTTGATTAGATTTTGCTTCACATTGAAATGTAATTCTTAAATTTACTAAAAAAAGTAGAAACTGAATAATGTAATTACTTATGACTTTGATTGGAAAGCTTAAGCTATACGTTGCTTAAGTTGCTGATCAGATTGTTGGAAATAGTTCAGAGAAGGTTTACTAAACTGGAATGAGTGGATTGCCTTATGAGGAAAGGCTAGACAAGGTAACCTTCAGGAGTTTAGAAGAGTCAGAGGTCAGTTAATTGAAACATATAAGATCCCGAGGAAACTTGACTAGGTAGATGTGGAAAGGATGTTCCCTCTTGTGTCAGAATCTAGAACGAGAAATTTAGAACTCATTTAAAAATGAAGGGCCACCCATTTAAGACAGAAATAAGGGCAAAAAAATTTCTCCCACTGGGTTTTACCAAGGGGATGAACAATTACTGTGTGATTTAGAATTGTAGAGTTAAGGTTAAATTCAGATCAGATCAGCCATGATCTTGTTGAATATTTGTGCAGGCTCAAAGGGCAGAGTGGCCTACTCTTATTCCTATGTTCATTTTAAAACTGACTTCTCATATACTTGGTCAGTTGAACAAAACTACAGATCAAGTGAACCAGTTCTGGTTCTCATTTTCATCTGGTTGCCGTTTATATCTCGGCTGTGATGGGAGAGGTGGTAGTGGAGAGTGTGGACGAGTGGATTTTGTGGGGCTGCTTGAATTGGAGTTTTCTTCAATATGTTGGTTGGTAGGTGTACTGCAGAACTAAGCAACACAGATTTCAATTGTTCAGGTTCATGCTTAATGAGTTGATTGCAGATAGGGTGGTAGTAAATGTTCTGCAGTTGGTTATGAAACCATTGAATTAATGAGAGGAAATTTAATAATGATTCAATTGTTAATCATTTCTTAGGTTTATAGGAATAATCAGACATGGACAAGGCCACAAATCAGCCAGTATTACATTAATCATTCACTATATGTCCTATTCTGCTTTGGTCATCTGCCTGTTACTTAATTCCACTGACTTCAATAAAACTGAAATGTGTCTTAATGTGATTCAAATTCTCTGCTGTCCACTCCTGTCAAGTTTTCACACCACATCCCTTCATCCCCACACTCATTTTTCTGGAAAACGTGGAGATCAGGCAGGGACAGATTTTATGATGGCTGACCATTTGCATAAGTGACACTGGGGGAGGGGGGAAAGCACAGCGCCTAGAAATTTGTAATTTTAGGAGGAGAGGAACTTTAAGAAGTAAAGACCCATGGAACATATAGAAGATTACTCCTTGGTGTATTTCATTTCATAGGTTTTTAAAATTAAATTCAGAATGATTTATGTGAGACAAATACAAGGCTTCTATTAGAGCAAGGTTCAGGAGTAGCAGATGTAGAAGTTTCACTGAAATAAAATCAGCTGGGAAATTTTTTTATGTGTAAGTTCTGCATCCAGCAGTCATCATAATGTTAAGTATCTCACTGTGAAAAGCCACTCATGCATTTGAAAGTTCCTAAGAGCCATTCGGTAAGTTTCCTTGTCTTCACAGTCCATTCAGTTATGTAATGCTTGATACAAATGACCAGGGGGAGAAAAACAAATCATTTGGGCCACTCAAGTATGCTAGTTTCAATTAATGCTTCATTAGCAGTGACAAGGATGACAAATATTTTAAACGACCCGTCAAAGTGAAGGGTTCTATCCAATTTATAAGATAGAAACACAGAACATAGGATTAGGAGTAGGTCATTCAAAACCCTCCAACCTGCTCTATCATTCAAAATGATCATGGCTGATCACTGAGCTCAGTACTGTAATCCTGCCCCACCTCCACATCCCTCAATCCCTTTAACCACAAAAGCTATATCTAACTCCTTCATGAAAGTACATAATGTTTTGGCCTCAACCACTTTCTGTGTTTGCGAATCCACAGTCCCACTACCCTCTGGGTGACAAAATTTTGACGGTAAAAGGTTTACCTCTTATCTTTAAATTATGACCCTTGGTTCTGGACTTGCCCAACATTGGGAACATCCTTCCTGCATCTAACCTATTTAGTCCTGCTCGAATTTTATAGGTTTCCCTGATATCCCCCTCATTCTTCTAAACTCCAGTGAGTACAACATTGACTAACTCAATCTGTCTGATTATGTCAGTCCTGCCATCCCAGGAATCAATTCGGTAAAACTTCTCTGCACCCTATTAGTGAGAATATTATTCCTCCAATAAGGAGACCAAAACTTCACAAAACATTCCAGGTATGGCCTCACCAACACCCTTTACAACTGCAGCAAGACATCCTTGTTCCTGTACTTTGCCTTCTTTACTGCCTGCTGAACCTATGTGCTTACTTTCAGTGATAACAAGGTGTGGAGCTGGATGAACACAGCAGGCCAAGCAGCATCAGAGGAGCAGGAAGGCTGACGTTTCGGGCCTAGACCCTTCTTCAGAAATGGGGGAGGGGAAGGGCGTTCTGAAATAAATAGGGAGAGGGGGCAGGTGGATAGAAGATGGATAGAGGAGAAGATAGGTGGAGAGGAGACAGACAGGTCAAAGAGGCGGGGATGGAGCCAGTAAAGGTGAGTGTTGGTGGGGAGTTAGGAAGGGGATAGGTCAGTCCAGGGAGGACGGACAGGTCAAGGGGGGCGGGATGAGGCTGGTAGGTAGGAGATGGGGGTGGGGCTTGAGGTGGGAGGAGGGGATAGGTGGGCGGAACATAGAACATAGAACATAGAACATAGAACATTGCAGCGCAGTACAGGCCCTTTGGCCCTCGATGTTGCGCCGACCTGTGAAACCAATCTGAAGCCCATCTAACCTAAACTATTCCATTATCATCCATATGTTTATCCAATGACCATTTAAATGCCCTTAAAGTGGGCGAGTCTACTATTTTTGCAGGCAGGGCATTCCACGCCCTTACTACTCTCTGAGTAAAGAACCTACCTCTGACATCTGTCCTATATCTATCACCCCTCAATTTAAAGCTATGTCCCCTCGTGCTAGCCATCACCATCTGAGGAAAAAGGCTCCCACTGTCCACCCTATCTAATCCTCTGATCATCTTGTATGTCTCTATCAAGTCACCTCTTAACCTTCTTCTCTCTAACGAAAACAGCCTCAAAACCCTCAGCCTTTCCTCATAAGACCTTCCCTCCATACCAGGCAACATCCTGGTAAATCTCCTCTGCACCCTTTCCAATGCTTCCACATCCTTCCTATAATGCGGTGACCAGAACTGTACGCAATACTCCAAGTGCGGCCGCACCAGAGTTTTGTACAGCTGCAACATGACCTCATGGCTCCGAAACTCAATCCCTCTACCAATAAAACCTAACATACTGTATGCCTTCTTAACCTGGGTGGCAACTTTCAGTGATCTGTGCACATGGACACCGAGATCTTTCTGCTCATCCACACTACCAAGAATCTTACCATTAGCCCAGTACTCTGTATTCTTGTTACTCCTTTCAAAGTGAATCACCTCACACTTTTCCGCATTAAACTCCATTTGCCACCTCTCAGCCCAGCTCTGCAGCTTATCTATGTCCCTCTGTAACCTGCAACATCCTTCCGCACTATCCACAACTCCACCGACTTTGGTGTCATCCGCAAATTTACTAACCCAGGACAGGTTAGGGAGGCGGGGACAAGCTGGGCTGGTTTTGGGATGCGGTAGGGGGAGGGGAGATTTTGAAACTTGTGAAATCCACATTGATACCATTGGGCTACAGGGTTCCCAAGCGAAATATGAGGTGCTGTTCCTGCAGCATTCGGGTGGCATCGTTGTGGCACTGCAAGAGGCCCAGGATGGACATGTCGTCTGAGGAACAGGAGGGGGGGTTGAAATGGTTCGCGACTGGGAGGTGCAGTTGTTTAGTGCAAACCGAGTGTATGTGTTCTGCAAAACGGTCCCCAAGCCTCCGTTTGGTTTCCCCGATGTAGAGGAGGCCACAATGGGAACAGTGGATACAGTATACCACATTAGCAGATGTGCAGGTGAACATCTGCTTGATGTGGAAAATCTTCTTGGGGCCTCCATCTAGCTCCATCCCCGCCTCTTTGACCTGTCTGTTTCCTCTCCACCTATCTTCTCCTCTATCCATCTTCTATCCGTCTCCCCCTCTCTCCCTATTTATTTCAGAACCCCCTTCCCCTCCCCCATTTCTGAAGAAGGGTCTAGGCCCGAAACGTCAGCTTTCCTGCTCCTCTGATGCTGCTTAGCCTGCTGTGTTCATCCAGCTCCACACCTTGTTATCTCAGATTCTCCAGCATCTGCAGTTCCTACTATCTGCTTACTTTCAGCGCCTGGTGCACAAGGAGACCCAGGTCTCGTTGAACATCCCTCCCAACTCTCCCCTCTCGATTTACATCCATTCAAATAATAATCTGCCTTCCTATCTTTGTTACTGAATTTGAATAACCTCACACTTAACCAACTATACTGCACATGCCATGCGTTTGCCCACTCGCGCAGCCTGTCCAAGTCACACTGAAACATTTCTGCATCCACTCCACAGCTCACCGTTCTACCCAGCGTTACATCATCTGCAAGTTGTGAAATATTACATTTATTTCCCTCATTTAAATCATTTACATATCCTAGTCCATCATAGCCAACCTGTGCCTCAAACCATGGTAATTTTCCTTATTAAGATTCAGGACCCTCGTCTCAGAATCGACTACCACACTCTCCATCTTGATGAAGAATTTTATCATATTATGTTTGCTCATTCCCAAGAGGTTTCTCACTACTATATTTCCAATTATCCCTTTGTCATTGCATAGTACTTAGTTATGAACCTTCACAAATTGCTACTTATAGATCTTGTAGATGATGTAAGATAGACATTTTTTGTGGAAAAGCGGTATCAGCTTCTAGCATGACCGTTTTCCACAGAAAAGTTTAGAAATAAGTGTACAAAAAATCTCAGTTAGTTCCTTCAAAGCAGAATCATAACATGAATTATTAACATTGGAGGTTAAATTCCTAGAGATCATGGTATTGGCGATGACATATTCAGATGGAGAGAGGATTGACTAATGAACAGGAAACAAAGTTGAGATAAATGGGTTATGGGTTATTTCAGGTTGGCATACTGTAACCAGTGGAATGCCACAAGGATCAGTAGTGGTACTTCAACAATACATAATCTATATTGTTGACTTGCTTGAAGGAACCAGGTGTATTAGGTTATTAGGCCAGGTTTGCTGAAAATATAAAGATAGGTAAGAAAACAAGTTGTGACGAGGACGCAGAGAAGTCAAATACACAGGCAAAAACTAGCTGATGGATTAAAATGTGGGGAAGTGTGAGGTTGTCAATTCTGTGTGTCTGCATATCTGAATCACGAAAAGTCAGTATGTATGTACAGCAAGAAATTAGGAAGGCAAATGGAACACTGGCCTTTATTGCAAGAGGAATGCAGTGAAAAGTGGGGACGACTCATTACAGAAGTATACAACATTGCTAAGACCATATCTAGAATACAGCATATAATTTTGATCTCCTTACTCAAGGACAGATAAATTTGCATTGGAGCCATTCAGAAAAGATTCACTAGATTAATTCCATGGATGAATGGGCCTATACACATTGGAGTTTAGAAGAATCCGACGTGATCCTACTGAATCATATCAGATTTTGATAAGGCCTGACAGGGTAGATCCTGAGAGAATGTTTTCTCTAATGTGGGAATCTAGAATTAGGGCATCAAAATCTCAAAATAAGAGATCTCCCATTAGTCCATAGCTATTATTTCTACTCATTATCCCAGTCTATTTAAAGTCTGGTTGATACTAATTTTTCATTCATTAGCCAACATATTAAGATATTAATTCAATATTGCAGTTGACCATTTGGGAGGAAAATTACCATAAAAATCAAATTTTCAATAGATCTTTCATCTGTAGAATACAAAAAACTGACAAATAAAAATCCCACTGCAGGGGGAGATGTTATTTGTCCTGGGAGCAACAAAACCCATAACTATTATTTTTTGATTTGATTTTAGATACTTCATATAGATATGTGATTATCAATTTTGACTGCAGTTTTCAATTTTTACCTCAGCTGCACTTCCAATTTTGACCACGTGCTCCTATATTTGATTTAAAATGACAGTTTCTGGCATATTTTGTTTTCTTGATACAGCTTATTCATGGTGTGGAGACATTTGAGGATCAGCCTGAATGAAAAGAAATTCCAGTTTATTTCTAAGCATTGACAACCATAATCACACAACATTGGATGGATAGTGCTGGAATAACTCATCAATTGGTCAGCACCAGAGTACCATAGGGCTGCTCTCTCATTAGAGAGAGGCGGCTGGGGTGGTTTAATCTGAGAGTCTCCATGCTTCGAGTGAGGGGAAAGGTTGAGAATGTGGGATCTTCATGGTGCAACAGTGACACTTCAAGTGTACATTATTAACTATAAGGTTCTTTTAGATGTCCAGTTGTGGGGGAGAAGCACTATGTATGTAAGGTTTTTTTTTGAAACAACTAAGGATTCTTTGCTAATTGCTTTTCTCAGATAAAGTTTCTATGCTTCCAGAAGTAGAAGAAACTTCATATCGCATGAAGGATATGATCATCTCTTTTTAAATTTATCCGATAACCTTCACTTCTATTTTTGAAGTGATTGATGTCATAGCATTATCTGTTTGTGTTGAGACTCTGTTCCGTGGAACTCATGCTCTCCGGAGGGATTTTCCTTTGTATCTTTTTGTCCTCACCAAGGTGAGAGCTGTTCGTACAATATTTAGAACTTAAGCTGATTTCTATTTCAAGCAACCACTGACAGCATTTAAGCAGTTCATGCACTGTCACTTAGCCTAAATCCTGGAGCTCCCTCCATAAAAACATTGTGGATGTACATGTACCATAGCATTTCAATAAGGCAACTCACCACTACCTTCTCAAGGGCAATTACGGATGGGCAATAAACACTGGGCTTGCCAACAATGCCCATATCCTCTGAATTAATTTTTAAACATCATTAAAGACTTTCAGATTGGATAAAATGCTGATTAGACATTATACAGAGCCAAAGCTCCCAACTTTGTCCAATAAATGAGAGAAATTTGAATTTCCATGAATGAACTGTAAACCATCTCCTGCCCAAGTTCCAAATATTTCATCTTACTGCATGTTCCTGAGGGCATCATGTAGCAAAACCTACATTGTGCCTCAATCTCACAAAATTATTTTCCCCAACATCACTTGGACATTACTATTTCTACACAAGCCATCTTATAGCCTACATGCATAAAATTACAGTTCCTGCCAAATTAAGGGTGTTGTGAGGATGTGGACTCATACCCTCAAGAATCCTGGTATAATAGAATATTACACTTCAGAAACAAATCATTTGGCTCAACAAGTCCACACCAGTGCTTTTCTCCATATGCCTTAATACATTGCTACTCTGTTACTAACTCACTACCCTTTTTTTTTGCTATTTTTATCAAAAGATAAACGCAGACAAAATATTAAAAGTACTTGCATTCAAGGGCTTGAGCTACATCTTGGGCCTGGAGCTTGGGCCCTCAAAAATAAGGTCCTTTGTTTTTCAATTCCCATAATTGAGTGAGGAGAGAGGATGCCTATGTGGTTGGGGTGACATTTGTGCCCTTCAGGACATGTTTTGATAATATCACTCCAAGGAATCAGGGAATCTTGGGAATTTCCACGCCATCCTTATATTCTCTAAGAGAGGGGACCATGTTTGGAGTGAACAGAATTTTTAACTCATGGAAGGCCTCCTAGAAACTTCAAAATACATTAGAACATAGGAGCAGAAATAGACCATACAGCTTGTCAAACTTTACCACTGTTCTGAGGAAGTGTCACTCAACCTGAAACATTAACTCTGATTTCTCTCCACAGATGCCGCCAGACCTGCTGAGCTTTACCAGGATTTTTTGTTTTTGTTTCTGATTTACAGCATCTGCAGTTCTATCGGTCTTTTGTCCTATAATTTAAACCTTTAAGCCTGGTTTACTGTTGTGAACTTGTGCTACATTTCTTTAATGCCAGTATGTCTTTCATGGAGTGTAGCATTCAATCTGATCACGCCTCTCTACAACTGCAAGACACTTTCTCACTTGTGAATTACAATCTCCTACAATCTCTAGAATCTCAATAGCCATTTCACAACTCTTCATACTTTTTCACTATTGTGCAGTGATTTTTGTACATAGACAGATGCACAATCCCAAGTCTTTCACTTATAAGGAAATATTCTACATTGTCTTTTTCAGAATCCAACTAAATGGCTTCACAATTCTCATATTGAACAGATCTCTGGGGAACACCAATTCCCACATTCTGTGTATCAGCTATGGCTCAGTTCGTAGCACTCTTGAGCCACATGGTTCTGCAGTCAAGTCTCACTCCAGAGTTTGAGCATAAAAATCAAGATGGACACTTCAATGCAATCCTGATGGATGTTGCACTATTGGAACTCCATCATTGTCACAAAATACACATTATCAGATCATTATCACATTGCTATTTGCGGGAGTTTACGTGCAGGTTTGCTGATGTGTTTACCACACTACAACAGTGACTACACTTCAAAAAGTAATTAATTGGCTGTGAAGTGCTTTGAGAAGTCTGGTGGTTATGTAAAGCACTGTATAAATACAAGTCTTTCTTTCTTTTTGCACCAGAGCATACTATTTATGTGCCAACCTCTCTGTCTTCTTCTCAATAATCATTCATCCTTGTCACATTTTTGTGGTCAATAATCTGTTCCACAGAAACTTACCCAAGCATTTAGTAGTCCATACAAACAATATTCATAAACAGTCTTCTATTGTCATATTATTGCATGTCAAACAATTCAACCAGATTATTGAGACCTTTCCGACGTTTCATAATAAATTAGAATAGTCATTTATTGTCATTTGCATTTTTATGAAACATACAGTGAACAGTGTTTAAGTTGCCATAATCTAGCACATATATTAATAACAGGAATCATATATAAAAGAAATTTAAAACTTAAGATAAAGCCCATCTTTGGGAAAAGACAGGACCTGCATTCTCCACTGTTGCACATAGCCAACATTGAAGCTACTGAATCCAATGCCATTGGAATCCCAGACTAGATCCATCATGCCGCTGAAGCAGACCACCACTTTGTTGGACTCACTAGGACACGGTCGCAATGGCAGTGGGGAACCTTCGCTGCTGCAGCAATGTCCCGAAACATCATTAGGCCATGTTGACGCTCTTTAAGCATCTCATTTTAGTCCAAATAACCAGTCATTCTGGAGGATCTGTTAACATGGATTAATGGGTGGGATTGGCTGGGGTGGCTGGGTTAACTGGGCAAAAAAATGGAACCCACTGGTTTTTGACTCTCAATTGGCCACGAGCTGAGCAACTAACTGCTTCAAAGTTACAGGTTGTCATTACACAACACGAGAACACAAGAACTAGGAGCAGGAGTAGGCCGTCTGGCCCTTCGAGCCTGCTCTGCCATTCAATAAGATCATGGCTGATCCTTTCGTGGACTCAGATCCACTTACCCGCGTTCTCACCGTATCCTTTAATTCCTTTATTGTTCAAAAAAAATCTACTTTTTTTAAAAGCGTTTACTGAAGTAGCGTCAACTACTTCACTGGGCAAGGAATTCCATAGATTAACAACCCTCTGAGTGAAGAAATTCCTTCTCAGTTCAGTCCTAAATCTGCTCCTTCTAATCTTGAGGCTATGCCCTCTTGTCCTAGCTTCACCTGCCAGTGGAAACATCCTCTCTACTTCTATCTTATCTATTCCCTTCATAATTTTATATGTTTCTATAAGATCCCCCCTCAATCTTCTGAATTCCAATGAATATAATCCCAATCTACTCAGTCTCTTCTCATAAATCAACCCCCTCAACTCCGGAATCAACCTAGTGAACCTCCTTTGCACCCCCTCCAGTGCCAGTACATCCTTTCTCAAGTAAGGAGACCAAAACTGCACACAGTACTCCAGGTGTGGCCTCACCAGCACCTTGTACAGCTGCAACATAACCTCTCTGCTTTTTAGTTCAATCCCTTTAGCAATGAAGGACAAAATTCCATTTCAATACTGTTAGAAGCCATGGGCAATTGTTTTTATTTATCAAATTTAATGTAGAGTCTTGGGCCCTAATTTTGTCACTGTTTAGGAAATAGAACATTTCCCAAAGGAATAGAGAAGCAATACAACAACTTACACTCTAATGTAAATTTAGGTCAGTTGACAACATTCTCACATTTAAATCACCAACAGTGCCAATCCCGTTTAGGACATGAGTGCATATACTGTTGATTGACATTTTGCTATGCCATTAAGGCGGTGTTGCTCTGTCAGAAGTGCTAACATGGTAAACCTTTAAACCTCGGAGCTGACTACTTAATGAAAAAGTTGTAAAAGATAACAAGTAGGGTCATTCATTCAACTAAAACAACTCCACAATCCGATCATTTTGGCATTTTACTGTTTCCTGTGTTACTTCAGGGCTATTGTCTCCAATAATCCATCTGGAAGACCAATTTAAGCATTGAACAATTTTCTGCCAAGAGGCATTGGTCCCAAAATATGCTCACCTTTGTTTGCATAACAACCTGCATTTATACAGTGCCTTTAAATTAGTAAATTCTTAAGGTGCTTCATAGAAGCATAATCAAACTAAATTTGAAACCAGGCTACATTTTCAGAAAGTTAAGATACTAATAGCTTGGTCAAACAGGTGGATTTTATAGGATATTATAAAGGAGAAAAGAGTAGAAATGTGGAGCGAATTAATGAAGACATTCTGAAAATTAGGGTACAGCTAACTGAAGATATAGATGCTAATATTGGGACAATGAAAAGGATGGACAGATACTTTAAATTAAATGCTGATAACCAGGGACAGGGATAATCAATAAATCCTGTCTTAGACACCCATAACCCATGACTGAGTAAATTTCAGGATTTTTTTTTACATAAACATAGGCAAATACTTTCCTCTGTAAATTATTACTCATCAATATTGTGATCAATTTTCAGTAAGTATTAGCTTTAAAGGAAATGCCTTTCTGGATTCTTATCAAGTGACTTCTACAGGCCAGTAGCTATTACATTGCTTCAGAATATTTCTTGTTACTGGCAATGAGATAAGAATATTGTTGATTAGAAATGACAAGAATAGACAGGTAATGGACTATTAGAATAAATGGGAAGGCAATTAGGCAGACTAAATGATACTTTAATGATTCATTGAAGCGTTTATGGCATAAGAATATATTTGGATACAATGCAATTTTTAGTTTCATATATGTGCCTGATTTTTTTTTTGAACATTGGTATTATCATTGCAATTCCTTAGTTTTTACGTAATTGTTATTTACACATTTTGAAAAACCGTTCTTGAATTGCTTTTACAGTGTAATCCTCATGCACTCATAATAATTTTGCAATCGCATTAGCCATGCGGAGAACTTTTTATTTTTCAAATTGTCAATAAAAATGATTATTTTGTTTTCTGAGGAACCCAGTATTATTTGCCTTCCATTTGTGCACGTTGGGATCAGCAAAGCATATTTATCCAACATGCTTTTTTATGTTGTGTAAACCTTCAAAATATTCTCTCTCCTACTTGCTCTTGCCTATTTGCCCTCAACTAGCTGACCAGTTTTGTTCTTTCAACATAATAATAGAACTTTATAATATTGACTTAGTTCTCTTATCTTCTGATACTGTTCTCATGTTTCCTTTCTTGAGGGATAATCTTCTGCTTCTTTGCTGTGGTCATTTAGCCAGCTCTTCTTATTGTTCTTAGCTTGTAGCTTTATTTCTCTGGTTGACTTGTTGCATTTTATCTTCGTATTAAAATCTGCTTTTATGCTATCTTATAGGTTCTTTCATTTTTTTTCATTTAACTTTGGATTACTTCTGTTATCCACTTGTTTGTTACTTTTACTCGGTTTGGAGAAATGCGTTTGTACATTATACACTTGTGGCTTACCATACACATGTGACCTCTGCTGTAACTCACTTTCACTTCATAATAGCCATAAAACACATTACAATGTATGCATGACACTTCGTTGTCTGAGTGCACTGAAATGAGGGAAAGTTCGTCATGTTGTTTTGTTGCAACGACAATGAAAGCCATCAATTTAACTGGAACGATGTGACCATCCTAGTTCAAGCCAACCATAGACACGCACAGGAATTCCTAGAGGCCTGGTTCTCCACCTATAATGCAATCAATGGACATGTGAAATTAGACCCATGCACAAACCCTTGCAAAAGAGAACCAGAAATGACACAAAACTCCTCACAGACAGGATCATATAAATACTACGCGGAGTAGAACAATATCACTTCATTGGAGGCCACATTGATGATGTTACCTAGTATGGAGACAAAATGTTTGAACTATAACCAGCTAGCTTAGCAAGTAAGTCAACAACCTCACATTCCTGAATAACATACCAGCACAAAATTCCTTCACCTTAAAATAAATTATAGTAGCATCAGCCAGAGACAAAACATGCACATTTTACCATCAGCATTTGTTGGTAACTCTTCCTCTTATGAATTCTTTTGGAGATAAAAGAACACATGATTATGATCATATATCTTTGCATGGGAAGATTGCCATTTGCTATTTGTTGTGATACTTTAAAAAATATTCTTGAAATACACACTATGATTTCATGGTAAAAATCAAGCAGTGAAAATGATGACCTGATGTGCCTCTTAATAAGAAATAGTTGAGGTGCTGATAACTAACGCATGATGCTAATATACAAGATTGTCTTCAAACAATAGGCTGCTTCCAGCTTTTTGTATCAGACATCTGTGAAAGGATTGTTGTGTATTTATTGAAGAGATTTATTTTTACTATAAAATAAGATGCAATTGATCCTTTCTATAAATCTACCATTTTCTTCCACAAATGATTAAGTAATTAATTTATCAGGTATACGAATCTTCATAAGGATGAATGAATGAAGCTAGATGAGTATTTTGTGTTTAATGGTGGTTGTTTTACTGGAATAGGATATCAAATTCAACCTAATAGTAATGATTAGAAAGTCTCATCATGGCATTTCCTGGCACCTATGGAATACATTGACTGCAAATTGACAAGTTTACTTTGGCAGCATGTTTCAAATCCATGATCCCTGCCATCTAGAAGGACAAAAGTAGCAGATGTATGAGGACATAACCACTTTCTCCTTCAAGTCCCTCACCATTCTGACTTGGAACAGTATCACCGTCCCTTCAATGTTGTTGAATATCTTGGAGCTATACGCCTAACAGAACTGGTAGGAATACATATGCACTTATAAATTAGGAGCAGGAGTAGGTCATTCAATAAGAATATGGTTGATCTGATTACTCCCACCTACCAATGATGAACTTTTCACCCCTTTGCCTATTAAGAATCTGTGTAATTCTGACTTAAAAATAGTACAAGGACTCTGCTCCTACTGTATTTTGCGGTATTCTGAGAATTCTGAAGACTCTTGATCATCTGTGCGAAAATACTTCTTATCCCTGTTTTAAATTGATGACCTCTTATTTTGAATCAGTAATTCCAATTTCTTCCATAAGAGGAAACATCGTTTCCACATGCACCTTGTCAAAATTCCTCAAGTTGTTCCATGTTTCAATTAAGTCATCTCTTTCCTAAGCTTTAGCTGGGGCAAGTCAACCTGCTCAACATTTCCACATTAGATAATGCATCTTTCCATGCCTTAGTTGAATATGTGAGCTTCTTCCAATGCATTTACATCCTTCCTTAAATGAAGAGACTAGTACTGTATGCAGAGCTGTGTATAAGGTTTCATCAGTGCCCTTTCTGACTGAAGCAAATCCTCTCTACTTTTGTATTGATTTCCCTTCACAATAAGTAATAACGTTGATTAGTTATCCTCCTTACTTGCTGTAACTGCACACAAACCCTTTTGCAATTCATGCACAAGGATACCCAAATCCCTGTGTATAGCAGAGCTCTGAAACTCTCATCATTTTCTTTGAGACTTTTGTGGGAAGTGAGTGCTGCTGGCAGCCCAGCTTTTGTTGCCCTTGAGAAAGTGGTGGTGAGCTACCTTCTTTAACCTTTGCAGTCCATGTGCTGTAGATTGAACCACAATGCTATTAGGGAGGGAATTCCAGGATTTTGACTCAGCGACACTGACCGAATGGCTATAAATTTCCAAGTCAGTTTGGTAAGTAGCTTGGAGGGAAGCTTGCAGGTGGTGATATTCCCACAAATCTATTGCCCTTGTCATTCTAATATGTTCCTTTTTATTTTTCCTATCAAAATGGACAATTTTATATTTTGCCACATTATACTCCATTTCCACATCTTTATCCTCTATTTAACCTATCCACAACTCTTTGTAGCCTCCTGATGTCCTCTTGATAACTTACTTCCTTAGCTACCTTTGTGACATCAGCAAATTTTGCAACCAGACTTTCCATCCTTTCATTGAAGTAATTTATATAAGTTATAAACAGTTGAGAATTGAGCACGGATTCCTGCTGTACACTACTTGTTAAATCTTGCCAATCAGAAAGTGATCAATTTGTGGCTGCACTCTGCCTTTGTTCATGAAGGTTGTTCATCATTACCAGCAACTTCTCAAGGCCAATGAAGAACGGATAGCGAAGCTCACATTATCCACCTTTGCTGCAGTGTGTGCTCTGTGTCCTGACTGACATGGTGCTTATGCAGGTGTATGCCAGAAACATGCAAAGTGACCAGATCGCGATGTCAAACAGATTATAAAGCTAATTTTGATGCACAGTCTCCCAATTCGGACTGCACAGGTCCAGGTAAAACCCTTTAACATGGTTTTAAGAGCCAACCATTCAACTTTCAGTTGCGGTGATTTTGACTTACTTTTCTTGGTGTAGAATTAGTAGAAATACAATAGCAATTACCATTGGAGAAATTTTGCAAACAAGTGGCAATTTTAGTAGAATGGGATTGTATCTGGACAATCAGGTCTGAGGAACTGCTCAATTTGCCAGGAGAATGTAATATGTGATTGCTATGTTTCGAGTTCGGTGAAAGTGTCAAAACTCACTGAGGTAGCTGAAAATCAAGCCCACTGTTCCCTGTATCATCACAAAAGTTAAACATTTTTAAAAAGTACGCCAACTTACTGGTCTTCTGGATCAATTGTGACAGAAAGCATAGACCTTGTGATAGAATAGGCAGATAGGTGGCAGATAGATTAAATGCAGAGAAATGTGACATAATGCATTTTGGTCAGAAGAACATTGAAGGACAATATAGAATAGAGGGTACATTTCTAAAGGAGATGCAGGAGCAGAGGGTCCTGAGTGCATATGTGCACAGATCATTGAAGGTGGCAGATCAGGTAGAGAGAACAGTGAGTAAAGAATCTAGTACCCTCAGCTCAAAAATAGGGGTAGAGAGTACAAGTGCAGAGAGGTGATGTTAAACTTGTATAAGACACTTGATAAACTTCAGTTGGGGTATTGTGTATGGTCATGGACACCACATTGTAGGAAAGATATAAATGCATTGGGGAGAGTACAGAGAAGTTCACAAGAATAGTTCCAGGGTTGAAAAACTTCAGTTATGAGGATAGATTGAGGAAGTTGGGTCTGTTCACCTTGGAGAGAAAAAGGTTAAGAAGAGATCTGATAAAAGTTTTCAAAATGCTGGGTAGAATAAATAGGCAGAAACTGTTCATGCTCATAAAACAAACATGTAAAGGAGGGCATAGATTTAAAGTGATCTGCAAAAGCAGCGAGAGTGAAGTGAGGAAAAACTTTTTCACTCCAGGTAGCCAGGGTATGGAATGCATTGCCTGGGAGTGTGATGGGGGCAGGTTCAAGTGAAGCATTCGACAGGGTATTGGATGATTATTTGGATAAAAATGGTGTGCAAGGATATGAGGAAGACCAGGAGATAGGCAGTAGGTGATGATGCTCATTTAGCAAGCCAGTACAGGCTGAATGGCCTTCTTCTGTGCCATGACATGTCAGTGATTCTGTGTAGTCAATTGATTCTAGGTAGAGGTAAACAGTCATGAACTGTTGCCATAGAAATCTATAACTAAAATTCTAAACCATTTACAATCTCCACCTTATACACACACACTCTCGCACTGACACTCACTCACACATCTACCCACACATACACCCATGCACCAACACATGCATCCACCCACACACACACACACACACACACACACACACACTCACAAGAAACATGGGTGTTCTAGTTGGAGGGAACACTTGGAAAGCAGTTTAATGTTCATTGTTCCCAGGATCTGCTGTGATAGTTTTTGTGCTGATCAAGCTATTGCTTTTCAGTCGTCCATTTTCTGAGGCTCTCACTCGTTTTTAAGAGGCACAAGGTGGGGTTCACTGAGGAAAGGTTTCTGATTTATTAACTAAAATAAAGGTCTTACAGCAGTTGCTAAATAAAAGATAAAATTGGTTTTCTTCAGGCTTAAAGTGGCATTTATCTGTAAAGAGCAGAGAGAGCTCCTGGGCTGTTAGATCTGAATGGCTTAACTGTATCCTGGTCACAGCCCCAGGATTTTCACCTTCCTGAGAATCAATCCTACAGTGGTTGGCAGGCCGAAGATTTTGATCACTGGTAACTTGCCACTAGTCCACAAACCAATTCATTATTTGTTGCCAACCGAAGCTTCCTTTGTCCACAACGTTTCAGCTCAAGTTCAGCTGCAACCACTGCTGTAATCTACAGCTGTGCAAACAGTGCTCACAATGATTATCAGTTCACTTGTTTTCAAGCCGTGCAGCAATCCTTGCGAATTCCTGACATTAAAACAGTTCTTTTCTCATTTCAGCTCATAATTAGAAATACAGGGAAAATAAAATCAGGCAGTCTTTACAGCAGTGCTGCAATTGCAGTATGAACTGCAGAGGGAGGAAGCTGAGCACAGAGGAAGGAGAAGGAGGAGAATGAGGAAGACAGGAGACATCTGGAATATCTTCTTTTCAGTTGAGCACTCATTCAGCAGTGACTGAGACTGAGATCTTAACTATCCCCCTGGATGCTGGGCTGGAGGTGGGTGGGTTGGAAGGTGCCAGGGAGCTGCAGCAGGACAGATATCTGATACAGCCATACCAGCAGGGAAGTTTCCTGGGCAGTGAGGGTAACAGCTCGGCTATTGAATGGAGGCAGGCAGCCAATTTATCTAACCAAGGAACCAATAAATGGTCATCTCCCTGAGGTGCCAGTGTTTTGACAAAGGTAGGACAGTCTGCTGATGCATTTGGAGGTGAATCAGTTGCAAGGAAGCATCATCTCTGTATAGTTTCCTGTAGGGCCAGGCCCATATTAGGGGACTCCAAGGCCCAAGGGGTCGGCCAACATTGGCAGTGGCCACCACCATAGCCCCAGTACTGCTACTAGAGAGATTCACTCTTCAAACACTTGGGCTTGCCTCCTTAGCCAAAAATTCTGTGGAAGTGCTTCTTGTCGCCTCACAGGAAACTTTCTCGGTGAACCACCAAAGATCTGTGCTATCCGCCTTTTGATTGGTTTACCAGTGTGAGAGCACAAATCTGCTGTCATTAATTGGATGATGAAGAGATAACTTCTGGAAAGCTTGCCCATTGGCTCACCAGGCAAACTCAGGACCTTCATATGATCCCAAGCTCAGAACCTCAGAAATCCCAGTCTGAGACATAGGTTACCTTAATCTGTAACGCCAACACCATGAGTGCTCCACAAATCTCACCATCCAATCTGTCTGGTATATGAATCATCACAGTATCTACTTAGTCAAACTCCTGAAACAGAGACCACCAACTGTAGGTGAAGCCAGCAATTCAGTTTAAGGCCATCTTAGAGGCACTTTTAAAACCTAAAGTATCCAGAGGTAATTGTTTCTTATATAACTACACCCTATAATTTTTATGCTCAGCATTTTGATAGCTGATCTATTTTGGTGTACCTTTTATGATCAGGAATGTAGGCTGCAGTCAGTTTTTTAATTTTCCTCTTTGAGATTCACAGCCTTACTTCAAGTCAATGATATTTGACACTAACAAACATTCTGAAGCTTCTAATTTCCAAGATACTCCCAGTTGTAATCAAGATACGGCAATCATATTGGTTTATCTAGTGTGAAGAAAATCATTCAGAATGTACTGGAGCTGCACTTTTTCTGCATTTAAATATATGTTGAATTGAAGCATTTGGGCACAGAAAATATAGCTGCTTTAATGATTATACCATAGTTTTCTATTTAGACCCTGATCATAATCTGAATCTCTGGTGCATGAGAGAGTTATTGCAGTGTTATTGACAGAATTTTCTGCATTTGTCTACAAGTCAGATTGAGCAGTGGGATATGTGGCAGGAACCTGTGCTACATGCAAATAATAATCATGTCTCTTGTTGCCTGTTGTGCTCAGCAGTCCCAGACGTACTTTCAATAGCAGAGTCAGGGTCAAGCATATGGGAAGTAAAATTTCCACATGGCAAACTTTGTATATGCTAAAAAAATGTTTCTGTCCCGATAGATTTATAAAGGCTAACAGGAGGCCATTGATAGCTGTATTCAAAAAGAAGCATGATGGCATAAGTTTTGTTTGATGCAAGGGCAAAACTGTTGTGTGTTGTATTTTTCCAAAGTCTTGTATTTCATTTTAACATTAGTCATCAATTATGTCAGTATAACCTATGAGCAAGCCAGGTAAAAGAACAGTAAAAATATCCTTAAAACCATCCTAAAGAAAAATAGCAACAATTTTATTATAAACATTCTATACAATAGAGATCATTAATGAGAATGTCTGCAGGGAAAACAACCCCCTTTAAAAAACTACCATTGGCTAATAGCCAACTGACCAACTGACACAGGACCTCATAGAAAAGAACCATATACCTGAAATCCTGTAGTTCCTGCTGGAACACATTCCATACATTGCTATGTGATAGCACAGCCCAGCTTTTTTTGTCTGTTGAAGGGTCTAGGCCCGAGGCGTCGGCCTTACTGCTCCTGTGATGCTGCTTGGCCTGCTGTGTTCATCCAGCTCTGCACCTTGTTGTCCCAGCTTTCAATGTTGTTTTTCCTGATTATCTGTAAACAATAGCAGGAATCTTGGATATCCAAGCTATGATCTTGGTATGACCAACCATAGGGATGTCCAATTTGTCATCATAAATCAACATGGAAATATTTTCTTTGTTCATACAATTGTCTTAGAACAGGGTTATATGAAAAATATTCTGGCAATCCATTGATGTAGTCCTCAAAGATTTGATCACATTCTTCATCTTACTGTTGTGCTTTTTGAATTTCATGTCACTGATTTATTGTTGCTGATAGATATTTAGCCATCAATGATGTTTACCTCTCCACATTTTTGCTTCAACAATGCAAGAAAATGCAAATCCCATCAATCTCAAATGTGATCTCTGTATTTTTGGCAGCATCTTTGCTAATTCCATAACTAACAGTTTACAGTCTGTTTCAAATGCGACTGAAGAACTAAGAAACGGGGCTGCATTTTACCAGAAATACCTCAGTATCATTTTTGTTGAGTTTCATGGAAGTTTTCACTCCATGAGACATGTCAAGTTTTCTCACACTATTGTCCCAAACCCGCCTCATTAACTCAGTACTAAGCTCCTATAATGCTCTGTTCACCTGATGCTAGTCTGATTCTCCCATTCACCATAGGAGGAACTACTCCCATTGCCAAGGTATACTGGGATGCCTGGGGCTAAATTGGAGAAGAACTTTCCAGTTACTTCAGCAAACACATTAATTACTGAAGTTTTGTGATATTGTAAGGAGATGGAAATTTTCATTGGTTTTATTTTTTGAGGATCTTCTCTGATTTCTGATGCATGTATAATATGTCCTGGAAATGTAACAGTTGGTTGCAAGACTTCACCTGCCTTACCTAGGGTAAATTCTGCTTCATATAGGTGTATAGCACTGTTGTTATTCTTGCACCGTGCTCTGTTGCAGTGGAACCATCAGTTAGGCTACCATCAATATAGTGGAGGACTCTCTCTAATCCTTTTGAAATTCTTGTCATCAGCTCATGCTGATGCAATGCTGAGGAGTAGTCAATTAAAATAGTGTCTCCCAACTGTGTGATGAAGGTTGTAAGCAATTTGTATTCTTTCTCAAAAGGTCATCAGAAGTCACTATTTAGATCTATCTTAAAGTTATACTCTTCCCTAGCTTTGCTAGACCCTTATTCACAGAAGCCATTGGATGAATTTCCTTTCAGCAGCTTTGTCCAGCCTTGTAAGCTCTACACAGATTTGCAAAAGTCCATCTTGGTTTTCGTGTACAAAATCCCTCAATTTACATGGTTTCTGATGCAAGTTGACAGAAAGCACAGACCAGAATGACTAAAGGAGGAGTGAGTTTATTAGCTGCTGAAATACAAGGAATGTAACACATAAAATGTAACACGTACCATACAGGTTAGAAATGAGAGATGAGTCCAAACAGTAAAAGTAAGAAAAATACAAATCAGTCTTCGGCTTATCTGTGATGAAAAAAGTTTTATTTTGATTCACTCACAGAATGTGGATGATGCTGGCTGGGCCATATTTATTGTCTGCTCCTAGTCTCCCTTGAGAAAATGGTGGTGAGTTGCCTTTTTGAACTGCTTCAGTCCATTTGCTGTAAGTAACCCACAGTACCATTAGAGAGGGAATTCCAGAATTTTGACCCAGTGACAGTGAAGGAATGGAGATATATTTCCAAGTCAGGATGACTTGGAGAAGAACTTGCAGGTGGTGGTGTCCCAATGTATCTGCTTTCTATGTTGTTCTAGATGGTAGTGGGTTTGGAAGGTGCTGAAAAGGTTCCTTAGTGAATTTTTGTACTGCATAATGCAGATGGTACGCTCTGCTGCTACTGCATGTCATTTGTGAAGCATTGTATACAACTGTGCAAAGTAGGAGCAGAAGTAGATCTTTCAGTACCTTGCGTCTGCTCCACCATTGAAAAGGATCATGGCTGATCTGTTTTAAATTCTACATTTCCATCTACCTCAATAACCTTTGATTCCTTTGCTTAACAAAGACCTATCTACCTCTGCCTTAAAAATATATAACAACATGCATCCACTACCTTCTGAGGGACAGAGTTACAAGGTCATACAAGCCTTGACAGAAAGAAGATTATCCTCATCTCTGTCCTAAAGAGTGACTTCTAATTTTAAAATGGTGCTGCTTAGTTCTAGACTGACCCATGAGAAGAAATATCCTTTCTACATCGATTTGTCAAGACAATTTAGGAACTTATACATTTCAATCCAGTCACCCATCTCTTTTCTAAACTCCAGGAGAAAACGTCCAGACTTTCCAACCTTTTCAAATGAAACAACCTATTCATTCCAAGTATAATCTAGTAAACCTCCTCTGAACCATAACCAATACACATGTATCCTTCCTTAAATAAAGAGATGAAAACTCCATACGACATTCAAGTTGTGATCCTAAAATGTGCCCTGTTTAACTGAAGCATCATATCCTTAATTTCATGTTCTATTTCGTTCATCATAAATTATAGGATCCCATTAGCCTTTTTGATGATATGCTACGCCTATATACGAATTTTTGCACTAGAACCCATATCTCCCTCTGCATCTCATAATTCCAGTTGTTTTCCATTTAAGTAATGCTCTGCTTTTCCATTCTTCCTGCCAAAGTGAACAATGTCACATTTCCAATTCGATCTGCCAGATTTTTACTCACTCAATCAACCTATGAATATCTATCTGCAACCTCTTTATGCCGTCTTCACGTATTTTCCTAAATATTTTGGTATCATAAAGGCACATTTATACATACTCACTGTTTCCCATGTTTCTTTATGTTCCATAATAACCTTTGACATGGCAACTTATTAAATGCTTTCTGTAAATCTAAATACAGGCTCCCTTTTATCCACAGCACATGTTGCCCCTTCAAAGAAGTCCAATAAATTCATGGAATTATCTGTTACTTGTTACCACGTAGAATCAGTGCATTGTGTCTGCACTATCTCTCCAAATGAGCATTATGACTTAGTGCCATTCTCATGTCTGTTACCCATACACTTGCACATTTGTTTCTATTTAAATTATTATATTATGGCCTCTTGAATGCCTCAATTAAACCAGCCACTAGGGCATTCCAGACCTAAACCACTTGACGTGTGAAATAGTCTTTTTTATCTCATATTGCAGTTGCTTATTTTGTAAATTACTTTAAATTTGCACTCTCTCATTTTTGACCCTTTATGAGCGTGAACAGTTTCTCCTGACCTTCTCTATTCGGCCCACTAATGATACTAAATACTTCCATCAGATAATCTATTAGCCTTCTACTTTTCTAGGGAAAACAGTGCTAACCTCTCCAATTTATCTTCATAACTGAGGTTTCTCATTTCCGAAAGCATCCTTGTAAATCTCTTCTGTAATTTTTCAGTAGGTTCACATCCTTCCTATCATGTGGTGTCCATAACTGTACACAATACTCCAGCTGAGAAATTTGTGAAACATGATTTCCCTTTAACAAAATCAAGCTGACTTTTCCAGCTTTTCTAAACACAGAGCTATACCCTCATTAACCATTGATTCTAACATCCTGCAATCCGTCCCAGCTACCAAAGAGATATTTTCGTTCCCACCTCTACATGCCTTTCGTAAGGACTGCTCACTCTGTGACTCCCTCATCCACTCCACACTCCTCACCAATCCCACCACACCCGTACCTTTCCCTGCAACTGCAGATGGTGCTATACCTGCCCCTTCACGTCCCGCCTCACCTCCATCCAAGGCCCAAGACAAACTTTCCAAATCCGACAGGGATTCACCTGTACATCCTCCAACTTGGTCTACTGTATCCATTGCTCCCAATGTGACATCCTCTACCACGCATAGACTCGGTGACCTATTCACGGAGCATATACGTTCTGTACGCTATAATCAACAGCACTTTCCAGTTGCCAGCCATTTTAACTCGCCCTCTCACTCCCTTGATGACATGTCCATTCTGGACCTCCTTCAGTGTCACAATGACACCACACGTAAACTGCAGGAACACCACCTCATATTCTGCCTTGGGAACCTACAGCCCAATGGTCTCAACCCAGAATTCACCAGTTTCAAAATCTCTCCACACCCAGTCTCATCACACGTCCAACCCTCCCTCACATCCCCACCTCCTTGACCTGCCACAACCTGTCCATCTTCTCTCCCACCTGTCCGCCCCATCCATCCCACTGACCAATCCCCACCACTCCCTACCTACACTCACCTATCACAATCCCACCTACCTTCCCCAGCCCCACCCCTCCTCTCTATTTATTTCCCAGCCCCCTTCCCCCTTCCCAGACCTGATGAAGGGTCCTGACCTGAAAGCTTGACTTTCCTGCTCCCCTGCTGCTGCCTGGCCTGCTGTATTCCTTCAGCTCCACACGGTGTTATCTCTTACTCCAGTATCTGCAGTTCTTGCTGTCTCTGATCATTATGTAATTATGTTTTTTCCTCAAGTATGATGCTTTTCTTAACTTTAATTTATGACAGATGGGTCCTGCTTTAGAATTTTTGTGAAATATACTTATTCTGAAATACCCTTAAATGTCAGCCACTTGTGTCTTTATGGACATATCCCCTTGCCTATTATGTCAGTTCACTTCAGCTAGCTCAGCTTTCTTGCCCACATAGTTGCCATTATTTAGGCTTAAACTGCTAATCTTACAAGAAATCTTCTTTATTTGAAACTGGATATAGAATTCAATTGTATTGTGATCATGCTGCTGGAATACTTTTAATCTGAGATTTGCAATTCATTCTGTCACAGTACATAATACCAAGTCTAATATAAACTGCTCACTGGTCAGTTCTGGATCGTGTTGCTCTATTATTTCAAAAGTGTTCTATGGACTCCTTACTCGGTCTACTACTGCCATTGCAATTCTTCCATCTTACATGTAGATTAAAATTAGAATTAGAATTAGATTTTATTGTCATGTGTATTCAAGTATAGGAATACATGGGTACAGTGAAAGTGTACAGTCACCATTCTCCGGTGCCATCTCAGTTACAAAGCCACAGTCTCACAAAAAAAGCAACAGCAGAAACAAAAGAAAACCAGAAAGTAAGAAAAATGTCCAGATCTCAAAGTCTAAGTCTTATCTCCATGAAGGTGTTTAGAACCATCGATGCAAGCACCCAGGCGTACCCACAGCCTGAAATCTCGATTAAGGTCATCCAAGATTAATGACATCTCTTTATCACAAGCACCCAGTATTTTTTCTTGCATACTTTGACCCACATTGCAGTTACTGTTAGGGGACCTGTAGACCATTTTCCCCGGTGACTTTATTCTCATACTGTTCCTCCTTGCCATCCAAACTGATTCTACATTCTCAACTCCTGAATGGTGCAGCGTGTTGAGGTGGTAATTCTAACAGTGTTGATTTTCGCGTTGAGTAGTCATTTGGAGATTCTTGATTCTGCTGCTAGCTGAAAGGGATTTGTTCAGTTTCCTTTGACAGTGATTTTGCTGCTGATTTGCTTTTAGCAGTCAGACTGACTTAAATTCTTTTTACCAGCATGTGCAGGAGTGTCTATTGGAGGATCCCTGCTCACTCCTTTAGTGCAGTAGAATTTGAGCCACAAGCTAGCACACTCGCAACCCAGCTCACTAGCACTTTACCACACAGAGACCAAAGGTTGTAGCTGATTTTTAACCCCTGTTTACATCTATTCCTAGAAAAATAAAACACAATATGTCTTTTACCCACAGCTACCTATGTTTCTACTTGTAACTTGTATGCAGTCTGTGCCACAGCCCTCACTGAGTTCAGTTGTTTAAGTGACATCTCTGTCTTTGAAGTGGTGCTGTTTGAAGTTCTCTAAACACTGTTCAGAGGTAACAATCATTCAATTATTCCTCTTGGCATTCAGTGTAACCTGCAAAGGGATTTTCCAGACAGCCATTGAATTTACAATCCCAACCATTTTTTGATTTCGATATCTTTTTAAAAACACATGCTGCACATAAAAGTTCAATCAATCAGGAAGTAATTTGGGCTCATGATCCATTTTCATGACAAGGTGAAAAGCCTTAAGCTACAATTGCTGTCTGCATGAGGCTACCATTTTTGGGGCCACAGCAGTAACAGAGTGGTCAATATTTCACTACATTAACAATGTCTGGTGATCAACAATCATGAGGTGTTAAAATTGGGGCTCCTTTATACAGCAACAAAAGTGATCGACAATTTTATGTAATTATTTCTTCTACTGTATTGGGAGCTGGAGTGAAACAATTATTTACTCTCTGGTCTAAAACTGCAATGAAGTATAGATTTTTTTTTGACAGCCAGCAGCAGAATCAAAAGTGCTTCAGGAAAAATTGAGGGAAAAAGTGGTAACATTATCAGAGGTGAAATTGTGACCATTTATTCTTGTCAAAAACATTGAGCAATATTCTTATAGGACTGTGAAACCACAGGTGGCATTCAGTAGTGAATGTAAGTTGGACTAACAGTCAACATTTGTCATATAAGCTCTTAGTTCTTAATAATGTATAGGGAAAGACTGCTAAATTGCTATTTTCATGGAATAACGGGCAGAGTTATAGAATTTGATTGCAAAAGCCCCAGTAGAAATCCCAGAATGATAAATAATAAAAAGGAGAATTTCATTTATTCCGTCTCCATCATTCAGTAGTCCTGGTCTCATATCTTGAATGATATAGTTAATGGTTGGACTACTGATAACACAAATGCCCTTATGTTTTATGTCTTACTGTTAAATAATCTATCAAGTATGAAGTTTGTATAGCTTTTGAATTAAGGTGCCAAATTTTACAGGACAGCACGGTGCCAGGTATACATGGAAAAGAAAAAACTTGTCATTTCTGGTGCTTTTCATGATTTCAGCATTTTCCACCAACAATTGACAGTTATGTTGTGCCTTTAGCTCAGTAAAATGTCACAAGGTACGTCACACGTATGTTATAAGCAAAATATGGCAGTGAGCCATATAAGGAGATGTTAGGGCAGATCACCAAAGCCTTGCTCAAAATGGTTGACTTTAAGCAGCAACTCAAAGTGGGGGATGGGGTAGGATAGTTTGTGGGGTGGGGGGGAAGTTGTTAAAAAGAGAGAGAGAGACAAACAAGGTTTAAGGATGAAACTTCAGAGCTTAGCACCTCAGTAGCTGAAGGCATAGGCACCAAAGATGGGACAACTAAAATTGATGATGCTCAATAGACTAAAACTGGTAGAGGTCAGATATCTTGACGAATTCTGGCACTGTAGGAAAGTGACAAAGACAAGGAGAGATGAGGCTCCACTGGGATATTAAAACAGATGAGAATTTTAAAATTGTGGCTTTGCTTAATGAGGACATAATCATAATAGTAATCTGTAAGGAAATAAAGCTTTTTTGCTGTTACATTACTACATTTTGTTGTTCCTCCGCATAGATAATCTGGGTTTGTTTCTCAAGCCATTGAAATCATAATCTTTCTAATAAATTGAAAAGGGAAGGCAGGGTTAGCAAGCAAGGTATTAATGGGGCAAAATGTGGAAGCATGCATGAAGGATGAGGCAAGCAAACTCAAGAGTGCATTAGCAGATAAAGTTAGAAGCTGTGAAATAGTAAAAAGACAGAACTGGAAGCATTGTGTCTGAATGCATGTAATGTTTGTATAAATTGGATGAATTGAGGCTCAAATAAAAATAGTGATGTTGTGATCCAATAGCCCCTGTTTTATTATAGAGATATGGCTGTAAAATTACAGAGACTAGGACCTGAATGCTCAAGGGTTCAAGTTATTTCAGAAGAATAGGAAGCTAAGGGAAAGGTAGAGGGGTACCTTTGGTAATTAAGGAAGATGTGAGTACTATAGAGAAAAAATACCTTAGTTCTACAGATTAAGATGAACAATTTAATAAAAATTAGTAAAGACAAGAAGTCACTTGTGGGAGTCATTTATAAGCCTCCTAACAGCAACTATATTGTAGGTGACTATTTGCAGTAAGGAATAATGGGGGGTCATGAGGAAGGTATGGTGATAATCATGGATGATTTTATTCAACACATAAATTGGATGAATCAGATTTGTCATTTCTCGCAGGGACAGTGTGCTGGAAATCAAGAACCATTATTCCAGGAGTCATCACAAAATGTAAGTTTTTAAAAGAAATATGAAAAATCCCTAAACTACCTGATTTTCAGACCCAGGTTGATGGAAATGCCAAACTAGATTTCTATACTTAATGAGAAATCACAATTTCTTATAAATTGTTAGATTCTAGCTGCAGGTAAACAATTGAACTAAAGTAAGCAGTCTCTCCAAGTGAAAACACTCAACTGCTTGTAAACTCCTCATTACACACAGACAAACATAAAGGAGGGGCAGAGGGGAAGACACGGCAGAAGGAAACTGGTAAAACAGTTCTGTCGTCTTTCTTATCAAGACCTGTTATGATGGTTCGGTAGATCTGAAGGCTTCTCCTCAACTTCCCCTTTTCTGAATCATTCTCCCGGTTAGCAAAAAGCACGAGGTAACTCTTTCACTTATGAAAGGTATGAAAAATAAAAAGACTTATCCAATTCAAAGTCACAACTTGTTGCATCTGCTGAATTAAAGATAAGCTGTAATTATTTTAACAGATTTGAAGTGGCTTATTGCAGGCAACTTAGAGATTTTATTAGTAGGGGAGTCAAGGCTTACAGGGAAAATGCAGGAAAGTGGAAGTGAGCAATGTCAGATCTTATTGAATGTCAGTGCAGGTTCAAGGGGTCAAACAGCCTACTCCTGTTCCTATTTCTTACGGCCTTATGATCTAACTTAGAGAAAGGAAGGTGCAGGGCTGGATGAACACAGCAGGCCAAGCAGCATTATAGGAGCAGAGAGGCTGACGTTTCGGGCCTAGACCCTTCATCAGAAAAACCCTATATTTAACCCACACTAGTCAATTTCACTTGGAAACAACCTCTCTGTTGCAGTTCATCTGTACATTCTGGAATGCATAGCTACACAAACAACATTCACAATAGGTATCAAATCTCTTATTTTTAAAACATGCAGCTATCCTTGGAAATCCTTGGTTTCAAAAGTTCTTTCTTCTTTCAGTCCAGTTTTAAAATGCACAAAAATAAGAAAATATAGTCTTTACAGATTGGGAAAGAAAGTTTGGAGGACAAGGCCATAGAGTGCTCCTGGGACAATTTTTAGAGGAACAACTTCTAGAACCAAACAGTGCTGGCAATTCTAGAACTAGCAATGTGCAATGAGGAGATGCAGAGAGATTACAGAAGAGTTTTCAAGAATAGTATAAAAGCAAGATTCTGTGGATGCTGGAAATCTGAATTAAAAGCAACATGCTGCAGAAATTCAACAGTATCTAAGGATAGAGAAATAGGAAGGGATCACTGTGATGGGGAAAGCTGGGGGAATTGGAAGCATGGTCAGGAGTTGGCCCTTAATAGCTATCCACTTGCCCTATGTCCTTGCCCTCTTTCAGGTACTGAGTGCCTCTGATTGAGGCCTTTGAAACTCTGCGACCAGCTGACAAATTGCCCATACTCTTCCCTAGCAAGTTCACTATTGGCGGAGTGGCTTGCAGCTCTGCCAATCTGAACAGTGAGGGTCTGAGGCCCTTAAGTAGCTTTAATTAGCCACCTAACAGTTTCAGTCTATGGGAAAGTCAACCAAGTATCTTCCCACCTAAAAGTTAATCCTGCTAAAGCCAGAAAAACAAACAAACAGTCTGGATCAGGAAGGTCTCCACTTAAGTAAATGTCCTTCCCACCTCATACCTTGCCTCCTCTGGGACTAGGAGATTTAGCCCCAAGAGTTTCTACAAGTATTTGAAAAGGAAAACAGTTATTGAAGTGAGTTTTGGTCCTTAAGTGTGTGAGTCAGAAGAATTAATGGCAAGTAAAGATATGAATGATGAATTGAGCAGATGTTTTGCAGCTGTCTCCATTATAGAAGTTACAAATAATTTCCCCAGAAATAACTTGAATCTCAAATGAAAAGGAGGGAGTAAATGAAAATAATTATAAATTACCAGTGAAATGGTTCTGAGAAGTTTACAGGATTAAAAACTAACAAGCCCCCAGAACCTGATAAACTTCATCCAAGAATTACAAACTAAGTGGCTCCCTAGGTAGTTTACTAAGTTGTTTTCAACTTTCAAAATTCTTTAGGCTTTGGAAGGGAGCCATCAGCTTTAAAAATACCCAGTGAATGTAACTTCTCTATTCAAGAAAGGAGGGCTAAAAAGCAGAGAGCTAAAAATTGGAGGCCAAACACAGTTTTTCTTTTCACAAGAAGGGAGGTGATCCTGTCTGATTGCATTGAGCTTTTCTAAGTGTTCCATTATAACCTATTTATTAATAGATTCCAACATTTTCTGTATGACAGAACCCAAGCTAACTGCACTCTAATACCCTGTGCTCAATTACAAACTTTCCTCCAGCCTGAAAAAAAACCATTAAACATAACACTGTTTCCTAGTACTCAGCTAATTTTGTATTAACATTAATACTGACCCATTTATGCCATAAGCTATACTTTCCTATCTTGTCTGTTCTGTGGCACTGTGTTGATTGTCTTATGGAAGTCAAAGTACATCACATCAACAGCCTTGTCCTCATCAACCCTCTCTGTTACTGCTTCAAAAACCTCCAACAAGCTAGTTGAACACAATTTTCTCTTAAGAATCCATGCTGATTTTGCTAAATTAACCCATATTATTCCATGTCACACTTAATTCTATCCCCAATAATTATTTACAGATGTTCCCCATCATCAAAGTTAAATTAACCGGTCTGTAATTGCTAGGCTGATCTTTACAAACTTTTTTTGAACAAGATGGTAATTTCTGCAATTTTCAAGTCTATTGTCACCAGTCCAGGGAAGAATGAAAGATAATTGTTATTACAATTCCCACTCTCACTTCCTTCGATATCTTGGGATGCATCTCATCCAGTCAACTTTAAATACTGAAACCTTAGCCAATAGCTCTTCCTTATCAATTTGAAACCCTTCTCGTGACTGACTTTCAGCCTTTGCCATGAGGGGCATGACCACATTTGCCTCCTAAGTAAGAAAAGTTACAAAGTATTTAATTACCATCTCAGCCGTGCCTCTTGCCTCCTTTTATTAAACCCCCCTTAGGTCCCTAATCAGCTTTACCGCTCCTCTTACTACCCAATTACTATTGATGTGCTGATAGAAAATGTTGGGATTACCCTTTATGTTGTCTGCCAGCCTTCTTTCATAATCCCTCTTTGCTTCTCTTATTTGCTTATTCATGTTCTTTCTTAAGCATTGCTCTCCAGCTTGATTCTTAATTGGCAGCCTGCGTGCATTGGTTTGCCAATGGAGTGAGCTGACCATTCTTTTTCCTTCCACCAAGACCAGTTAATTGACTGTTTAAGGACTTCAGTTGGCAGCAGGACAGAACTTAATTCAGGTAGAGGTGGGAAGATGGTGGGTTCTGGGATGCCGCTGTCCCACATGATTAAGTTGCCTTCCTACTACCAGGCCCACTGGCACCTGGATCAGGAAGTTCTGCCCTGGGTGTTAGAACTGAATCGAGTAGGAGAAGCCATTCCACCCTTGAGCTGTTTCATTTATATATTTTCCCTTGGCTGAAATGCACCTCTACTTCACTTATATGCCTTTGCGCCATATCACTTTGTTTTGGATCCTGCCTTGCTTCGTAATTTGGTATAAAAGTTATTCTAGCAGTTCTTTCACCTGTTGCAAAACATTGAGAATTTTGCACTCCTGTCACAGAGACCATACATGGAAAATATGCATTGGGAACACAGACATATAACCCCAGTGACTTTCCAAATGTTAAAACAAATGCTTCTGAATTCCTGTTATGTGGTACCAGTGAGCAAATCAGTACTAGAGTATAGTTCCACACAATTACCCAGACAGTTGTTTCCAGAGGTTCCATGATGATAAACACATGATAAACAGAATTATTCATTAGGGAGATGAGTTTAACCCTTTCCATCTGGGAAGAAAAGTAAGTTAAAGTTGTTTGAGTCATTTATTCATTCTAGAGCCACTGGGATCTGAGTTGCTCTGGTTTTCATCTGCTGTCCTGTTTGAGATCTGCCCAAAGTCAGTGGCATTCATTTTTAGCATGAACATTATGTTTGTTAATGACAATACCAGAACCTCACTGCAAACATTAACAGAGCATCCCGAGCAGGGACTGGCAATGAGTTTCCTGCCAAGCCAATCCCAAAAGTATATTACGGTGTGGAGCTGGAGAAACATAGCAGACCAGGCAGCGTCAGAGGAGCAGGAAAGTTGATGTTTCAGGTCGGAAATTTCCCCCATTTCTGAAGAAGGGTCCCGACCCGAAACGTCAACTTTCCTGCTCTTCTGATGCTGCCTGGCTTGCTCTGTTTCTCCAGCTCCACGCTGTGTTATCTCTGACTCCAGCATCTGCAGTTCTTACTATCCCTGAAAGTATATTGGTGCATAGAGGATCAAAGATATTAATGCCAGAATTCTTTTCTGAGCCTCTGAGAGAAAGCATAGGCCTCCTTTTTCACAATTCTAGTGCTTTTCTTCTTTTCCTGTCTAAATAGTGTTTCTTTTTCCCTCACCAGTAATAATTTAATAAGTTGCTAAATTTAATAATGCTGAAAAAATTCAGCATTAACAAATTTTCATAAATTGTCAACTAAAATATATTGGGGCAGAGTGTGCATGATTATGTGTGTTTGAAAGCTTTAGAACTATCTAACAAAGAAATCAGGTGTCAAGAGGGAAAAGAGCACTTTACTCAAAATATAATGATACAACTTTTTGCAATTATGCACCTGATGCAGAAGATCTCAACAACAGTAAACAGAATGTGAAAGTGGACTTGTTAAATAAACATGATATGAATTTGATAGGGGCAATCTGGGAAGGTAGGGGCATGATTTCTGTCAGGAAACCAGAAAATATGGAATGAGCATCTTTTTTAAGCATTTTGCCTCCTCCAGCTTGTTTGGTTTTGCTTCAGTAGGTTCACTGTGTGGGAGTGAACCTGACTGACACGTTTGATCTCACGTAGAATGGAAGATAGCCTGGAGCAGGTAACAGCTGAAGATGGGTTGGCTTACATGGGGGGACAGACCTTGAACGTGCCAGTTGTTTCTTGGGTGGTGCAATGGTAGGGAAGTAGGCAAATTTAGTTGGCCAAGGGTAGCTAGTACTGAGTTAATGGAAAATCACCCTTGCTCCTCCTGACCCATAAGCAGCATTGTAAAGAAAACTCCCTTCTCCCTGAAGTTGTCCTCACTTCCATCCAGTAGTTAGATTTTCCAGGATCTGGGGAGCCTAGCAAGCCAGTACTAAACCCACAGAGTGTGTTAATGGGAATCTGGCAGCCTCATTAGAGTAGCCAACCCACTTCCTGGGAATGGGTTGATGACCCATTCATTGTCTTGCCTAATTGGATTGGTCTGAAGTGGCTTGGTGTCAGATTTGAGACTTAAAATTTCAACATCCTTCCTGACCTCAATCCACCTCGTTTTCTCAAGAGCTTAGGATAAAGGATATAATTGCATTTTTTAAAATAAATCACTTCAGGATGTCCTAAAATGATTTACATCTCATTAATGGTAATAATGTAGGGAATGTAGAAGCCAATTGAAAACAGAAAATGAGATCTGTTCTGGTAACGTTGTTTGAGGGATAAATATTGCCTGGAACACTGGGGAAAATATTTTGCTTTTCAAAGAGTACATGGCATCTTTTTTTAAAATGAATACTTGTAATGGTTGTTGGTGAGTACAGCATTTGATGCCCATCCATAATTGGTTTGCCAGCCCATTTCAGAGGACAGTTGAGAGTCTATTACATTGCTGGGGACTCAAGACACATTTAGGACACATCAGAGATAGTAAGATTTCTGAAAAGGGTCCTGACCCGAAACGTCAGCTTTCCTGCTCCTCTGATGCTGCCTGGTCTGCTGTGTTCCTCCACCTCTACACTGTGTTGTCTAGGACAGATCAGGTAAGGATGTCAGATTTTCTTCCCTAAAGAACAATTTTACAATAATTGACAAATGTTGCATGGCCACCATTAGACTACCTTTTAATTTCAGATTTTTATTGGATTCAAATGCCAACATCTGCCATAGTGAAATTTGAACTGACCACCCAGGATATTAACCTGAACTTCTGGCTTACTATTCCAGTGGCTTTACCAATATGCCACTGCCTCTCCTTTGGAGAGGGCATATAAAACTCATTTTAATGTCTCATGTCAAAGACAGCATTTCTGGCTTGCACCCTCCATATTGCACTGAAGTATTAACTTGGTTTTTGAACGCAAGTGCAGTGGGATTTGAGCCAACTACCTTCTGACGCAAAAACAAAAGTGCTACCACTGAACCACAGCTGGCACCTGCTCCAGATACATTCCAAAATAGTTTTCTCATATACAGCACTACACATTTGACATTCCTTCCGAATTACATTGGTAACAAACCAATTTTTTTGTGAAAAACTAAGATAAACTCAAAGCAGATTTCACAACTTTACCCTTTACTGTATATTGTATCTGTAATTCTGCTCAAACAATGTTTCTATCTGCCAATAAATGGGAGCAAAGTGTCTGTGAGAAGTATCTGTTGTAATATTTTGATTGAGCTGTTCTTATTGAGCTACATCATTTTGATCACTTAAGATAAGTAGATGGTTTGTAGATGTATTTTATGGATCCTGCTGCATTCTTTGCAGCAATTTGTGGAATTCTTCTACCATCATTTACATGAGGGCACATATGTTTATAGAGCCAGCAGTCATCCAGCATCCTTAATGAGGACGTTTAGGAGCAATTTGCAAAATAATGTACTCGAGGTGTAGAATTATTTCAGTTACTCAGTGATGATTATTGGTGTCATGAATTTCTGACAAAGGCAGATGGCTGAGGAAGAAAGAAGCAGAAAAATAGCAATGTAGTTGTGCAGTGCCAGATGGCATAGGAGTTGACAAAAAAAAACATGGTGCACAACAGGGAATGGGTCAGCAGCCAGTGGACGAATGAAGAGTGACCCAGCTATTATCAGGTGTTGTATTCCAGTTTTCATTCTGTGCTCATTATTGGTGCTATCAGACAATTCACTGTAGGCTGACAAAGGTGAAATTCATAAAGGTATGTCGCCTAATGTCATCGTGGTAATCAGATTCAAAGCTATTAATGCTCTTTAAAATTGTTACTTTCTGATAGACATGAATTTATACATAGGAATTTTTGAGCTGAAACACACATTCAAACACACAAAAGTTCATTATTACTGTCACACAAAGTAGTGTTGTAGTTTTAAATGCAACTGACAATACATAAACATCCCGTATAAGTATTCATGTATAAATATTGTAGCTCTATCCCATTTTGCAGTAATTTTCCTTCTAAAATTTAACGTTTGTGAATATTAAGACGACAAAGTTTCTTATGTAATTAAATTTTGATTGGTTTATTGTATTAATAACTTCATTAGAAATATTTTATATGATGACACAGCCTTTCACTTACATCATATGGAGAAAGGCAAAAGCGAGGTTACTGAAGTCAAGAAAATGTTTGAATCTCTGACCAAGTTGCCGAAGCTAATCTGACCTTGGGGAGCAGTGGGAAACAAATTGGTCGTAATGTCTCCCAGCCAGAGAAGTAAAAATTTGATCAAAGGTTCATGTCTAATGGTTATCCAGACAGAAATCCTGTTATTACGGTCAATTTGTCTCACTTTCTTTTGTAAGTATGATGAAACTTTGCCAGACTTTTGATTGTATCTCAATAGACACAAGATTAGAGCAGCTGAAGAAATTCTTGATTCATTTGAACATTCAAAAAGATTTGGCTAAATGTCACAAGTTTGAGGAAATAATTTCGGAAAAAAAGACTGTGGCTGAAGGCAAAGCCATTAATGATGGGATATCAGAAAAGAATGATATACAAAACAATGGAGTCATGGAAGCAGAGTTTGGACTGAGGTTAGATAGATTTAGCAGGATGAGATCAGTAAACTTTGCACTGAGGAAGTGCAACCTGCAGGAAATGGAGTGTGGTAGTTTGGTAAATATAGGAGTGAGATTTTTCCTTTTTCCTGCTGCCTTGTTAAATACTTTAACAAATCAATGGGGGCAGGAGCGGACCAAGGCCCAACGACTGGGATATTATGAAGGGATATAACTGAGAAGCACCAGGAATAAACACAAGTCAGAAAGTAAGAGGTGGACACTAAAGTTAAGGTCAAGGGATTATCTTTAAGACTAAATAATTTTAAAAGTTAGCAAATAAGTTCAAGTCATGGCTGTGAGGTCAGTTGAATCGAATGTGTGACCAGTCACAGGTCATGGACCCTGCCAGGATCCTAGATGACCATGTGTGCAAGACGTGGCAGCTGGAGACTCTGTGGCACATCTGCGAGTTTCAGAGTCACATGGATAACACATTTAGAGAAATGGTTACACCACACCTCGAAGGAATGGAGGAAAGAAGGGAATGCGTGACCACTAGGCAATCAAAGAAAATCAGACAGGTAGTGCAGAAGTCCCCTGGGGTCCCACTCACAAAATTGGTTAACTATTTTGGAAGCTAGTTCCTCAAAGGGGTGCAGTTAGAACCACACTTCTGGCACTGCAAACAGCCTGATTCTACATAAGGAGATGAAGAAGAAAGCAGGAGCAATAGTGACAGGGAATTCATTAGTTAGGGGAACAGCCACATGTTTCTGGGGCCAAAGACATGACTCCAGGATGGTGTGTCGCCTCCCTTTGTAAGACAGAGGTCATGGTATACATTGGTATCAACAATATAAGTAGAATGAGGGATGAGGTCTTGTAACAAGACTTTAGGGAACAAGGCAGTAGACTTAACAGCAGGACCTCAAAGATTGTAATCTCTGGATTACTCTTGGTGTCACGTGCTAGTGAGTACAGAAATAGGAGAATAGGGCAGGTGAATGTGTGACTCGAGTTTGTGCAGGATGGAGGGTTTTACATTCCTGGATCACTAGGACCATTTCTGGGGAAGGTAGGACATATACAAGTGAAATCGTCTGCACATGAACCAGAATGGGACAACTATCCTTGTGGGTGGGTTTGCTGATGCTGTTGGGAGGAATTTAAATTAATTTGGCAGGGAGAAGGGACGCAGGGTGTTAGTATAATAGGGACATAACGTACTGTAGTAAAGGCAATGAGCCAGAGGGAGTTCAGCCTTGATGAGTTTCAAGGGAGTAAGGTGAGACTGGATAAACTCTACTTAATGCTCGGAGTATTGCAGATAAAGCAGAGGAGTTAAGGGCATGCATTAACAGGTGGAATTATGATGTTGTTGCCATCAGAGAGACATGGTCAGGGGCAGGACTAGCAACTCAGCATTCCAGGGTGTAGAATATTCAGGAAGGGCAGAGGAGGCTATAAAAGAAAAGGTGGTGTTCCTTTATTAATTAAGGAGTCAGATACTGCTGTAAGGAGGGACAATATCTTGGAAGGGCCTTCAAGTGAGGCTTTGTTGGTAAAGCTTAGAAATAAACAAGAAGGCAGTCACACTGCTCGTAGCATATTATAGACTCCCAAAACAGTCAGTGGGCAGCAAAGGATCAGATACATAGACAATTCACTGAGGTGTGTAAAAGCAATTATAGGTTAATTATATCAGGGGATTTCCAACTTCCCGAACATTAATTTTGATAGTCATATTGTAAAGAGTTTAGAGAGGGGAGATTTCTTGAAATGTGTTCAGAAGAGCTTTTTATGTCAACATATAAAAGGTTCAATAAGGGATGGGGCAGTGCTGGACATAATTTTTGCAGAATGAAGCCAGACAGGTGTTCAAGGTGGCAGTGGGGAGCATTTTAGTAATAGTGACCACACAATCATATGTTTTAAAAATGTTATGGAAAGGGACAATGATGGTCTGCAAAAAAAGGGCCTTGTATTGGGAAGAAGATAGATTTTATTAAAGTAAGGCAGGATCTGGCCATAATAGCCTGGGAACAGCTACTCTGGGTGAATCCACAGCAGAACGTTGGAGGGTGTTCAAAATGGAATTGGCAATAGCACCGGCCCAACATCTTCACTTTAGGGTGAAATGTATGAGTAGCAAGCCCAGAGAACCCTGAATGCCTAGAAATATTCAGAGCTGGATCAGAAGGAAGAGAGAGGCTTTTAGCAGGTACAATAAGAGCAAATCAACAGAGGCCCTAATGGTGTCTAGAAAGTATAGGGGAATGCAATTAGTACAGCAAAGAGGGGACATGGAAAAACACTGGCAGCTAAGATTAGAGAGAATCCCAAGATATTCCATAAGTATATTAAGCGGAAGAGGATAACCAGAGAAAGAGTAGGCACCAAGGGAGCAATCTATGTGTGGAACTGCAAAACACTGTAGTGTGTCAAGTGAATACTTCACATCTGTCTACACCTCAGAGACGGAGCATGTAGGTACAGAATTCAGGAAGATGAACTGCGAGGTTCTTGAACAGAATGACGTAGGGAATGAGGAGGATTGGAAGTTTTTGCAGACTTAAAAATTGTACACATCCCCAGGTCAGGATGAGTTTTATCCCAGGCTGCTTTGGGAGGTAAGGGATGAAATTACAGGGCCCTGACCCAAATTTCAATTCCTCTCTGGCATAGGAGAGGTACAAGAGGACTGGAGGACAGCTAATGTGGTTCCATTTTTCAAGCAGGATGGTACACATAAACTAGGGAATTACAGACCAGTGAGTCTCACATCAGTGGTAGGGAAACTATCAGAGAAAATTCTGAAGTAGATAATTAATTTCCACTTGGAGTGGCAAGGTTTGATCAGGGATAGTCAGCATGGCTTTGTCAGAGGGAGGTCATTTTCGAGAAGGTGGCCAGCTGTATAAATGTGGGCAGTGCAGTTGAGGTAGTTTAAATGGATTTCAGCAAAGCCTTTGACAGGTTCCACATAGGAGACTGATAAAGAAGTAAATGGAAGCTAGGGTAATGAAGCAAGTCGAAGTCACAGTCACAGAGGGCAATGGTGGAAGGCTGTTAGTGTGACTGGAAGTCTGTTCCCAGCAGCCTACCACAGGGATCAGTGCTGGGTCCCTTATTATCAGTGTTATATTTAAATGATCAAGATGATAATGTTGGTGGAGCTATGATAGGAAAGTTTACAGATAACACGAAGACTGACTGAGTGGTTACAGTGAGCAAAATGGTCTTAGCTTATAAGATATCAATAGACTGATCAGATGTGGATCAGTGGCAGATAGAATTTAACCATGATAGTTGTGAGGTGATGCACTTTGGAAGTAGTAACAAGACAATGGAACACTCAATGAATGGTAGGATACTATGAAGCTTGGAGGAATCTTGGGGTGCTTGTCCATAAATTCCTGAAGTTGGTAGGACCCAGGTTCAAAGGGTAGTTAAGAAGGGATATGAGACACTTGCTTTTATCAGTTGTGGAATTGATTATAAGAGCAGGGAGGTTATGTTGGATCTGTACAAAACTTTGGTTAGGCCAATGCTGGAGTCGTGTGTGCAGTTCTTGGTCACCACACTCCGGGAAGGATGTAATTGCTTGGGAGGGGGTACAAAGGATATTCACGAGGATGTTGCCTGGGATGGAGCAGTGCAACTATGAAGGTAGGCTGGATAAACTTGGGTTGTTTTCTCCAGAGCAGACCTGCTCGAGGCGTATAAGATTATGAGCGGTATGGTCAGAATGGATAGAAAGCAGCTGAACCCTTTAGTTGAATGGTTAACAATGATGGTGCATAATTTTTAAGGTGAAATGCAGGAGGTTTAGAGGGGATTTGAAGATTTTTTTCACTCATTGAATGGAGAGAATCTGGTCTACACTGCTTGGGAGTGTAGTTGAGGTGGAAAACCTCACAACTTGGAAGAAAGTACTTGCATGAGCACTTAAGATGTCATAACATTCAAGGCGGTGGGTCAACTGCTGGAAAGTGGGACTAGTGTAGATTTAGAGCACTTTTTGACAATGCAGACTCAATAGGCCAAAGGGCTGCTGCTGTGTGGTATGATTCTATGATTCTAAGATAACAGAGGGAATTAAATACAATGATAGGTATCATCATTGACTTGGATTAGTTCCTATTCACCACAGTTGTCAAACTTAATATGTGTTTCGGAAGAGGATAAAGGCAACAGGGTTTTGCATGAGCTGAGATATATGAAAGATGAAGGGCGAGCCATTGGAGTAGTCAAGTTTGTTTAGTGGGGAATCATACTTGAGCAAAAATATTTTGTGTTCCTGTAGTTTTGTTCATACATGGGATGTCGACCTCGCTGGCTAGGTCAGAATTTATTGTCCTTTTTAACTCACTTTGAAAAGGTGATGCTGAGCTGCCTTCCTGAACTGCTGTAGTTCCTGTGGAGTAGTGACTCCCACAGTGCTGTTAGGGAGGGAATTATGAGATTTTGATCTGGTAACCGTGCAGGAATATCTGCTATCCTTGTCCTTTTAGGTGATAGAGGTATTGGGTTAAGAAAGGCCGGTCTGAGGAGTTTTGGTGAGAAAGTATCTCACAGTGCAACTACAAAGCATCAAGTATCACAAGAAAAAACTAACAGGAATGAATGGGAAGCTACATTCATTGTTAATATTAAAGATTATATGAAAGAAACAGGACACAGTAGAAATAAATCAAATTAAACTGCTGCATCAAATTCTTACAGCAGGGCTTCACACACCCAGTTACATCACTACTTGCCAGCAATAAAAATCCATCTTCAGAAAAAGAAAACATAAACAGATTATGACAGTTCCTGGATCAGAGAAAAACACTTAATCGATAAATGAGTAAATTGGCTACCATGCAACAACCTTTCAACCTTCATGCTTTGTAGAGCAGAATCTTCCCAGACCCAAATAACGTTGAGCTGTGGTGAGAAATTTGGGAAAGTCGGGTGAGATATTCAGTGAGACGAATGCATAATTTGAAAAGTAAAGTAATATTTGAATTAATTGCACTGCATACTGATATACATGTACTTCGTAGAGTCAGTGCAGTGAGGGGTGTTAATTAGATAAATGCTAAATTGAGGAACTCAGCTATAAATGAGGTTTGGAATTTTACTGGGCCACACTTGAGTCTGGAGATGGAGAAGGATCTTCAGGAAAGATATTATTTCATTGGAGGCAGTTTAGAGAAGGTTCACTTGGATGATCCCTGGTATGGAGGGATTGCCTTATGAGCAAAGGCTAAACATGTTGGAACTCTACTCACTAGAGTTTAGAAGAATGAGAGGTGATCTCATTGAAACAAAAAGAATTCTTAAGGGTCTTGACAGGGTAAATGCTAACAGGATGTTTCCCGTTGTGGGAGAGTCTAGCATCAGAGGGCATAATCTCAGAATAAAGGGGTGCCAATTTAACACAGAGATGAAGAGGAATTTCATTTCTCAGAGGTTTGAGAGTCTTTGGAACTCCTTCCATCAGAGAGCTGTGAGGGCAGAGTCCTTGTGTATATTTAAGGCTGAGACAGACAGATTCTTGATCAGGCAGGGAATCAAGGGTTACAGGGAAAGGGCAGGGAACTAGACAAGAGGAATGTCAGATCAGCCATAATCCTATTGAATGGTGGAGCAGACCTGAGGGCCAAATGGCCTACTTTTGTTGCTATTTTTTATGGTCTTATAAAGGAGAGAGGGTACTGCATTGTCTGGAAGTCCAACATCTCAATGTGGCTTCTGAACCTTGCTAGGGGGAGAACAGTGTGACCTCTGTAAGTAAAGTGACAGAATACCAAATGGAATATTTAAAAGGATAATTAATTGAAATTATATCAGGTGATCTGAATTTTATCAATTACAAACAGATCACAGGGTGCCAGAGGCTGGACTGGGGAAATGAGATCGCAGTGAGCTGACTGGTAAGGAGGTGGGTGATAAATATGAGGTCTCCAAGAAACTAACATGAGAGATGGGCTGCATTGGCAACCAGGACAGTGGGCTAAGGCAACCAACAGTTCTTGGCAGAAATGGGGAGGGGTGCCAAGGGTTTGGGGCAAGTGGCCAGCATTACATGGGGCAGAGATTCTTGATCTGAGGGCAAGATTGTAGAGGTTGGTTGGCTCGCCGAGCTGGTTTGTTGTTCTGCAGGCGTTTCGTTACCATGCTTGGTAACATCCTCAGTGCAGCCTCTGATGAAGCGTCGGTGTGTTTTCCCGCCTGGTTTTTAAACTCTGGGGTCCGTTGCGATGGATTGCCTCATTTCCGGGTTTCCTTCATAGTGGAATGTATATGGGGTCAAGTTCAATGTGTTTATTAATAGCATGCTTCGTGGAGTGCCATGCTTCCAGGAATTCTCGTGCTTGTCTCTGCCTAGCCTGTCCCAGGATCTTGGTGTTGTCCCAGTCAAAGATTAAAAGGTAGATTATTTGTGGAGAGAGTGGGGGAGAAGGGGTGAGCAAAATAGATCATTGGTTGTGAGTGGCGGTGTCAAGGTGGAGTTCACGTTCGGGTTAAAGATCGGGTTGTTGGGGGTGACCTGCCATGAGTATTGTCTAACCAGGCTTTGGGACCTTGAGGAAGATGAGCAACTCAGAAGGGGCAGGTCAACACTCCAGTGAGGGCACATCACCAACCTCACACCTATTTAAGGGGGTAGCCTAAGGGGGAGAAAACAGAAGGTACTGGAGAAATTCAGCAGGTCTGGCACTATCTGTGGAGAGGAAAACAGATTTAATGTTTTGAGTCCAGAACTGAAAGCAGCTGGAAAAGGGTGGAATTTACCCTGATGTTAAGTGGTGGGGTTGTTGGGGGGGAGGCAGAAAAGTAAGACTAATAAATGGAGATAGTGCCCCGGGACAGAGTGCAACAAAGGAAAGCAGGTAATTACTGATAGTAAACCAGGAAGGAAGTAAATGCTGACTCAGTGCTAACAGGAAGTGTAAATAGTTGAAAATGGGTTGTGCTAGGAACAACCCATCAGAACAGGACATGGGAATGTAGGGATGGTGAACAAAAGTGAAGGAAGGTGTTCGCGCTCCACAAGTGTTAAAATCAGCATTGAGGCCTGAAGGCTGTAAGGTGGAAGATGCCTGTTCCTCCAGCTTGCATTGAGCTTCGTTGGAGCACTGCAGCAGGCCTGAGACAGAAATGATGGCATGGGAACAAGGTGGTGTGTTGAAGTGGCAGACAACTGGAAGCTTGGGATCATTTTCACGAACAGAGCGAAGGTGTTCTGCAAAGCAATCCCCCAGCTTACGTTTTGTCTTCCAATGTATGTAGAAAATAGAATATAGGATATCCTTTATTGTCACTTGTACTACAATACAGAAGTATAGGAGTATAGCAAAAAAGTTTTTACAATGGCTGCCTTTAAACGGTGCCATCTTAGGTACAAGTGGTCTCACACAAAGAGGATTAAAGGAAAGCATAGGCATTACTTACAGGAGGTAGTTACAACATAATGAAAAGGTTTTAAATGACAGTCTGATAACAGCAGCTCAGCCTGTGGTGCCAGGCCCAAGTCCAGCAATTGACCCACTATTCTCCAGCCTCCAGTCCATTCCTCACCGGCACTCAGCAGCAAGCAGGTAAGTCGTGCTGTACCGGGATTTGTACCTCGGCCGCTTCATTGGCCGGGGACTCAGCCTGTCCGACGCTCCGGGGACGCGGCCCCACCGTCAATCCAGGGACTCGGCCCCACCATCGCCACCGCAGGCAGCTTTCTCCCACTCGCCTAGACAGTGAATACAGTGTAATACATTGAATGAAGTGTAAGTCAGGATGATGGGTCAGTGGATTTGAAACATTGGCCCCAGTTTCTCTCGCCGCAGATGCTGCTGGATCTGCTGAGTTTCTCCAGTACTTTCAGTGTTGTTTCTTTCAGCTCTCCAACATCTGCTGTTCTTTATTTTATATTGTTATCAGTGGGTTGGTTGATATGTTTTGACAGAAAGATGAGATTAGATAAAATAATTCAGGCACTACCTGTTAAAGAAATTTCAATTCAATTGTGTTCCAAATGGACAATACAGAGTACCTAAATGCACACAGTGGAGCTGAAATTAGTGTTGACAATAGTGAGAAAAGGTGAGAGCAAATCGACAGGCCATTTTACATCTTGCCCAATTACACTCTGCAACTTTAGGAGTCAGGTAGAGGGATGGGGGTGTTAATGGGTGTGGGAGTGGGTGTACGTGGTATTTTCTTTTAAAATAGCTGTCCTTTTCTCTCATTTTACTTGTGTTTGTTGTTATACCATAAAAACAGTTAATTGAGGATTGCAGAAAAGAAGACCATGTCACTCCACCTCCATGAGAAACTCATGTCTTAGTCTTTATGCCACCCATTTTTCACACTGTCACCACTTAACTCTGTAAAAGCTTAATTGCATATTTTTAAGTAAGCATCACTGAAATCAATTCTGTCCACCACTCTGCAAAGTGCTTAGTTGATCTAAGATATTAGCATACACATGACAACTATCAACATAGCTCAAGACTGTTGCTAGGATAATATTTTTCATCCTCAAGCTAATCATACACTAGCTAGCATTAATTTTACATGAGCGATAGGCTGACTAAGAGAGGTGCAAATTGTTTCCGTTTTCTTGAGGATTCCTAATCCTCCCTGTCAAACTTGGTAGAAAAGACTTGAGGCAGAATTTTCCTTGAACAGTAAGTTCTACCATCATTGACTAAAGTCACCTCATTTCTGCACCGATCTCAATTCTCCTCTCCTTCCCAGCTCGCTGACACCAATTCCCAGCATGAAAGACAAAGCAATTACTGGGTGGTGAACTGCTCCCACCTTGTATCTCCAGGAGCTATGTTGATTTTAAAACAGCTGCTTTTGATTTGTGTGTACAGTTATTACAGAGATTATTCGAGCATAGTTTTGGAGATACACTTGAATTAACAGCAAGGTCTCTGCCTGAAACAGTCAGCAAGATACGTAAAGTTACAATGTTTTAACAGTTCATGTCAATGGCCATCTTAGCATAGACATCATACACCCTCATCAATAAACAGAACTATACCAGTCATTTTGATGTCCCTTGCTTGTGCATCATAATCCTGTGAAGGGCTGTTATCACTGTAGATCTACATTGCCCTCCTGTCTGTTTCCTTACAATCTTAGGGGTGTTGTTCATCCTTGTGAAGTTTGTGACATTTTACAACTTACATTCTTAGCGAGGTTCCCTCTTATAGAAACATATCCCATCATTACTATAGTATTGGTTGCATTCTTATCATGTTTTAGAAAGTGCTCAAAGCTAGACCAGTTTTGTTACTAAGCTATTCACATGCATTTGAAATTCAATCTTAATCAATTATCTCACTTCAAGGCCTTCACACAACTTTGCTTTCATCACAATTCTCCTGTATGCTCAGTGGACACTCTTCTTCTAATCTTTGTCCATTTAGTTAACATCAAACTGCTAGCCTCACCACACCATGATGGACCAACTCCCATACCACTTCACCCTTTCAGGACTTCATTGTAGAGCTCAGGGACACATAACTTGCATGTTTCTGCCAAGTATCTTTGCATGTAGTTATGCACACACATCTCATGTATGTACATAGGATGCATCTTATAGGTCTTAACTTACTTTCTTAGCAGTTGAACACTTTGTGCTGATTTGGAAGTGACTAGCCTCTGTGATCGGTATTACTTTTTTGTGCAAAAGGTGAAGCAAGCAACTTCTCATGTTTCAGAACACTGAACAGTCAGGACTACAGTCAATGAGTGCCATTGCAGTAAATCAAGGGCTTGTTTAATTGCAGTCCATATGGTTGCCCACAGTTGGTCCTGCAGGTCATGCCCAAACATAGAAGAATAGTAATAGGAGTAGGCCATTCAGTTCTTTGAGCCTGCTCCACCATTCATTGTGATCATGGCTGATCATCCAATTCACCTTTTTTCTGCTTTCTCTCCTTACCCTTTGAACTATATCTCATTTGTTCTTGAAAACATTCAATGTTTTGGCCTCAACTACTTTCTGTGGCAGTGAATTCCGAAGGCTCACCACTCTCTTGGGGGGAAAAAAAATCACTTCATCTTTGCCTAAATGGCACAACCCCATATCCTTAAACTGTTACCCCTGCTTCTGGGCTCCCCCATCATCGGGAACATCTTTCCTGCATTTGCCCTGTCTAGTGCTGTTAGAATTTTATAGGTTAATGTGAGATTCACCTCTTCTTTATTCTTCTAAACTCTAGTTTATATAGTCCTAACCAATCCAATTGCTCTTCATATATCCTGCTATCACAGGAATCAGTCTGCTAAACCTTCGCTGCAATCCTTCCTGTACGGGATGCCCATATTTGAGAGACACAAAATGGCTAGCAGCTAAGCTGTCCCTCTAGTCCTGCACAAAATGGCTGACAAGTGATTAAACAGAAGTAAAAACCTCCACCAGCATTTAAATGAGACACAATGGTACCTTTGAGAAGGAGTTATTCCGAGGCAAAAGGGAGCCTTGCACAAACAACAGCTGCAAGAAGATTTGTTAGAGGCAGTTTGATAAGAAAGGGTCCAAGGACCAAGCAGAGTTAGTTAGGACAAGGGGTGTAAATCACCCCAGAAGGCAGTCAGCCTAGCTCATCATGCAGCTGTGAAAACAGCAGATAGAGGTATTTTACAGTAATTGGTTGTTTCTTTGAAGTTATTCACAATATTAAGAAATAGGTTCTAGTTAAAGATTCTTCAGATAATCAGAGATATATCAATAATTGGATTTCAATGTATGTATTTAACAAAATACAATGACCACTAAAAAACAATAGGGGAAAAATTCAAATACAGATGTGAAAGTTAATTAGTCTTGAGAAACTTTTATCACTAAAGGAATGTCTGGTGCATGTCGTAAGAAACAAATTGTTTGCCACTCATTAGCTAAAGAGTGCTAACAGTAGAGGTAGCTATAAAACTTTACATATAACTAACTTCATAATAAAAATTATTACAAATCTTATAGCAGTTAGTTAGAACCAACTGTCTTTTGTACTTTTTATATATAATTAGGACAGTAGGAAAATATGAGGAGTAACAGAATTTGATAGAGATAGCAAATGAACATAATGAATGACAGAATTCAAGCAGTCCTTAGAGATAAGCAAGACTGGGACATGTCCAAAGGAGTACAGCCAGCAATTTTCAAATGTGAACTAATAGGATGAATAGAAAGATCCCAAGACCTGGTGATTACAATGTCTGTTAAATGCCATGAGATCATGGGAACCTAGGACCGTCCATAGGATCGTCCAACATTGATGAAGTGTTCCACAGGATTGGATGTACAAAATAAGGGGAAGGGCACAACAACCACATTGTATATGATTTTTGTAACACAAAATGTATAAAATATCATACCCCACTGTGAAAATCAGACCTCTCTTCCAATCTGAGCTCAAGATTAAGGGGACAACTGCATCCTCACATCAAGGCCAGATCCAGGCAGAGTCGGTGGCCCTCTTCCTGCATGATCTAGTGACTGCTTGAATAAAGACTGCCCTGTGCCTGAATTCTGTCTGCCCCCTGAGTCTTTGTCCTTGGTCAGGGTTTCGCTCCTAAACCTCCAATAGCCAGAACATCCTTCCTCAGGTAAAGGGACCAAAATTGTGCACAGTATTCCACTGTGGCCTTGCCAAGGCCCTGTATAAATGCAGCAAGGGATCCCTTTCTTGTATTTAAATCCTTGCACTATGAAGACAACATACCATTGACCTTCTTTATCACTTGCTGCATCTGCATGCATATTTTCAGAAAACTGATGTACAATGACTCTCATTGCACTTCACCTTTTCCCAATCTATCCCCATTCAGATAAAAATAAATTGCTTTCCTGCTTTTGCTATCAAGCTGGATAACCTCATTTATCCACATTATACTTCAACTGCTTTACATTTGCCCACTCACTCAACTTTTCCAAATCACACTAAAACATAAGAGCTGTACAGCATGGAAACAGACCCTGTGGTCCAACTCATCCATGTTGACCAGGTTTCCCAAACTGAACTAATCCCATTCGCCTGCATTTGGCCCATATTCCTCTAAACCTCCGCCCAAATGTCCTTTAAGTGTTGTAATTATATACTCCTCCAACCCTTAGTCTGACAGCTCATTCCATACATGCACCATCCTCTGTATGAAAACATTGCCCCGTGGGTCCCTTTTAAATCTTTCCCCCTCACCTTAAACCTATGCCCTCTACTTTTGGACTCACCTATACAAGGGAAAGACCTTTACTATTCACCTCAAGTATGCCCCTCATGATTTTATATAACTCTTTAAGGTCACCCCTCAACTCCTACCATTCAGGGAAAAGAGTCCCAGCGTATCCAGCCTCTCCTTATAACTCAAACCCTTCAGTACCAGTAACAACTTTGTAAATTTTTTCAGCACCCTTTCTAGTTTAAAAACATCCTTTCTATAGCAGCGTGTCCAGAATTGTACACAACATTCCAAAGTGGCCTCAAAGTCTAGGACAGCCGCAACATGAAAATCTGCAACATTGCTGGCTTATGTTTCAGCAGGACACTACTTTGTTAAAACCAAAACCGAATCAAAAATGCAATCCATCAAGCTAGGTTTCAGACTGGGATCTGACTTGTCCGGTAGAAACAGTTACAGCTGGAATCATTTTTTACATTTGTAGCTGGCTTTGACTCAAATTCCAATTTCTTACATCTCTGCAGCCTCCTGATAGCTCACCCAGAGGAGGTGACAGCCCAATGGTATCATTGCTGCACTGTTAATCCAGAAATTCAGGTAATTTTCTGGATACTTGGCTTTGAATCCTGCCATGGCAGACCATGGAATTTTAATTCAATAAAAATCTGGTTCAGTAATACTCATCTGGTTCACTAATGTCCTTCAGGGAAGGAAATCCGTCATCCTTACCTGGTCTGATCTACGTGTAAGTCCAGACCCACAGCAATGTGGTTTACTCTTAGCTATCCTCTGGGATGGACAATAAATGCTGGCCTAGCCAGCAACTCAATCATTTCATGAACGAATAAACAAAATCCCTTGTCTCATCTGATTCAGAGATTGTGGGAACTGCTGATGCTGGAGAATCTGAGATAACAAGATGTACAGCTGGATGAACACAGCAGGCCGAGCAGGAAAGCTGACATTTTGGGTCTGGACCCTGAAGAAACGTCAGCTTTCCTGCTGTGTTCATCCAGCTATCCCTTATCTCACCTGCAAGATTGGAGACACTACATTTAGTTCCTTACAATCATATCACCATAGAATCTGTGCAGTGTGCAAACAGGCCCTTTGGTCCAACAAGTCCACACCGACCCTTGGAGCATCCCACTCAGACCCATCACCCTATTACCTACCTAATCTACACATCCCTGAACACTACAGGCAATTTAGCATGGCCAATCCACCTAACCTGCACATCTTTGGATTGTGGGAGGAAACCAGAATACCCAGAGGAAACCCACGCAGACACAGGGAGAATGTGCAAACTCCAAAGACAGTCACCCAAGGGTGGAATCGAACCCAGGTCCCTGGCACTGTGAGGCAGCAGTGCTAACCACTGAGCCACTGAGCCACTTCCATATGTGTCGTTCATATGTATTGTGAATAGCTGGGTTCCAAGCATTGATCTGTGCAGTATCCCACTGGTTACTGGCTGCCATTTGGCCAAAGACCCATTCATTCCTTTTATTTGTTTTCTGTCTGCCAGCCAGTTCTATTTCCATGTCTGTACACTAACCCCAATTCCATCCACTTTAATTTTACATGCTTAGCTTTCATGTAGGACATTATCGAACACTTTCTGAAAGTCCAAGTAAATGACAGCCTTGGATCCCCTTTATCAACTCTACTCATTACATACTTCAAAATTCACATTAGATTTGTTGAGTCTAATCTGCCTTTCATACAGTCCAGAGATTACAGGCAGGTATTTTGGAGTGCAGTTGAGACATCAATCTGAGGTGGTAGAAGATCATTTAGTGATGATGCATGAACAAAAGATATCTTCAGTGAGTAAGTAGGAAGCAGGACATGTTTGTAGTTTGGAAAGATGAGGTGAGCGAGATCCAATGGAGTGGACATGATGCATGCAAGATTAAGAGTTGTATCCATAAGCCTTGGTGAGATGTTTGTGCAGTGGCAGAGTTAGAGTGAGTGATAGTCTAGTGAGTGTGAGGTAGTAGAAAGAAGATGGTGCACATACCTTTGCGTAGCGCAGAAGGTCATTAGTCTTGGGTGATATCTTACCAGGGTCTGAAGAACATGGACTATGATGAGATGTGTGGGAGACATGAGCAACAAGTGCGATGAGGCCTAGCTCGACATGAAGATCATTTCATTCTATCCTTTCTGCTTTTTATAAGCAGCATGGCCAGGTTCTCACTAGGCAGAGACAGATTTTAATTGCTGGATATAATTGCTCATTAACCACTTTCTTAACACCATAACCTGCCTCATTAATAGGTTTTGAACTCTCATCTTACAGGTATCGGAGAGAAGAATGCAGTATTTACACTGGCACTTGAACACTGGTTTTCTTCTTACCTTGCTGGGCATTCTTCCAGATGGCTCATATTGCTTCAACCTGGTTGGCAATCTTAGACCAGGTTGGCATGGTCTGGTGTTGTGGTGCTCTCGGGGGGCAGTAATGTTCCACAGGACATGGAATAGGTTAGCAGAAAGCTCATTCCCGAATCAAAAGTAAAAGAGAGGACTTTGCCGTAACAATAATAACATATTTTGCAGGTTAATTAGTACTGAAAGAGGCTAGAACCAGCGCTGGGAAATATCTACAGGGACACTCAATGTGCTAATTAGGTACATTATGTCTCCATACCTGACATGGACGAGTTTATGACGACACCCAATGGTATCAATCCCATAATAAACTTGCTCTGCGTGCAAACTTTAATAAGTTGTAAATCCATACACTCTCCTGTTGACCTTTTTATCAGTACACAGGCAGAATATCCTGGAGAAGGAGGATGTCCTCCATCAGTGCCATCGTGTCCAGTAGGACATCAAGAGCCGTGCCTGGAAAGAGGGGCACCGATTCTCCCCCTGCCTGCCTTGTCCAGGGCAAATATCAGGAACTGTACAGGGCAGCTCTGGAATGACAGTTTTTGTTCAGCCACACAGGAAGCTCTCAAAGGTGGCACGAGCACAAAGGATGTTAGTGAATTCTCGAGGGGCAAACTATTCTGGGAAAGGCATGGAGCAAGTTGGGGTGAAAACCAGACTTTATAGCAGCATGGTAGGCAATTAGTGAGATGTGTTTGATAAATTGGGCAAGAAAACAAGTGAAGGTTCATGGTGAGAAACCCTCAAAACTCAATGTAACTTGGATTTCGCCAAAAAAAGACATAAAGATTTAGCCCAGCAGGTCTGGCAGCATCTGTGGA
>NC_063332.1:81901677-81922672 GCF_021869965.1 Rhincodon typus
TTCTGCGGAAGGGTCACCGGACCCGAAACGTTAACTCTGTTTTCTCCTCCACAGATGCTGCCAGACCTGCTGAGCTTTTCCAGCAACTTTGTTTTTGTTCCTGATTTACAGCATCCGCAGTTCGTTTGGTTTTTATAAGATTTAGCCCCTTCACTCAGAGGAAAAAAACTCTGCCAGTCATTCATGTCATTTCATGGATTTAAAACTGACTGTTAACACCAGCGATTTGGTGATATTAGATAGCTGCATTGTGTTTGCACTCATCATGCTGCCATTTTTAAAGTTCCTAGTATTTCATCTTTTAATTAACTTATTAGGAAACATCATTTTGCAGCAGTTCATCATCTTTTTTTTTAAATGCAGTAGGCCCATTTTGAGTGCTTCCATTAAGTGCAGAATTATAGAAAAATACATAATGTAACAAACTTGTACGCTGAGTGTCCCTGTAGATATTTTCTAGTGCTGGGTTAAGCCTCATTCAGTACTAATTACCCGGCAAAATATGTATTGTTATTGTTATGGCAAAGTTCTCTTTTACCTTTGATTTGGGAATGAGCTTTCTGCTATCTGTTCCATGTCCCGTGGAAGATTACTGCCTCCAGGTGGGTGCGCAGCTTTGGCTGTCCTAACTTGTGGCTCTTCAACCAAGTGAGTCATCACTCAGTTCTGAAGAAGGTTCACTGAACCCAAAATGTTGTCCTTTTTTACCCCACTTCTACAGGCTTAGCTTTGGCCCTTTTAACTTCCCTAATATCAGTGTTTGGAACATACTACCCCCAAAAAGTCAAGTGCAATCCAGAGGCTGGAAAAGCCGGAGAAAGCCAGCAGGGACCTACAAAAAGTAGAGGGAACTGAAAGAAGTTCTAGGGTCCTACAGAGGGTGACAGAACCCCTATGGTTTGGAGAGGCTCGGGAAAAGCCATCGGAATTTAAAAAAGCAGCACAATGCCTATGAGTCAGGAAGGATCAGGATGGAATCTGTGGAAGTTAAAAGGGCCAAAGCCAGACCAGAAGAAGTAAAGAAAAGGCAAGGAAGGGCCCACAGAGTTTAAAGACATGGAACAAGAAGGCCAAAGGTCACATTAAAGGGCACTTCCATTTCAGATGTAAACATTATCAGGAAATGTTTCAAATAAAGCAAAAGGTGGAGTGATGCCTCACACAAAAACAGAAATAGCTGGGGAAACCCAACATGTCTGTCAGCATCTGTGGGCAGAAAGCAGAGTCAACATTTTGGGTTCAGTGACCCTTCTTCAGAACCAAGTGATGCCTCACTTAGTTGAAGAGCCATGAGTGAGTACAGTAAAAGTTGCGCAACCACGTGGGGGCAGTAAGCTTCCACGGGACATGGAACAGCTTAGCAGAAAGCTCATTCCCAAATCAAAGGTAAAAGAGAGGACTTTGCTGTAACAATAATAAATGCACATTTTGCCGAGTAATTTGTCCTGAAAGAGGCTAGAACCAGTGCTGGGAAATATCTACAGGGACACACATGGGCGAGCTTGTGATGACACCCAATAGTACCAATCCCATAATAAACTTGCTCTGTAAACTTTAACCAGCTGCACCTCCATACACTCTCCTATGGATCTTTTTATCAGTACAAGGGCAGAATATTCTTTAGTTTCCCAAACTGCAAGGTATGTGAGAAGCCGATATCCCAGAGAATGTTGATTTCTTCTTCCGGCTGTTTAACACAGTCAGGGGCCACCTTTTGTTTCAACACAAACTGCTAGGAGTTGTCCTGCTTGGTGCCATGCTTGATTGGACTCTAACTACCTCTAGTCCTACAGACAGTGGCTTGACATTTGGATTCTCTGTGAGTCAATAGGCTTGCTAACAATTTTCTTTTAAATGGCTCATTTTTTCCATATGGGAAACACTTGAGGGGGTTTCCTACTTGTCTTCCGTCTGCCTTTCTCCTTTTAAAAGGAGAGGGCTATTCTGTCTTCCCTTCATGTCTTCCCCTTTCTCACCACCTCAGCGCAGGTACATTTACTTCTCTTCCATATCCCTCTAAACTGTTTGAGTTTCCAAACTACCTGAATTCATGAGTCTGCGTGTTGACTCAAAACCATGAGGCAGGGTTGCTGCCTGTGTGTCTCTTACTACTATCTATTCCCCTCTGCATAAGTTTTGTTAGAAAGGATGAAGTGCATTTCTAAATTCAAGTTCATGTTCGTGATCTCATTTTAAGCACTTGTACCCAATAGTCAAAAGTGAGCTGGTCAAGCTGTTAAATTCACTGTATGTCTGACCATTTCCCAAGGGTCTAATGGTACACCTCTGGCACCAGCTGACATATACTTAAAATACTATTTTTGCTGAACTTCAGTCAACAGATAGGAAACTTAGTGAGCTTTGTTTACTTGTTCTGCACCAGTCAGTAAAGTCACCATAGTCTCAGAGGACTGCTCTCTCATTAAAGAGAGACAACCAGTAGTGAGTGTAACCTGAGGGTCATTGCACCTCAGGTGACGGGAAGAGGTTGAGAAGGCAGGACCTTCATATAGACCTCAGCTGGTATGGGAATTGAACGTCTGCTGGTGGTGTTACTCTGCATCACAAACCACAAACCAGCCATCCAACGAATTGAGCTCCATCTGCATCAGTAGGGTCCAGTTGACCTCTGGTCACTTTAAGAAAGTAGCACAGCAGTGAACGGAAATGAAGAAGGCCTCTACCTCTTCCTCATCAAGTTAAGGGATTAAACGGGCAACGTTGAATAAGTTGACACTTGATGTATGGTTAGCAGTGGTTCCCTCAGCTTGTATTCAGTGGGCACAGTGTGATGGACATTATGCAGTTTGACAATTTTTAACTTCCTTTCCTGCTGTTCCTTTTAGAAAATTTCTTTTTTCCTTCTCTGAAATTTTCTCTCACTTCCTCTTGGTCTTCTCATTCTCTCTCTTGCTTTTGTCTCTTTCTTTCTCTTAAAATTCCAGCTCTAATTTTCCCTGCTCCAATCATGCTTACACTAATGCTAGACTCTCTCTTTCAGCTTGAAGAAGGTTGAAATTTGAACTTTCTGGCCAAACTTTAGTTTTTCTGGCTATTGGGAAGAAATCTCAACTCCATCTGGCTAGCTACATCATTTACACTTTGCAGAAGAGAGCTCTTAAAAGTATCTCAAGTTACTTCTCTTTGGTCTAAAAATCCATGAACTTCGAAAGGGGACATTTCAGCTCTTTAGTATTGCAACACTGCAAAAAAAATTATGTGAACTGTACTGGTGTTTTTGTTTGTTAAATTATCTAAGGATTAATTTATCTCCCACTCAGCACTTATTGTCTGTGAGTCCAAATTGTGGCTGTAAGCTCCCAATACCTGTTACAACCATATCTGGAGTGCTGAATAAGTTCTGTTTGTCTTGCAGTTATAGTTGGTATAAAAGAGTTTGAATGTTTAAAAGTGTGTTTTTTTTTCCAATTCAATGACCATGTGTAAAGCAATGAAGAAGCAATCCAAATAGGTTTCTGGAGTTTTCAAGTAAGGAGTTTGATTTAAAACGAAAACTCACTCAGCTGAAAGCATAAACATTATTAAAAGATAAAACCCATCCCAAATGCCATGACGTGCACACAAACATGCAAACAAATGGAACAAGTTACAGAGTGATGTGGGGGGTTGCTAAGATTATAAATACATAGGTTAAATGCTCTAATTCAAATAATTAAGCATTTCCAATGTTTCTTTAGTTGTCTGGAAATCAGTGGTATTGTGATTTTTCTTTTGGTGACAATCAACTTTCACAGTCTCTTAAACTGCAATCAGTCCTTTTCTAGAATGGTGCTATGGTGCTTCAAGTCCCTTTGTTTTTTAAATTCTCTATCTCTTTGATGTATTCTAACTTGTAACAGAAATAATGTCCGAGTTTGACAAAGCTGCTCAGATAGAGCTGCTGTCTATTCCATCCTGCAGGCCTTCTTGATATTTCTGCATCTGTAATCACTATACAAGCTCAAAAATCATAGCTTTTCACAAGGGGTAGTTTTGATCATGAGCTAGCTGACTATAAGCACATAGTGAAGACAATCTATACAAAGAAGATTCAACCTCCCATTGTCAAAGCTATCAGAATGCTATCAAAACAGATATAACACATCAGTACTCTGTGGCTAATTTCAACATTTCTAATGGGCACTGAGACTGGACATACCGCACTGTGGCTTGTACTCCATGTTATTAGCCAAGGCATGCCTGTGCTGTGGATGTAAAAGTCCAATGATTCCAAAATGGGCAATGTCAGATTGTGATGTACACATTTAATGCAGCGACACCTGAGAGATGTCTGCTCTAGAACATTCTGTAATAGTTAAGTTGAGAGTACGTTTACATCAATTGTGGAACAATGCAACTTAGGACTTCCTCTGAAAAGTAAAAAGCCTGAGAGATAAGAACGATGAGAAAAAATTAATATAAAGTAACATTTCTGCAAAAGGTAGAGGTGATGGCCTAATCACGATGTTCTGGGGACCTGGGTTCCAATTCCTACCATGGCAGAATTTGAATTCAATAATAATCTGGAAATAACAGTCAAATGATAACTGTGAAACCATCACCGATTATCAGGAAAAACACATCTGGGTCACGAATGTCCATTAGGGAAGGAAATCTGCCATCCTTACCTGGTATGGCCTACATGTGACTCAAGACCCACAGTGATGTGGTTGACTCTTAACTGCCCTCTGGGCAATTAAGGATGGGCATTACATGCTGGTCTAGCTAGTAACACTCACATCCTGTGAATGGATTAAAAAAAAACACAGGAAATGGAGTTTAAGTTATATAACCATTCAAACCAATCATTCAACAATTAGATCAGGGCATGGCTGATCTGTACTGTAACTCATAACTTCATATCCCTGGATAGGTAAAATCTTCCTGTCTCCAGATGACCAGAGACCAGACATCAAACTAAGGATGTGCATCGTGGCCTGTGGAAGTCTTGCCTATGTTGGAATTGTCCACGAAGTTTTAATTCCCTGGATCACAAGGACCCAGTATGAATGACTCTAAGCTAGAGTTGGAGATTAGCTCCCCCATCAGCCCATCCAACTAGACCTCAACCTGTCCAGATTACTCCCTACCCATCCTGACTACCAGCAACTAACCTGCCAAACTACTGAATAACCCCTACCATCTGACTACCATCTGCCCCCACCAAGTGCCAAAATACTCCCAGCCACCCACTGCGTCAACCAGCCTAATACCTATCAAGCACTTGAATAACACTAACCACCTGATTATCCCTATGACTGTCAATCAACACACATCCAACCACAATCATCCTACTAAACTGTGACCATCTGACTACCCTACCAACCAGATCCTCCTGACCCAACCCATGACCAACTGACTAACCCCCAAACAGATCTGACTTTACTTCTGGCCAGAGCTGACTATACTGGCTTGACCAATCTACCCACTCAATTATTCTTTTCACCCACCTACCCATCCCCTAAACTCCCTACACATTTACTTCATCACTTACTTACTTACTTACCCACTAAACCATCTACCACTCACCCACTCACAAAATTGCCTATTTATATGCTTACCCACCTCAAACATCGACCCACATCACCATCTCCCAACGTACTCACCTACCCACACACCCTACCATACCTGCTTGTCTCTGAGCATCTTGAAAACTTTGTTCAAATTATTCCCTAATCTTCCAAATTCCAGGCAACACAACCATAACTTCTGCAATCTTCCCTCATCACTTAACCCTTGGAGCCCAAGTATCATTTTGTTAAATTCCCTCCAATGGCTTGCTAAGATGCAATGTCAAGACTGCTTTTTGTTTGTTCATCAGATGTGGGCATCACTGACTAGGCCATTATTTATTGCCCATCCCGAATTGGGATGGAGAAGGTGGAAGTGAGTTACCTTTTTGAATTGCTGCAGCTTCCCCCAACCTGACCTCATGCTGAACAGAAGGTCATTGATGCAGCTGAAGCTTTTGGGGACTACGGCAGCACCCTGAAGATGTTTTGGGAATGAGATGATTGATCTCCAACAACCACAAGCTTCTTACTATGTGCCCATTTATAACTCCAACCAGTGGAGAGATTTCTCTGGTACCCATTGACTCCAGTTTTTCTCTGGCTGCTTGATACCATGCTCGGTCAAATATGGCCTTGAGGTCTAGGACAGCCACTCTCATCTAGCTAAGCATTGTATAGAGTAGCAAGTCATCACTCTTTGCTGGAGATGGAAAAATGTTCCGAAGACAGAAATTGCTGGCAAAGCTCAGCAGGTCTGGCAGCACCTATGGAGGGAAAGCAAAAATTAACATTTTGGGTCCAGTGACCCTTCCTCAGAATGGCATGTTCTAAGTTTTCACCATATTTTCTGTTTTTGCTTGCGAGTTCCAGCATCAGCAGTTGTTCATTTTCTTTAAACAAAGATGTTATGTTGCCATTATGACAAGTTGGAAATATAAAGAGCTGCAAGAGTTCCAAGTAATGAGTTGGCAAGTGGGTACAGTAACAGCTTAAATGTGTGAGCACAACAGAATCCCATTTCTTGAAGTACCTCATCATTGCATGAGTGCAACATCAGATAAAATAAACGCAGATGGCTGTGTAATCCCCAAACGAAATCTCAAGTCTCCTGTACTGTGGCAAATTTCACTTTGTATAGGAGCTTATATTATTTTTGCATTTGCGTTGATGGCGAACTTACACAGGCCACTGATCCAATGATAGTGTCTCATTCTTTTTAAATAGCTATTATCTTCCCACTCCAGAGAGAAGGGAGATGAATGATTATGGTAACAGATTAGGTAGCAATTGCACTGTCCAGCATTTACCACAATAGTTTCAATATAATGATTTTGAAGCAGTTAAAGTGGCAATCCAGAAGTGCAATCCTCTGAGGCTTCAAAATGCAAAATTGGATGACATAAATTGTGTTAAAGCGTGTCCTGACTTCACTTTCTCAGGAGGATGCTGTCATGAAAATGACAGGTGCTATTTCTATTTTTGCTCCCACACAGAATCAACAGCCCCTTTTTTAAAAAAATGAGTGAGGCATTAGATATGTTCTCAAGTTCAGCACCTTCCAAACCCCAAGGTCAAGGGCAGCAGCGGCAAGGAAACACCAAGACTCCAGAGTTCCCCTACAAGTCATTCATATTCTGACTCTCGACTATATTGCTATCCCTTTATTGTTTTGGGTTATATTGATAGAATTCCTACAGTGTGGAAGCAGGCCATTTGGCCCATCGTGTCCACACCAGCCATTTGAAGACCATTCCACCCAGATCCACCCCCTTACTCTATCCCTGTAACCCCACATTTCGCATGGGTAACCCACTTAGCCTGCACATCAGTGGACAATAAGGGCAATTTAGAATGGCCAATCCGTTGGACCATGGGAGGAAACCAGAGCACGCGGAGGAAACCCACACAGACAAATGAAAATGTGCAAACTCCATACAGGGCAGAACCAAACCCAGGTTCTGGTTTTGCTAGCCATGCCAATATTGTGTGAATGAATTATCTCTTTTTTCAGAAAAATTCTCACCAAAAAATTCAATGGTTTTAACTGCCTATCTACTGATAAGACCTTTGGACCTTCCCTCCCCTATTCCTGATGATTCCAATTTTCCCTGGCACAGGGTCAGGTTGTGGATATCCAGCCTGCACCCAGTACTACAGACCTGCTGGCTCCATTATGGGAGTGGGCACCTCCTCACCCCCTGCAGTGTTAGCAGGGTCAGCCAGCTTCTCCATGACTTGTGTTCATAGGGGTCATGACATCTTGATCTGAAATGAAAGTAAACTCAAAAGGTTTTATCCATGACCTCCATGCTCTCATGCCTCAACTATTTCACCTTATTTCACCTCTTGCTCCACCCAACCTCCATGACCACTCAAACGTTCCATGCTCACACACCCAGTGTACACCACGTACAATACAAATTGTAACAATGACATATGTGGAACTGCTCAGGAAAAGAAAATGTACCCCATTCATAAATATTCCTTTGGAAACAGTTGCTGTCCCCACAAAGTATCAAAGGGTGTCATGGTTGCTCGGTGTACAGCACTAGGGACCTGGGTTCAACTCTGTCCTTGGGAGACTGTCTGTGTGGAGTTTGCACATTCTCCCTGTGTCTGCGTGGGTTTCCTCTGGGTGCTCTGGTTTCCTCCCACAGTCCAAAGATGTGCAGGTTAGGTGGATGGGTCATGCTAAATTGCCCTTGGTGTCCAGGGATGTGTCGGCTAGATTGTTTAGCCATGGTAGTTATGGGAATAAGATAGAATGCTCTTCTGGGGGATTGGTGCAGACTTGAGGGGCCAAATGGCCTCTTTCTGCACTGTAGAGATTCTATGAAACAGACTATTAAAGTACCAATAACAAAGCTTCAAACACTTCACCTCTCTTAATCTTGAGAGGAGGGGTTCATAGAATGCATCCACGATAATTTCCTTGAACAATATGTAATGGAACCTAAGAGGGAACAAGCTATCCTAGATCTAGTCCTGTGTAATGAGACAGGAATAATTATTGATCTCACAGTTAGGGATCCTCTCGGAAGGAGCGATCACAGTATGGTTGAATTTAAAATACAGATGGAGCGTGAGAAAGTTAAACCCAGTACCTATGTCCTGTGCTTAAACAAAGGAGACGATGAAGGAATGAGGGAGGAGTTAGCTAAGGTAGAATGGGAGCAAAAACTTTATGGTGGGTCAATTGAGGAACAGTGGAGGACTTTCAAAACGATTTTTCACAGTGCTCAGCAGAAGTATATTCCAGTGATAAGGAAGAACTGTAGGAAAAGAGAGAGCCAGCCATGGATGTCTAAGGAAATAAAGGAAAGTATCAGATTGAAAAAAAAACACATACAAAAAAGCAAAGAGTAGTGGGAAACTGGTAGACTGGGAAATCTTTAAAGGCCAACAGAAAGCCACAAAAAAAGTTTTATAAAGAAAAGTAAAATAGATTACGAGAGTAAACTAGCTCAGAATATAAAAACAGGCAGCAAAAGTTTCTATAAATATGTAAATCGTAAAAGAGTGGTGAAGGTAAACATTGGTCCTTTAGAGGATGAGAAGGCCAATTTAATAACTGGGAATGAGGAAATAGCCAAGGCATTAAACAGTTATTTTGTGTCGGTCTTCACAGTGGAAGACTCAAATAACATGCCGAAAACTGATGGCAAGAAGGTTATAGCAGGTGAGGACCTAGAAACTATCATTATCACTAAGGAGGCAGTGCTGGGCAAGCTAATGGGGCTAAAGGTAGACAAGTCTCCTGGCCCTGATGAAATGCATCTCAGAGTACTAAAGGAGGTGATGGGGGAAATACCAAATGCACTAGTAATTATTTACCAAAATTCACTGAACTCTGGGGTGGTTCCTGCAGATTGGAAAACAGCCAATGTGACACCACTGTTTAAAAAAGGAAGTAGACAAAAAGCAGGTAACTATAGGCCAGTTAGCTTAACTTCGGTAGTGGGTAAAATGCTTGAATCTATAATTAAGGAAGAAATAGCAAGACATCTGGATATAAATTGTCCCATTGGGAATACCCAGCATGGGTTCATGAAGGGTAGGTCATGTTTAACTAATTTGGTGGAATTCTTTAAGGACATTACTTGCATGGTGGACAATGGGGTACCTGTGGATGTAGTGTATCTGGATTTCCAGAAGGCATTTGACAAGGTGCCACACCAAAGGCTGCTACATAAGATAAAGTTGCACGGTATTACAGGTAGTGTATTGGCATGGATAGAGGATTGGTTGACTAGTAGAAAGCAAAGAGTAGGGGTAAATGGGTGTTTTTCTGGTTGGCGGTCAGTGGCTAGTGGTGTGCCTCAGGGATCAGTGTTGGGACCGCAATTGTTTACAATTTACATAGATGACTTGGATTTGGGGACTAAGTGTGGTGTGTCAAAATTTGCAGATGACACTAAGGTGAGTGGTAGAGCAAAGTTTGCAGAAGACACTGAAAGTCTGCAGAGAGATATAGATATCTAAGTGAGTGGGCAAAGGTGTAGCAAATGGAGTACAATGTTGATAAGTGTGAGGTCATCCATTTTGGTAGGAATAACAGCAAAATGGACTATGTTTTAAATGGTAAAAAAATTGCAGCACGCTGCTGTGCAGAGGGACTTGGGTGTCCTTGTGCATGAATCGCTAAAAGTAGGATTGCAGGTGCAGCAGCTAATTAAAAAGGCAAATGGAATTTTGTCTGTCATTGCTAGAGGGATGGAGTTTAAAAACAGGGAGGCTATGCTGCAGCTGTATAGGGTCCTGGTGAGGCCACACCTGGAGTACTGTGTACAGTTTTGGTCTCCTTACTTGAGAAAAGATATACTAGCACAGGAGGGGGTGCAGAGGAGATTCACTCAGTTGATTCCACAGTTAAGAGGGTTGGATTATGAGGAGATACTGAGTAGACTGGGATTATACTCATTGGAATTCAGAAGAATGAGGGGAGGTCTTATAGAAACATATAAGATTTTGAAGGGAATAGATAAGGTGGAGGCAGGGAGGTTGTTTCCGCTAGCAGGTGAAACTAGGAGTAGAGGGCATTGCCTCAAAATAAAGGGAAGCAGATGTAGGACTGAGGTCAGGAGGAACTTCTTCACCCAAAGGGTTGTGAATCTGTGGAATTCCCTACCCAGTGAAGCGGTTGAAGCTACCTCACTGAATGTTTTTAAGGCAAGGCTAGATAAATTTTTGAACAGTAAAGGAATTAAGGGTTATGGTGAGTGGGCGGGTAAGTGGAGCTGAGTCTCAAAAAGATCAGCCGTGATCTTATTGAATGGCGAGGCAGGCTCGAGGGGCCAGATGGCCCACTCCTGCTCCTAGTTCTTATGTTCTTATGTTCTTATGTAATCTTATCTGAATAAACACAGAGACTGAAATAACTCCACAGAGGCCAGTATCCTGTCACCAAGTCACCCGATATTTACAGTGGTCCTGCGCCCTCAGAGCCAGCTCTCAGAGTGTCAGAATGTCTGACATGCCTGATCTTATCTGTCAGCCAGGGATCCCTGTTTGGACCAGATTAACAGCCCCAATCAAGGAACTCATATTCTATGAGGTCCACCTCGCTGACCTCATTACATCCCTCCCCCTCTGAGTCTGAGGACACAGGCAAACTCTTTTTTGTGAAGCTTCTCCTGGGATGTTCTGGCACTGGGTTCGCTGCCTCTGACTCTGCATCAGATATGGGCAGCGTGTAATGCACAGATGCTCACTTCTTGCACCTTGAGCATCTCGGGAGAAATTCACTCTCTTCTTCCAGCAACAAAGGTGTCAATGTGGTGAGATCCATCATGTCTATCTCAGATTATGAGTATTTTCAATGCTTGATAGAGAGGCAGAACCCCCGGGTTCCAGAACAGTCGGAAAGGCTGTTGAAGAGCAGGGCACATTTTGATCCTGCACCCTTTGCGAGTTCACAGCTTTCAGATGGTCCACGTGTTTGTTCAGGATTGTCACTCCTATCCAAACTTTATGAATCACTGGCCCTGACCTTGCGTTGACTAAGCCTCTTACCCATGCAAGGCCATTTTGTTGATTCTTAGACAAAACGTTGTCTCCTGAGGTAAACTGTCTCTTGATTGATAGAATCTGGCATCTGGCATCTGGCACTGGTGTTCCTGATGCCGTTTCATCCTCTTCCCCCCTGCATCAGGTCGGGGAAGATCAAATTTAACCTGGTGCAGAGTCTTCTCCCCATTAGCAACTCTACTCAAGCTATCCCTGTAGTGACATGAGGAGTGGTCCCATAATCAAATAGGAACTGAGACAGTTTGATATCTAGTGAAGCTGTAGGCTGTTTCTTTAACATGCTTTCAAAGCTTGGACTGCTCTTTTTGCCAGGTCTTTGGATGATGGGAAGTATGGAGCTGTCCACATTGGCTCGGTCTGCATCCAAGCCTGACATAACATTCTCGCCAAATACCCTGAAGTACCTGTGTAACCCTGGTGGAATTCAGCCAGTATCAGGTGGTGACTTTTGTTCAGGACAATCACTCTTGCTCCCAAAAGAAAAGTCATCCTGTACAGTGATCTGGGCTCTCTAAGTCCAAAAATGGTTTCAGTTCTGGTTGTGATGCCCATTTGGTTTCCCCTTCACCACCAGCTGTTTCAGTTTGGCCTGGACTGGGTCTTTCTACGTCAAAAGTCTGATATTGCCAGCTGTGACTGGAAGTGTGTCTGGTAAATTTAAAACCATTACAGACCCTTCCACAGGCAGTACCATCGGTGGTGTGTCTGCCAATGGGAGGTGGTTCAATGCATGTTCTACTTGGCCTCCTGGGTGGTGTTCCAATTTGCAATTATACGTGTTTAGTATTAGAGCCCACCGCTGAATTTGGCCTGAAGCAAAAGGTGGCACTGCCTTAACATTTTAAAGTAGATCTGTTAGGATTTTGTGGTCTGTTAGTATTACAAATTTATGTCCATAAAGGTATTAGTGGAACTTCCTGACTCCAAATATGACTGCCAATCTTTCCTAATGTCTGAGTGTATTTATGTTTTGAATTTGTCAAAGTCTTGGAATGCATACACTGTTGGGCGTTCCTCTCCATTGGGCCAACTATGAACTAAAACTTCCCTGATGCCATATGGGGAGGTAGCACGTGTCAAAACCAGATCTCACTTGCGAGCATAGTGTGCCAACACCTTAGAGGATGCTGGCTGTTTCTTGACTTACCTGAAAGCTATTGCTTGCCTACATAACCATTTCCAAGGCTGACCTTAGAAGTTGGAGCAAAAGTGCCAGGACGGAGGCCAGGTTACGTATGAACTTTCCATAATAATTCATCAGCCAAGGGAAGACCTACACTCCGATACAGGCATGGGAGCCAGGGCAAATTTGATCAAACTCACTTTACTTTCCAACAGATGAAATCCAGTCTTGTCAATTCTGTAACCCAAGTAGGAACACATTTTTTCCTTCCCAGATGTACACCTGCCTGGGAGAAAAGTTTAAGGACTATGTCCAAGTTCTCCAAGTGCTCCTTCTTGGTCTTCCCTGTTATTAGCACATCATCTAGATAAATGGTGACCTGGGGTAGACCTTTTTAAACTGTTTCCCATCATCCGCTGAAGAATTGCACAGGCTGACAATACCCCAAATGGCAGTGTCTCGTACATTGGTACAAACCTTTATGGGTATTAATTGTAGCAAACTTGTGGAAATGCTTTCTAACTGAAATTGCAAGTACACATGGCTCATGTCCAGCTTTGTGAAGGATAGCCCCCTACCAGCTTTGCATATAAATCCTCTTTGCAAGGGATGGGGTATTTATTCGGCTGTGAAAACCAGTTTACCGTTTGTTTAAAATCCCCACAAAAGCGAACTGACCCATTGGGCTTCACAATCAGTATGATCAGTGCTGCCCGTTCCACAAAATGGACTGGATTGACTACTCCTTCACTTTCCAGCTCTCTGATTTCTGCCTCTACTTTTGCCTGTGAGTGCAGGCCTTGCAGAATCCTGGCATTACTTCCTAGTCAACATGCAAAGTGGCCTTGTCTCCTTTGATAATCCCGAGACCTTCTTGAAAAACTTCTGGGTATTTAATTAGAGCTTCACTCGGGCAACCATTTTCTAAATCGAAAAATGTTGAGCCAATCTAGGTGAATCTTTCTCAACCAATTTCACCCTAGCAAGCTTAGATCTGAGCTTTTTACTGAAATCACTGGGTAACTGAACCAGCTGTTTCGCAAAAAACGTTGTACCCTTAATCTGTAAAGGTTCCCTGGTATAGGCTCTCAGTATAGCCAAGATCTTGCTCAAACTAAAGGGTTGGAATACAGAGTGAGCTTTGTTAAAGACTGGTTCTGCAATCACTGGAACAGCCCCATTATAACTGGATGACCATTTAACAGGATGTTTATTTTGACTGGTTCTGATTTGGATGTTTCTAAGAAATGTAACTGTTCCAAACCAAATATAGGCAGACTTTCCAGTTTCTGCACTGTTCTGGATACTGACCTGAGTTCTCTTACTCAATATAAGTTTAGTGGGAGTCTTTTGTTGTCTCAAGTCCACATACCAGACCTAAAGTGGGCGGACCTAAAGTGTCTCTGTTCAGGATATGGCTCGAGTGGGGCTATGCAATTGCCTTCACTCAAGTGGTGTTCCCCAGGCTCAAGCAGACAGTTAAGGGTATCCATTGCCATCAGACTACCCTGCAATTCATATGTTCCAACTGCTGCATTTTCCAATGGTAAAGCCAGTTGTAGTGTTTCTTTGCTAGTAGGCACTTTTGCATGGTTACATCATTAATCCCACATACCAAACAAACAATCTTTCAGAATCTCATTGAGGGATAAAACAAAATCACATGCTTGTGGCTGTCATCTTAACCTAGTCAAAAGTCCCAAAATGAATTCCCCTAGTTCTCAAATTGTCAAATAAAAATAATAGCATCCTTCACTAAATCCATCAACTCTTGAAAAGTTTTAGCATCTCTTGCTTTAGGACAAGTTAGGTTCCCAATAACCGAAAAAAAAAAAACTGCAGGTCCACAAGCTCTCAGGAGAATTACTCATTGATTTTCATCTGCCCCAATGTCATTTGCCCCCCAGAATAGCATTCTTTCCACATACTGGGCCCAGTCTTCAATGGCAGGGTCAAATGAATCAAGCTTCCCAAATAACTGCATGATGCCAGAAATGCTTACACCAACTCAAAGATAACTGTTGCAAGCGAGCTTCTTCAGGAACTTTCTTTACTCTCATTGCCACTGAAATAACTCCACAGAGGCTGGTATCCTATCACACAGTCACCCTTTACTTACACATAGAAAGCCCTTGACACTGATCGGCTCTCAGAGTGAACAGGATGGCTGACACTCCTGTTCTTATTGCCAGTTAGGGCTCCCTGATCGGACCAGGTTAACAGCCCCTATCAGGGAACTCATATTATATGAGGTTCACCTGGCTGACCTCACTACAATCAATATAGGGACATCAACATAAGAGATCATAGATGGAACAATTTATAGTAACTACTTGAATATGTCAATCAATCAAAACAAAATCAAAAACAGAAATTGCTGAAAAAGCTCAGCAAGTCAGGCAGCATCTGTGAAGAGAAATCATAGATAACGTTTCAGGTCCCATGACCCTTCCTCAGAACCTCTCTGATTTCTCTTCACAGATGCTGTAAGATCTGCTGAACCTTTCCAGCACTTTCTAGTTTTGTTTGTAATTTACAGGATCGGCAGTTCTTTTGGTTTTTAATCAAAACAGAATCTCTGTTGGGAAAATCCATTAGTGAGTCTGGGTTCTTGGTCAAGCATACAAAATGATCCCATTGGGATCTACTGAAAGATTTCTTCCATTTGCCCTCGCAAACTGTGGAAAGTTATAAATTGTATATTGAAGATCATTTACAATGTGTAACTGATCATGCCCAAAACTTACTTGTAGCCATAGGAGAGCAAATTGAAATGGGAGGTGGCCAGTGTCGACTTGGTGGAGTTTTGAGCGTGAGCAGTGGGAGAAGTAGAAAGCTGACACTGTTCAGCTGTTGTCTCAGTCAAACCCATGATCTTTTTTAATACAAAAACAAAACAAAGAACTGTGAATGCTGCAGATCTGAAACAAAAACAGAAGTTGCTGAGTCACCAAACTCACAAGGTTAACTTCATTTCACTCTCCTCAGATGCTGCCAGACTTACTGAGTTTCTCCAGCAATTTGCCTTTGTGCATTTTTCACACAAATCATTTGGTGGAATACTGATGGAAATCATACACTTAATATTCATGTGATCTTGAGAGCAGAAGGAGATGGTGACAATGGAGGGCTTTCACCAGTCAATGGCTAAGGTCACAGGGCCTGCAGCAGGCAACATTAGAGAAGGAGGATCGTCAGGAGGACGCCATCCAGGGGAAACATAGGCAAAGTAGATTATTGGTGCCATAGTACACCATCAGGGAGAGAACAAACTAACTTCAGATGCTTGAGAGGAAATGCTGGACAGATCTGTGTCTATCCCAGTAAGTGGTTACCAAACTTTACATTGAACATAGAACATTACAGCACAGTACAGGCCCTCAGCCGACGATGTTGTGCCGACCTATTATCCTACTCTAAGACCAAAACTAACCTGCATACCCTTCGTTTTACTATCATCCATGTGCCTATCCAAGAATCCTTAAATGTCCCTTTGCTGGATCCTGCAATAAGACCTGCAGCCACAAGGATTTGATGGCGTCCCCATGGCTGTGGCCATCATATCATCTGTGACATTCAATCTTTTCACTGTTGGCTATTGGCTCTTATGGCTATTGCTCAATTTCCTAGAGTAAATGACTGTACTCATTTTGCCATTAGAGTTCCCTGAGAAGAGACCGCTGCATATGTGAACCACAAAGGATTCCACTCTATAAACACCAACTTGTTTTCAACCAAAAACGAAGAATTACTTCAGGGAAGTGTCATGACACATATCTTATGGAGCTCACAGCTACCTGAGCTTTTCAAGGATCCTCCTCAGATTGATAGCTAGGTCCTCTGGATCTGGTTGATGTCAGCAGTGAGGTTTCCACACATTGCAGTAGAAGAGCAATATAATGCAACCCACACATTTATCAGAGTCTTAATCCAAATGAGCATTGGCATGTTGACACTGCCTTAACTGATCCAGAGGTTCCCTGCAGTATGGAAATGTATGGATAGTTTACACAGTATTTTGTTCAGTACACAACATTGCCATGCAACCTGATGAGACCTTGCATCCGTAGGAATCCTCCTCAGAGGAGGAGGCTGAATGGGATATGCTTCAAGAAGATCAGTTTCATTAAAAGTATCCCTCAACATAGATGCTTCACAAGACATTTGATAAAGTGCCACATCAAAAATTATCATAGAAAATAAATCTTTATAGTAGGGGTTAATGCAGCATGGATAGAAGATTGGCTAGCAGGCAGAAAACAAAGAATATGTATAAATGAGTCTTTGTCCGATTGATAGGATATGATAAATGGAGTCCCAATGGAGTTTGTGTGTGTGCCACATCTTTTAATAATTTACATCAATGACTTAGATGAGGGAAGCCAAGGCATTGTTGCTAAATTGACAGACAACACCAAGATAAGTAGGAAAATATATTGTGAAAAGACATAAGTATAATGCAGTCAGATATAGCGAGGTTGAATGAGTGGCATTAATCTGGCAGGTAGAGAGTAATTTGTGAAATGATGAACCATTGCAGAATCCAGAGGTGCAGAGGGATTTAGGTGTTCAAGTGCATGAATCACAAAAAGGATGCAAGTACATCACATTATCTGGAAGGTTAATAGAATGCTATCCTTTATTATGGTGGGAATTGAACATAAAAGTAAGGATTTTATGCTTTAGTTATACAGAGCATTGGTGGAACAACATCTTAAATATTGTGTGTAGTTTTGGTCTCCTTATTTAAGGAAGGGCATTAAATTCATTAGTGACAATTCAGAGGACATTTACTGTACTTATACCTGGAATCATTGGGTTGTGTTAGGAGGTTAGTTGGACAGGCTAGACTTGTTTTCACTGGGGTTTACAAGAGTCAGGGCTGACTGTATGAAGTGCACAAGGTGACGAATGGTATTGTCAATGTGGACGTGGAAAGGAGAGCTTCCTCTTGAGTGTCAGTCCAAAACTAAGGGATGCTGTTTAAAATTAGAACTCATCCTTTCAGGACAAAGATGAGGCAATATCTTTTCAGTCAGAGGGTTGTAGAACTTAGAAACTCTTTGCCATAGAAGGTAAGAACAGATATAATCATTAAATATTTTCAATACAGAAGTGAATATGTTCTTGTTAGGCAATAGAATCAAGGATTTTGGCAGTGGATGGGAATGTGGAAATTGAAACGCAAACTGATCTTATAAAAGATAGAGAAGGCTAAAGGGGATAAATAGTCTACTTCTGCTCCTATTTTGAACACATGTAAGTCAGTTCCTGCCTCAGGGCAGCTCTGTCCCAGATGAAGTAGCTTTCAGCAACCTGGCACTTTCATTAACAAGGACTATTGGGCACAGACATTCTCTCAATTGTGGGTATTAATGAATCAAACTCACTATTATTTTCTGTAGAGATTGTAAAATCTTTTCTCAAGCTGCTGGCTGGTGGGTATTTATTAATGAGCTAGTAACTGTCACTCTGCATGTCACCATGGTCATTAACAGTTTGTTCTGGCATCTTGATGCTGCTGTAGTTTTCCTGACTGGCACAGCAATTCATGAGAAATTTCCTGCAAGGTGCACATTTGGCTGATGGACTCCTCCCACTTATGATTATTTCAACCATATCCATGGAAACCATCTGTATTGCCCACAAATAAGGCTGATGTCCCTAATTCCTGTTCTTTCGATGACAGGACTTCTGTGATTTGAATAGATCATGTCATGTCTCCACCTTAACGTAGGCCATAGCTTCTTCCCCTGTCCCATTCCTTCATTCTCAACAGTGTTATTACAACACTCTGTTGTAGAACAAATTCTTTGCAATGAATGCCATGTAAGTGAAGTGTCAAGATGCATTGGTTGAAGAAGTGGTTACAGCTGTGGGTCCAAGCAGTAAGATTTGGAAGGCAGAACATTTCATTTAGCTGGGGACAGAGTGAAGTTTTCAATACTTGAACGCTTAAAGAGCTGTAATAACAATCAGAATATATTTTTTTCTCACCAGGAGAGTGTTGGAGGGCGAGTGGAGCACTTTAACTGGCTGGGAGTGGAGAGTCCCTCACCTTTCCAACTAGTCTCCATGACAGTTGATTAATTCAGGGGGTGCAAAAAGTCAAGGTTGGCTTTCCTGCTGAGAGGATGATAGGCCATTGACCAGCAGCACTTTACAACGTGGATAGACCACCTTAGCCTTGTGGTGGGTTCAGAAGGGATACCTTCTAATTGAGCAGAATGGGCCAACCAGCAACAAGGCTACCCCTGCTGCCCTCCAGATTGATGCCTACCTGATTGGCCTGCCACAGTCACTGGGCTTCTGTCACATCCACCTTGGCTGCAGCTGGAGAGAGTGTTGCAATCCCTGCAGTGGCCACCGGTGGTGCTGCTAGGACTGAAGAGCTGCCAGCCCTCTGATTGGCCAAGTAATTGTGTGTGTGTGTGTGTGTGTGTGTGTGCGCGCGCGTGTGTGTGTGTGTGCGTGTGCGTGCGCGCATGTGTGTGTGTGTGTGGGTGTTGGGGGGGTGGTGGGGGGGTGGTGGTGGGTGTTTGGTGAACCGAGCTGAATCAACGCTGGCTTCACAACTGCTGGTGTTAGCATTATGCCACTGCAAGCCTGCCTTAGAAGGACTATCCAGACCAACATTTTAATCTATCTATGAATCAACATGTTCTTGGAATTTCTAAAAGAAAAGCAATCATCTCATTTTCAAGCTGTCACACCAGTAACAATATGCCTGCAATTTTATTATCTTGACATTGTGCAGACTTTCTTTCAAAACATCTGTGCAATCTGCTTGACAGAGTTCATCGCTCAACAAAATGATTTAATTTATGTTTGCAACTATATGAATTCCACCTTTTATTCTGTCCATTTACAGCCTGTCACTAGGTACATAATGAAGCATTAATGGACCTACCATTTCTCATACCAAGTCAGAGGATTTGCTCTTTTTTATTGCCATGTCTTATACTGTAAGATATAAAATGCATTACTCTAAAATCTTCCAAATATCCCAAGATCGTGCTTCCACAAAATTGTATGAATGGTTCACACTCATATACACAAATAAGTTAACAAGTGTGAGGATGGCGTGAGTAGTATTTTTTTCTCAAGTCCAATAAAAGTTAATATTTCACAGGTATTGTACGTCTTGATGACTTGGATGTTTCAAGTTCATCTCGGTGATCCCTCATGAGGTGGCATTGAGAAGGTTTAAAAATGTTGATGGACAATTTATCTTTTCCTGAGGCAGCAGCCGCTGGGTTGAATCTAAACACTGCTGGAAGGTGGTAAATTGCAGGCATGGCTCAAACTTGTAAGCTCGATGAAGAGAGAGAGAGACCCACTCAAAATCTTACCTGTTCAGGATGTCTTCTGCCTCTGTTCCAAAGCCTGCAGTGTCTCAATCACAGAAAAGGATTTGTCCCATCACATGATTCCCCCCTGCCGTCTGGCCAGTCACCAAAATAGGTCATAGCTAGTTGATTCCAGGTCCAGAGTTTACTCAATTACATAAGAACATAAGAACTAAGAGCAGGAGTAGGCCATCTGGCCCCTCGAGCCTGCCTCGCCATTCAATAAGATCATGGCTGATCTTTTTGAGACTCAGCTCCACTTACCCGCCCACTCACCGTAACCCTTGATTCCTTTACTGTTCAAAAATTTATCTAGCCTTGCGTTAAAAACATTCAGTGAGGTAGCTTCAACCGCTTCACTGGGTAGGGAATTCCACAGATTCACAACCCTTTGGGTGAAGAAGTTCCTCCTGACCTCAGTCCTACATCTGCTTCCCTTTATTTTGAGGCTATGCCCCCTAGTCCTAGTTTCACCTGCTAGTGGAAACAACTTCCCTGCCTCCACCTTATCTATTCCCTTCATAATCTTATGTGTTTCTATAAGATCTCCCCTCATTCTTCTGAATTCCAATGAGTATAATCCCAGCCGACTCAGTCTCTCCTCATAATCCAATCCTCTCAACTCTGGAATCAACTGAGTGAATCTCCTCTGCAACCCCTCCAGTGCTAGTATATCTCTTCTCAAGTAAGGAGACCAAAACTGCACACAGTACTCCAGGTGTGGCCTCACCAGGACCCTATACAGCTGCAGCATAGCCTCCCTGTTTTTAAACTCCATCCCTCTAGCAATGGCAGACAAAATTCCATTTGCCTTTTTAATTAGCTGCTGCACCTGCAATCCCACCTTCACCAATTCATGCAACAGGACACCCAAGTCCCTCTGCACAGCAGCGTGCTGCAATTTTTTACCATTTAAAACATAGTCCATTTTGCTGTTATTCCTACCAAAATGGATGACCTCACACTTATCAACATTGTACTCC
>NC_063332.1:81922682-82005562 GCF_021869965.1 Rhincodon typus
CAGTGAATTTTGGTAAATAATTACTAGTGCATTTGGTATTTCCCCCATCACCTCCTTTAATACCCTGGGATGCATTTCATCAGGGCCAGGAGACTTGTCTACCTTTAGCCCCATTAGCTTGCCCAGCACTGCCTCCTTAGTGATAATGATAGTTTCTAGGTCCTCACCTGCTATAACCTTCTTGCCATCAGTTTTCGGCATGTTATTTGAGTCTTCCACTCTGAAGACCGACACAAAATAACTATTTAATGCCTTGGCTATTTCCTCATTCCCAGTTATTAAATTGGCCTTCTCATCCTCTAAAGGACCAATGTTTACCTTCACCACTCTTTTACGATTTACATATTTATAGAAACTTTTGCTGCCTGTTTTTATATTCTGAGCTAGTTTACTCTCGTAATCTATCTTACTTTTCTTTATAACTTTTTTTGTGGCTTTCTGTTGGCCTTTAAAGATTTCCCAGTCTACTAGTTTCCCACTACTCTTTGCTTTTTTGTATGTGTTTTTTTTCAATCTGTTACTTTCCTTTATTTCCTTAGACATCCATGGTTGACTATCTCCTTTCTTACAGTTCTTCCTTATCACTGGAATATACTTCTGCTGAGCACTTTGAAAAATCGTTTTGAAAGTCCTCCACTGTTCCTCAATTGACCCACCATAAAGTTTTTGCTCCCATTCTACCTTAGCTAACTCCTCTGGATGAGTTACAGTCAGAGTTCATTGGCCAAAATAACTGCACCTAATTCTTGATTCCATCTAGTTGACTGTACAGTTGATACTCTGGAAATTTTGTGAATGGGTCAGGCATTTCTCCATCTACACTCCTACAAGGTCATTTTCTTTGGAATCTTCTACACGTGTGATTCCATTTTAATGGTGTTGGAATGTGTAAGGTACAGTAATGCAAATATCTAGTCATCTTAGAAGCAGTTGTTTTAAACGACTGGAATGAATACTTTTTTATGTTCTTAATGGCACACATATGCTGTCTTTATGTCAAAGAAAGTAATTATCACCTCGCTTCTGGGATTCATCTGTTTTTGAAACAAGGTTGTAATGCAGTTAGAAGCCAAGTGATTATGGCAGAATCCAAGCTGAACATCAGTTTACAGGTAATTAGCAATTACTACTGCGAGTTAATAATAACATTGATGACACCTTCCACCTCTTTGCTACTGAAGAGAGTAAACTGATGGGAGGGTATTTGACCAGATTGAATTTGGCCTGTTCTCTATGGTTAGGGCACAGCTGGACAATTTAATGCATTGTCTGGTAAATCCCAGTGTTGCAGTTTTACTGGAATAATTTGGCCAGCACAACAGACTAGTTCTGGAACAGAAACCTCAGACCTGCAGGTAGGATGTTTAGCGCCTATATCCTTTGAAGTGTAAGATAATCACTGCTTCAATCTATGCTGGAATAGACATATCGGGAGGTGATGCACGTATGTTCTTTGGCTATTGATTTCATAGGAGAGATGGAGGTGTAATCATATTGTCATGGAATCAGAGAGCCATACTGATGCTCTGGAGATGTGGGTTCAAATCTCCATGGTAAATAATAATATTTGAATCAATGAAAATCTAAAATTTAAAGCCAGCCTTATGGTGACATTACAATCATCACCATGTTGAAAAATATCATCTTGTTCACTAGTGTCCTTTAGGGAAGGAAATCTGTTGCCTGACTTGGCCTACATGTGACTCCAGACCTAAAGCAATGTGGTTGACTCTAACTTGATCTCTGAAATTATCCTAACAAGCCAATCAGCCAGGAATGCCCATGTCCCATTAATGAATTAAAATGACTCCCAAGTAACTCTACAGCATTATTGTATACAATGCATCCAAGCAATAAACCTTTCTTTCTCCAAGCTGATGTTGAGTGTTTACAGTATTTTCAACTTTTATGCTAAAAATCTCAATGATTGTTGCCACCCAGAATGGTGTAAGCTTTGTAAGGCTCTGGGGAAAGGCAGGGGAGTGGCACCAGGTGAACTGTTCCTTCAGAGGGCCAGCACAAACATACTTCCTTCTGTGCTGAAACCATTCTTTAATTCTATAAAGTGACACAGCCAACCCACATGCATATTAACACACTGAGTCCCACATGCTGGGAACCAAATGCTGCCCAGCTTATTACAGTACAGTGGAAGTGGCATTTAGTCCAGGGAGCAAGCTTAGAAACTTGAAAAATGTTGCTAGGAAAGGCAAGATAAACACTGCATAATGTAATGACCTAGAAAACTGGCAAAAGCTGATCAAAAATTTCAAAAAACATTTTTCAAAGCACCCACAAGGAATTGCCAAGGGTGCTTCTGACTTGTACAAATAAGTATCTGGTTGCACAAAATTGATGCTGTTTTCAGGAGCTCACTGATATCATCCTCCTCAAAGTAAGGCTCAATTCTTGGGCTTATAAAGGAGAGGCTGGGACACTTTTGCCTTGGATCGTCAGAGGCTGAAGGGTGACCTTGCAGATGCCCATGAAATCATGAGGGGCATGGATAAGTTGAATAGCCAAAGTGTTTTCCCCAGGGTAGGGGAGTCCAAAACTCGAGGGCATAGGTTTAAGATGAGAGGGGAAAGATTTAAAACGGACCCGAGGGGTAATTTTTTCACACAGAGAGTACTTTGTATATGGAATGAGCTGCCAGAGGAAGCGGTAGATGCAGGTACAATTACAACATTTAAAAGACATTTGGAGAGGTACATGGATAGGAAAGGTTTAAGGGATATGGGCCAAATGCAGGCAAATGGGACTAGTTCATTTTAGGAAACCTGATTGAGTTGGGCAGAAGGGTCTGTTTCTGTGAGGAATGACACTATGATTCTGTGACTCTATGACATTACTTTTTCCGTCCGAGCACAGGTCTGTGACAACGAATGCATGGATCTTATAGCAAGCATTTGGGAGTCACAGTGAATTTTTGAAATAAAAGATAGCATGTAGGTTTAAAGTTCCCTGGTACATTCTCCATGACAATACCTCGATCAAACTCATTTGACTTATCAACCAATCAACGCCCTTTTCTTATGCAGTATAATCTTTTAGTACCTTTGAAATTTAGTTTTCTTGCATCTGTCCTGATAAGCACAAGATGAAAAACTTTGACAACAAATCTCTTTCATTAGCAATACCTAATTTCTGTATTACTTAGCAACTAATTATGAACACCTGTGATTAAGACAATTATCTACCATATGTGATAAAATTACTGGGTACAAATGATTTTATGTCAGGATTTAAGTAATGGTAATAAGCCACTAGTGTATTTCTATCTGTTGCTCTTGTCATTACTAATTCTTTGATTAGACCACAGCTTTGTAGTTTAGTTGTAACATGTAGTTTATGTCGGATGCACTGTAGTCAATTTCACAACCCTAATCAAAATTGTACCATGTGTGACTCAGTCGCATACACCATAAAAAAAGTCATGTTTGAATATGTTTATCTACTAAGTAAACAGACAGAAAACAAAGAAGCAGAATTAACTTCTCCTCAGTGTCCTGATTTAAGAAAGATAAAGGGAAAATGTGATCAGGATTCAGTTTCCTGAATACTATCCACTGTACAGGCTCAAAGGACCAAATGGCCTTTTCCTGCTTCTATTTTCTATGTTGCATTGTTATCGTAGAACTAGATGTAGAGACCTTCTTCACTGGGGCCCCTAACAATTCTTCCATTTATTCAATGTCAGAAAATTTAATAGAATAAAATCTTGCTGCAAACTAATGTATTTCTCTAACAAAAACAGAACTTGCTGGAGGAACTTAGCACATCTACCAGCATCTGTGTAGAGAATGCAAAGTTAACGTATTGAGTCCTGTGATCCTTTATCAGAACAGTTCAGAAGAGGTGAAATAAATGGAGAATGCTGGGCAACAGGTTCAAAATGACAATGCCAGTATATGTGACACTCTGGGAACAGCACAGACTTATTAAAGTGCCGTTAAAACTTCAGTTTATTAAAATTAGGGAGTTAGTTAGCTCTGTTGGCTAGACAGCGAGTTTGCCATGCAGACTGATGCCAACAGTGTGGGTTCAATTCCTGCACTGGCTGAGGTTACAATGAAGGCCTTTCTTTCTCAATCTCTCCCTTTTGCCTAAGGCATGGTGACCCTCTGTTTAAACCACCACCAGTCATTTGTCTCAATTGAGAGTGGTCCAGTAGGACTATGACTACTTCACTATTTTTATTAAAATTAGTTTTACATAGAAACAGAGAAGATAGGAGCAGGAGGAGGCTATTCAGCCCTTCGAGCCTGCTCCGCCATTCCTCACGATCATGGCTGGTCGTCCAACTCAACAGCCTAATGCTGCTTTCTCCCCATAGCCTTTGATCCCATTCACCCCAAGTGCTATACCTAGTCACCTCTTGAATACATTCAATGTTTTGGCATCAACTACTTCCTGTGGTAATGAATTCCACAGGCTCACCACTCTTTGGGTGAAGAAATGTCTCCTCATCTCCGTCCTAAATTGTCTACCCTGAATCCTCAGACTGTGATACCTAATTCTGGACATACCCACCGTCAGGAATATCCTCCCTACATCTACCCTGTCCAGTCCTGTTAGAATTTTATTACTCTCTATGAGATTCCCCCCTCATTCGTCTGAACTCCAGTGAAAACAATCCCAACCTAGTCAATGTCTCCTCATACATCATCCGTCTCCTCAACCATCCCCGGAATCAGCCTGGTAAACCTTCGCTGCAGACCCTCGAGAGCAAGAGCATCCTTCCTAAGAAAAGGAGACCAAAACTGCACACAATATTCAAGGTGAGGCCTCACCAAGGCCCTGTATAACTGCAACAACACATCCCTGCTGCTGTACTCGAAACCTCTCGCAATGAAGGCCAACATACCATTTACCTTCTTTACCGCCTGCTGCACCTGCATGCTTACCTTCAGCAAATGGTGCACAAGGACACCCAGGTCCCGCTGCACACTCCCCTCTCCCAATTTACAGCCATTCAGGTAGTAACCTGCCTTCATGTTTTTGCTTCCAAAGTGAATAACATCACATTTATCCAAATTATACTGCATCTGCAATTGATTTGCCCACTGACCCAATCTGTCGAGCTTATGCTGAAGGATCTCTGCATCCTCGTCACAGTTCACCCTCTCACCCAACTTGGTATCATGTGCAAACTTTGAGATTTTACATTTTGTTCCTACATCCGAATCATTAATATATATTGTGAATAGCTGGGGTCCCAGCATCGACCCCGTGACACCTCACTAGTTACTGCCTGCCAATTTGAAAAGGACCCATTAATTCCTACTCATTGTTTTCTCTCTGCCAACCAGTTTCCTATCCATTTCAGTACATTTTTTGTTGTTGGTTACTTTAATTGTGCTATTGACTGTGAAAGACAATAAGTATTTTTTTTTAATTTTAAAAACATGTTAAATTTCAAATATCCTTAATTCCTGCAACTCTAAAAAAAATTTCAAGGACATTTTCAAATTCAGAAATGCTTGTGGATTTGTGATGATTTTGTTCATCCACTGTGCACTTTGCCATTAAACTCATGCTGCTACTCTGTCCTATTGTGTAGAACAACCTCAATTCCTTACACATCAAAGGCCACTGAATAGCTCCTACTTATCTTGTCATTTTAATTTCAATTCCATTTTAGTGCAATTTAACATAGCACAAAGTATTGTCAAGCAGAGGATCTTGATATCTCACAATTGGTTGCAACATCTATTCTGCAAGTGATTGTCCATTTAATGAATGTATTAAATGAAAAAAAGGTTGTTTGATACAATGTCTTAGAAATATTCCTATTCAGTACCAAACTATATGGCTTATCCATTTTAAATCTTGCTCTATATTCAACAACAACTTACATTTATGTAGTACCTTTAATGCAGTAAAATATCCCAGAACATTTCACAGAAGGGTAGTTCACCATGAAGTGATTCCAAACCGAAGAAGAATACATAAAGATGGATGATGAAGAATTTTCTCAATGAGATGTAATTATGTGACATATTGAAATTGGCAAAGATAGAGCGGAGGTTTTGAGTGGACTGGCAGGTTTAAAGAACATACGTCTCCAGGGCTGGATAAGATGGATCCCAGGCTGTTGACTGAGGCAAGGGAGGAAACAGCAAGAGCACTGACAATAATTTCCATCTCCTATCTGGCCAGAGGAAGGGTGCCAGAGGATTGCAGAACAGACAGTGTAGTACCATTATTCAAGAAAGAAGGAAGAGATAAATTACAGGCCGGTCAGTCTAGCCTCAGTGGTGAGGTCACTATTGGAAGCAATTCTGGGGGACAGAATTAAAATTAGAATTAGCCTTTATTGTCACATATACTTAATGAGTGTAGTGAAAAGCTTATATGTTGCCACTTACAGTGCAGACTCAGGTACAAAGTTGCCTAGGTACAGCTTCTTTAGTTACAAGATCTTAGACAATAGAGAAATAAAAATGTCCAGCTTTGCAGAAGTAAAAGTTCAGAACAACAGACCACACTGGCACTTAGTTTCCAGTCTGCACCGAGCCCTGGCTCAAGACCCTACCGGGCTTCACCTTGAGAATCATGAGGCTGGGAGATCACCTCGTACCTCCATGCCAAGCCGAGAACACAATGCCAAGCAGAGGATGCCATGCCGAGAAGCCACTACAATAGGAGGGGAAGCCACTATGCCAGGCTAGTAGGTCGCTATGCCATGCCTGGAGGCCACTACGGGAGGCCAGGAGGTTGCTACACAACACCAGGAGGCTGCTATGGAAGGCTGGGAGGTTGATACGCGACACCAGGAGGCCGCTACGGGAGGCTGGGAGATTGCCACGCCACACTAGGAGGCTGCTATGGGAGGAGGCTGCTGCACCAGGCTGGGAGTCGTCACTAGAGGCTGGGAATCATTGCCAATGCTGGGAATCGTTGCCAGAGGGCCACAAATGATTGTCAGAGGCTAGAAATTGTCACTGGAGGGCGAGGACTCATTGCCGGAAGTTGGGGATCATTGCCAGAGAGCAGGGATTTGTTGCTCGCTGGAGGCCAAGAATCGTCGCTGGAGGCTCGAGATCATCACAGGCCATGAGAGAAGAAGAGAAATGAAAAGCACTAAGAGGAAAAAAAAGAGAAAAAGGAGAGAAGAAGAAGAATGGGCAGAGAGAACTAGCTCTTGCTGGAGCATCCTGCTTCTGCCGCCATCTTGGTCACAGAATTAATCTGCAAACAGAGAGACAGCGATTCATGAAAAATAGTCAGCGTGGATTTGTTAAGAGGAGGTCATGCCTGATCAACTTGATTGAATTTTACAAAGAGGTAACTATACATACAAATGAGGCAATGTATTTGACGTAGTCTACTTGGACTTCAGCAAGATTTTGATAAGGTCATGTATGGGAGATTGATAGCAAAGGTAAGCATCCATGGGATCCAGAATTGGATGAGTGGCAGGAAGCAAAAGATGACGGTCAAGATGTGTTCTTTTGACTGGAAGTCCAGTGGGGTTCCACAGAGATAATTGTTGGGATCCTTCCTGTTTGTGGTGTATATAAAGTCAGATGGGCTGATCAGTGATAAATGGAATTCAATCAGGTAAGTGTGAGGTGATGCACTTGGGCGGGACAAACAAGGCAAGGGAATACATGATGAACTGTAGGACTCTGGGAAGCACTGAGGATCACAGGCCACCTTGGTGTACATGTCCACTAGTCCCTTAAAATATTGGGACAGGTAGGTAAAGTGGTTAAGAAGGCATTTGGGTTATTTGCCTTAATTTGCCAAGTCAGAGCTTTACAGCAGGAAGTTTATGCTGCAACTGTACAAAATGTTGGTTAAGCCGTAGCTAGAAGTATTGTGTGCAGTTCTGGAATCCACATGATAGGAGGGATGTGATTGCACTGGAAAGGTTGCAGAGGATATTTACCAGGATGGTGCCTTGGCTGGAGAGTTTCAGTTATGACGGGAGATTGGACAGACTGTGGTAGTTTACCCCAGTCAGAGACAGAGGGGGACATTGTTGAGATGTTCACATTTATGCGGGGCTTTGGTAGGATAGATAGAAAAGACTTTTTCCCCTTGACAAAGGGATGAATGACTAGGGAATATACATTTATGGTAAGGGACAGAAGGTTTAGAGAGGATGCGAAGAAAATCTTTTTCACCCAGAGGGTGGTAGGCATACTTCTTAACATTTAAGAAGTATTTAGATGTACACCTGTGATGCCAAGGCATGCAAGGCTATGGGACAAGTTCTGGAAAATGGGATCAGAATATTTAGGTGCTTGTTTTTGATCGGCCTAGACTTGATGGGCCAAAGAGCCTTTTTCTGCGCTGTAGATCTCTATGACTATAACTTTATGACTAGATAAACTTTAAAGAGACCCTTAAACGAGGACAAGTAGAAAGGTTTAGGGACAAAAATTGTGGCTTAGTTGAATGAAGTTATGTCCAACAACAGTATGGTGAAGAGATGCATAGAAACCAAAGTTTCAGGAATGCTGATTTATTGAGGGATTGTTGAACTGGAGACCATGATACAGATAGGGTAGGGTGAGGTGATGAGAGGGTATGAACTCCAGGGCAATAATTTTGAAAACTCAGGAGCTGCTGACTGCAAGGCAGCATAGATAAGTAAGCACAGGGGTGATAAGTAAACAGAACTTGGAGAGAGTTAGGATTTGAGCAGCAAAAATTTGGATGAGCTTAATTTAACCAAGGGTGCATGTTAGGAGAGTGTTTATTAGCACCTTAGAATATTTAAGTATGGAGTCACCAAAAAGATGAGCGAGGGTTTTAGTGGCAGATGACCTAAGACACTATGGCAAGACCAATACAGGAGGTAGCAGTAGTCAGTACTTGTAGTAACATAATAAGAGTTCAGATGTTCTGTTATGGGTTAATTAGGATGCTAAGATTGCCAGCAGTTACAATTACTGCAATGTTGCAGTTCAATATTGACCTTTTGATAATAATGTATATCCTTTTATTAGTATCATTGTCAGCGCAGATATGGTGGACCAAAGGGCCTGTTTCTGATCTGTACTGTTCTATGTTCTATACATTTGCTTTTCTTTATTCACTGCCATTGAGCATCATTGTCCATCAGAATCTTGAGGTCACTTTCATTTCCCATACTCATTTTTTTCCACTTAAGTAATCTTCATGTGAAGCACCTTGTATTGCTTTTTATTGACTTTCATTTGCCCAATTCTCTGCTGAGCATTCGCAAATATTTGCAAATCTTCTGGTAGCTTCCTCCTCAGCTCTGGAGTCTCTTGTGGTTTATGCCTCCAATATATGCAGCAGCGACACACCAGCTTCTATGACTGAACAGGAGCTTTATTTTCCATTGCTTTTGAAATGTCTCATCTTGAGCGACCAGCTTCTTGCTAAAGTTTCTCTGTAGTAACACACAGCCTTAAAGCAGAGAACACTCAACAGATATGCTTAATCAAACAGCAAATGATCGAACAACTAAAGACCATGGGGTTTACCACTTTTATCAGTTTTTCTCACGTACAGACATAGCCATTGTGCTTTTGATTCCAACTTCAGATCATTTGTGATCATTTTAAACAAAGGATGTACAAAACAAGACTGCTGTAAGAGTCCCAGGCTCATGACAATTACTTTATCAGTTACCCGAGGATCCTATTAGTCAGCTATACATGTAGCAATATTGTTCACTGCTCATTTTACAATGGTTCTGAATTTGGCTCAACACTATTTCTTCCCAAGGGCAATTAGAGATAGGGAATAACTGCTTGTCTTGTCAGCATTGTCTGTATTCTGCCCACAAAAGAACATAAGGGCAGCTGTACGCCATTCAGCCCATTAAGGATGTTCCACCATTATAGATCATGGCTGATCATTTACATTAAAGCTATATCCCTTGGTGTCATTAGTAACCACAAATCTATCAATCTCTGTCCCGAATGTAGTTAATGACTGAGCCTGCACAGTCCTCTGGGGTAGACAATTTGGAAGATTTGCCACACTCTGAGTGAAGAAACTCCACCTAACCTCAGTCCTAAATGCCTTATTTTTTACTTTGAGATTGGTTCTCTGGTTCTAGACCACACAGTGAAGGGAATACATTCTCTCTGTACCTACACTGTCTATCCATTTGACAATAAATACCTTCCAAACCCACAACTACTTCCATCTAGAAGGACAAGGGCATCAGAAACTCGAGAACACCACCAGTTGCAAGTTCGCCATCAAGCAACTCCCCATTCCAGATGTGGAAATATATCACCACTTAGAAATTTGTCAAAATCTGAGAATTCCCTTCCTAATAGCACTGTAGGTTTACCTACAGCACGTGGACTGCAGTGGTTTGAAATGGCAGCTCACCATCACCATCTCAAGGGCAACTAGGAACAGGCAATACATGTTGGCCAGCCACTGACACCCATGTCCCACAAGTCATAGACTCATAGAATAATAAAAAAAATTCTTAAGTCTCTGTGAGACTGCCTTTCATTCCTGTAAACTCCAGTTTCTCAATCTTTCCTCATTTGGCAGTCCCACCATGTATGAATATCAATGGTAGAACCCATTTCCTTGTATTTACAATATTTTTCTCTCCAACATTTGGGTATGCATTTTGGTCCAGTACTCTTATGCTGACACTAACATTATGATAGTTACATTTTTAATACATCGGCATAAATTTCTACAGTAATGTGTTCACTGGATGATGGTTGATCTTTGCTCATTTTACACATTGTCCAGTTTATAATTCCATTGCTTCAATGATTTGTAACATGGGCAGTCGATTTGCTAGCCGGCAGGAAAAGTTGAATTCATGCACGGTTCTCACACAGCAATTGTCAAGAAAGCACAACCTGCTCAGTAAACACCACTTGGATGTGCATGAAAACTTTTTTTTCAACACAACAGGGAAAATCAGATATTTAACCTTAATAAATAATTACTGCATGTCAGTGGTGAATTATTTACTGCACACAGTACTTTATTTATGAAAACTGTATACAACAATGTCTAGATCAGGAATGGAAAAGAGAGTAGCATTGCTGAAGGAACATATAAAAGAGAAATATGAAAATGTGAATCTCATACATTAAATATAGCTTGTAAATAACAACTGTAGTTACAAAGTAAAATGCTACACTGCTAATTTGAAATGACAACACAAAACTGCTGGAAATAATTGGCCCATCTGCCAGCATCTGTAGAAAAGAAAGCAGAGAGTTAACTGGGGAATCTTAGAGGGCTCTGAAGGACTTGGGCTATGGTAAGAGATCTGGGAAAATTCCATGAGAAATCAGGCGATGACTTTCTCAAGATGAGGGGCAACTGGTTGCATTTCAGACATCAAGATGCCGCTCTCACTAGGCAGAGACAAGTTGCCTATTAATGGGGATTATTGCTTATTATCGGCCTCATTAAGTGCAAACCTAACCTCATTAATACTCAGCTTACCATGTGCCAGGAGGAAATTAAACATCGACAATTCTTGACATTAAAATCAGAGCAAGTATCTAGCGACTTCAGCTCATCGCTTGTTCCTCGGACTGCAATCTTGGACTCCCAGCAGCCAAAGCTCAGGGCACACTCCAGGGTCTAGCCGTCTGCACCTCATGTCGACATCTCCCTCATGGTACCTTTGCAATTTACTTACCAGAAGCTTCTGGATTTTAAAGCTGCACATTGGGATGCACCGGCAATTTGCATTACAACGTGTGCAGGGAGAGGCTCTCAACTCTCAGATCGGACCAGGCTGCCTCTCAGGGCTGCTTGATTGTTTTCTTCATATTCACTTGCCTGATTGCTTACAACATCCATGCCTTGCTTTGCCTTTTTATGTAGGGTAAGAAGTGATATCTTCTACAATCACATAACTTGCTGCAATTCTTTTCTAAATTTGACTCCTTGAATGATATCCACTGAATGATATGTTAAGGAGTAATTGGCATTTCTGGAACTATACCACCATGGGGTAGTCAACAATTTCAGGAGATATGGAAAAGGAACATTTTGGAGGAAATAAGTAAAATAAAATTAAACGGTTTACTACCACTTATGCCATTACCTTCTCTTCTGTGATGCATGGCAGTTGAAACATGTCTCCAACTGTCTTACATCCAGCAGATTGTTTTCATAACAAAGCCCTTTTTTAAATGTAGGTTGTAATTAGGCTACCAGGACAACCAATAGTACAATTGGAGATGACTGTTCACCTCGCATTTGATACATGTATCCTACTAGACATCAAGCTAGTATTCAGACATTGAACCACCATGTTTTCAGGACAATCTGGAGTTCAGTTCAGGGGCTAGAACACTACAATTGAGATAGGTCTCATACCAGCACTAACGTAAACTGTATATTTTCAAATATTAAAATAGTTGTGGTAAATCTTGTAGGAGAATACAGCTGTAGTGGATATGAGCCAGATGTTATGTCAGAGCATGTCAAATGGATGACCTCAAACCCATTCTATCCTTCACTGGATAAAAATCTTTGCAAGCTTGACACTACAGTACCACAAAGATTGCTGGTGTGAAAAATAGACGGCTCGTGTCAACAGAACTAGTTAAGTGATTATGACCCTAACCCTAACCCTAACCCTAACCCTAACCCATTTTTCTGATGAAGGGTCTAGGCCCGAAAAGTCAGCCTCTCTGCTCCTATGATGCTGCTTGGCCTGCTGTGTTCATCCAGCCCTGCACGTTGTTGTCCCATAATTGATTGTTGGCTGGTTTTACTGTACAATTTTCACTGACATAACTTGCGCAACTAAACCCTCGAGTCAGGTTGCAAAAATTATTTTGTAACAAATGATCATAGAATCCGTACAGTGTGGAAGCAGGCCATTCGTTCCATCGACTCCACAGTCTGAACAGCTTCCCATCCAGACTTACGCCCTTACTCAATCCCTGTAACCTACAGGGAAAAGGTAGGGATAAATAATGGGAGAGTGGTTTTTAGGTGATTGTCTTAAATCCGTTTTGCCTTCACATCACCTGTATCACAATTGCAACCTGTCCAACATTAGCTTTAATAAGTACCCTGGTAGTGAAACAAACTTTCAATTGTAACGGTTTAATATTTTAAAGTATTGGTAGGGCTCTAAGCTTAGAAATAGAACTAGCTTTTGGTTAGCAGCAAATGTAGCACTATCACATTTGTATACTATTGCAGGGTTGTAGTTTGTCTGGACGTAAAGTACTCCATAATCTCCATTACACTGCTCATAACTTTAAGAAGGTATCAATCCAAAATTATTTCCTACATCACCAGCCGCTGACGGCAATTGTGGTTAGCTGAATATAGACGTAACTAAAATATAACTAAACATTGATAACTTTTTGTTTACAAAGCTGATAGATAAAGGACTATCCCTGTTCTAAGGTCCATAAAGTGAGCACTGGCAAACATGCAGTTTTTATCCAGTTTACAAAGGAGAAATAGGTTGTTATTGCACCTTACGTCTGGAGTAAAACATAGGTGTGGGGGTGGGGGCACAGGATAGTAATTTTGAAGCACAAATTCCCATGCTTGATGTCAGGCTGACACAAACCAATTAGGCCTAATGACTGTTTAGGATTTCAACATCATATTCAGCAAAACCTGGGCAAACCAGACACTGTGCAATTTTCACACATCTACAGGGGCCAGACTAATGCTGTTTAAAGGGATCATAGGGGGCAATCAAACAACACAAGTTTTAATGTGTTTTTTTGCTAACCTTAATATGGGGTCAGGAGTACTGGGAAAATTCACCTCCCCTGCCAGATGATGCTGAGAGGTCTATGAACTATGAGCAGTAGCAGAATGTCTAATTGGCATCTGCAGCTCACTAATATAATGCAGATGAGACCTGGTGACTAATTTCCTAGTTGATGGGTTTTGCAGTCTTCCTGTGATGTACATTGTGTAATTATTCTGCATTACATAGCTATAGATTGGATGTAGAAGAGTGCATTGGTCAGATTCATTTTTATGGTGGCTTTTACTCCGTATCTTACTGTTAATAAAATGAGGACATAACAAAATTGATTCAAGGCCATTGATTTTGAATTGTAAACAGACATTGTGGTTAACTATATATTTAAAATCGTTAAATTTACTCTGACCATATTCATGGTCTGTTAAAATGGTTCATTGCTTTCCAATGCTACATTTTCAGCCATAGGGTTTTATATGGAACAGTGTAGAACAGAAACAGCTCACTCAACCTGTCAGGTTTGCACCAATGTTCAGACTGTGTCAACTGATTATTTACTGTCAATAGTTCTAAATATTTATTTTCTAAGTTTTATTTAAAGAAACAGTCTGTTTCAATCTTAGTTGGTAATGAAGAATTCCCAATTCTGACCATGCACTTTTGTGATAATCTTATTTTATTCCCTTTGATTAACATATCATATTGATCTTGTCATAACCTTTCATAATTTTGAAGGCATTTATCAGATTACCTCTCAACATTCATATTCAGTAGCAGGAAGTGGCCAATGAGATAATGGCTAACCATCTCCCCAGCTACTGCTGAATCCTTGACTATCAACAATGATCTAATTGCTGAACTGGATAAGGCATATATGTGGTGTAGTTGCTACAGCCTGACTCCATCACGACTAAGTTGCAAGTCAAGAGTGTAACGGATTTCTTTCCACTTACCTGGATGAGTGCAGTTTCAACAACACTCAAGGTGTTCAACAGTGCCAGGATTAAAATGTCTGCTTGATCAAATATATGAACATTAGAAAGTCATGTAGACTATTCAAACCCTTGACCCTGTTCTATTGTTCAGTTAGATCATGGCTCTCCTGCACTTTAACTCAATTTTCCTGCCCATGCTTTATAAAACTTGATACCTTTACTGAATATATATCTGTCACAGTTTTTAAAGCATCAATTGCCTCAATACTCACAAACTTTTGGGGAAGAGAGTTCCAAGTTTCTACAATCATTTGTGTGAGAAAATGCTTCTTGATATCACTGCTCAGTAGCCTAGTTTCATCCCCTTGTGTAAATATCATTCAGTCTACCGCTGTCCTACTGCCACTACCATATTTGCTTTATACATATAACAACTCCTGAATGGTTTCTCCACAGCACGGCCCACACCGGCGATTTTTACCAAATGAAAGGACAAGGGCCTCAGGTGCGCTGTGTTATCGGCTAGACCAGACCCCCTCAACATATTTTAAGAAGGCAGCCTAGACCCTAATATTTTCTTATTTTAAAAGGTAGAAATGAAGTGCCATGTTCTAGATGTGATGCAATTGGTCAAACTACTTGATGTTAAGCAAAACATAATTTATTTAAACATGATAGTTAAAATATAAACAAAAGAAAGAGGAATTTAGAATAACTTAACGATTGGAAAACTTAACCGAATAATAGATACAGTACTGATTCCTAATTAACTGTTCCAATATAGTAACATCTCATAAACACACCCCTGAGCAAAAAGGCAAAAAGGCAAAGTCAGACACAGATTCTCACACCCAGTTCTCCAAGCTAGGAGGGGAAAAAAACATCAAGAAAAGACTCAGAGTGTAGCAGTTGAAAGACATTCACTGAAGGGCCAACTCTTTTGAGACCCAAAAGGTTTCTACTCCAAACTAAACCTAAAAACTGAAAAAAAAACACCAGAAAGCCTGGTCTGAGAGAGCTGGCCACACCCAGGCTGCTTCCATTGTTCCAACTTTAAAAAAAAACAAGGCCTCACAAATTGCAGAGCTGGATGAACACAGCAGGCTAAGCAGCATCATAGGAGCAGAAAGGCCTAGACCCTTCATCACAAATTGTTTACTTTCTTAGAGATAGTCTTACAACCTCTCTTCGAAAAAAAAATACAGGACAAAATAACCTCTTAAAAGTAACAGCATCGTCACAATTGGAAAAGTTGTGCACATCCTGGCTTGGAAATATATTACCGATGCTTCATCATAGCTGTGTCAAAATTCTGGAACCATCCTAAACTAACCACAAAACAACATTCCACCTCAAAAATTAATCCCTCTTCTCCTGGTTCATTGTTTATTGTTAAACTGAACTCCACGGGACATTTGCTTTGCTAAATCACAATACAAATTCAAATTCTTTTTTCTCAGAATTTTGAATTACATTTATATACTTTCCTTCGAAAGTCAAACAATTTCTCATCACACAGATTGCAATGATTCAAAATAGAGAGTCTGCTGTCAGCCCCACGATCCTAGAATTACTAGGGATGAACAATAAACATTGGCCTGAACAACATACGGACATATAAGCAAGGAGCCTGTTCTACTGTTCAATAAGATTAGCACTGATCTGGTTTTAATATCTGCGCTACATTCCTGCATTTCCCTGATAGTTTCTTATTCTCTTGGTAATCAAGTATCTATGTATCTCTGCCTTAAGTATCTGACTCTGCCTTTGGAGAAAGGGAATTCCAAAGGCTCTCAGCCCTTTGAACATCTTTTCCCCGCATCTCTCTCTTAGATAGGTGATTCTTCATTTTAAAATTATGACTTCTGTTTCTAGATTCTCCCGCAAGAGGAAACATCCTTTCCAGATCCACTCAGTCAAGTCCTCTCAAGATCTTACTGTTACAATTAAGGCACGTCTACCTCTTATAAACTCCAGAGGGTACAGGCCTAGTCTTTCCTCATAAATCAATCCACTCATTCCGGGTATAGCCTAATAAGCCTTCTTTGAACTGCTTCCAATGCATCCACATTCTTCCACAAGTATGGTGACTAGTATTGTACACTGTCCTCCAGATATCAATGTCCTGTATAACTGAAGCATAACCTCCCTACTTTTGCATTTAATTCCCCTTGCAATAAAACATAACACTTTACTAGCTTTCCTGTTTACTTGCTGTACTTGCATACTAACCTTTTGCAATTCATGCACTAGGACACCGAGATCTCTTTGCATCTCAGAACTCTGCAACCTCTCAACATGTGGATTTTTTTATTCTTTCTGCCAAGGACAATTTCACACTTTTTTGCATTATGCTCCCTTTGCCAGATCTTTGCTCACTTCCTTAAACTATCCATATCCCTTTTCTGATGAAGGGTTTAGGCCCGAAACGTCAGCCTTTCTGCTCCTATGATGGTGCTTGGCCTGCTGTGTTCATCCAGCCCTGCACTTTGTTGTCTCTATATCCCTTTGTAGGTTCTTTATGTCCTCTTCACAACTGACTTGCCTATCCCTCTTTGTGTCATCAGCAAACTCAGTTGCAATGCCTTCAGTGCCTTCATTCAAATCATTTAAATAAATTGTAAAGATTTGAGGCCCAAGCAATGACCCCTGCAGCACTGCACTCATGACATTCTGGCAGCCTAAAAAAGATCCATTTATTCGTACTCACTGCTTCCTGTTAGCCTGCCAATCTTCTATCGATGTCAATACATTACACCCAATACAATGATCTTTTAATATTCGCAACAGCCTTTGATGTGGCACCTTATTGAATGCTTTCTCAAAATCTAAGTGCAATATATCCCCTTACCCACAGAACAAGTTATTTCTTTGAAGAGATCCAAAAAAATCAGTTAAGCATGATTTCCCTTTGACAAAACCACTTTAGGTAATAACTGCCCCTTAATGCTCATTTAAAAACTCAGAAAAGGCTATAAAAACACAGGGTTGATTTTCCAGTGGCCTGCAGGATCCCGACATCAGGACCAATTAGGATTCCAGAACATGCACTGACCGAAATTCCTGATGGCTTTCCTGGAGGCAGTCTCCTGACTCGGTCAGTTCAAATGGAGGACAAGCAGCTTGAAGCCTTTTCTGAACCATTTTCTGAAGAAGGGTGCACACCCGAAACGCCAGCTTTCCTGCTCCTCTGATGCTGCCTGGCCTGCTGTGTTCATCCAGCTCTACACCTTGTTATCTCAGACTCCAACACTGGCAGTTCCTGTTATCTCTCAGCATGAAGCCTTCGCTCTTTCACCAGAAGAATTGGATGGTGCTGACGCAGGTAGGAGGCTGCCATGATGGAGCAGCCCTTGGAATGAAAAGTACGAATAAAGATGCCGAGGGGAATACGTCCCACCTGCTGGAGCTGAAACGCCTCCAGAAGGATGACTGGGACTGCCGTTGATTCCCATGGTCCCATGGACAGCATTTCTTGCCCATCCCTAGCTGCCCTTGAGAAGGTGGTGGTGAGCTGCCTTCTTGAACCGCTGCAGTCCTCCTGCTGTGGGTTGACCCACAATGCCATTAGGGAGAGAATTCCAGGATCTTGACCCAATGACAATGAAAGAACAACAATAAATTTCCAAGTTAGGATGGTGAGTGGCTTGGAGGGGAACTTGAAGGTGGTGGTGTGCCCATGTATCCGTTGCCCTAGTCCTTCAAATGGAAGTGGTTGTTGGTTTGGAAGGTGCTGCATGAGGATCTTTGGTGAATTTCTGCAGTGCATCTTGTGGATAGTACACACTGCTGTTACTGAGCATTGGTGGTGGAAGGAGTGAATGCTTGTGGATGGTATGCTATTCAAGCGGGCTGCTTTGTCCTGGATGGTGTCAAACTTTGAGTACTGTTGGGACTGCATCCATCAGGTCAGTGGGAAGTATTCCATCACACTCCTGACTTGTGCCTTTTAAATGATGGACAAGCTTTGGGAAGTCAGCAGGTGAGTTACGCCGCAGTATTCCTAGTTTCTGACCTGCTCTTACAACCACTGTGTTTATGTGGTGACTCCAGTTGAGTTTCTGGTCAATGGTAACCCCCAGGAGGTTGATAGCAGGGGTTCAGTGATGGTAACACCATTGAAAGTCAAGGGGTGGTGGTTAGATTATCACTTATTGGTGATGGTCATATCCTGGCATTTGTGTGGCATGAATGTCACTTGTCACTTGTCAGCCCAAGCTTGGGCATTTTACAAATCTTGTTGCATATGAACATGGGCTGACTGCTTCAGTGTCTGAGAAGTCGCGAAAGGTGCTGAACAGTGTGCAATCATTGGTGAACATCCCCACTTCTGACCTTATGATGGAGGGAACGTCATTGATGAAGCAGCTGAAGATGGTTGGGCCTAGGACACTACCCTGAGGAACTCCTGTAGAGACGTCCTGGAGCTGAGATGACCGACCTCCAACAACCACGACCATCTTCCCATGTGTCAGGTATGACTCCAACCACTGGACTGCTTGCCCCTTGATACCCATTGCTCCCAGTATGGCTAGTGCTCTGTGATGCCACACTTGGTGAAATGCAGCCTTGATGTCAAGGGCTGTCACTCTTGTCTCACTTGCTGCAGGGAGGCCACATCTGTGAAGTTGACAGTATTTGTGCAACAATTTGCCAAAAGTTTACTTAGTAATCTTTAATAGGTGTTTTTTGTTATGCAAATCAGATGCCTAGCTCTGGGAAGTACGTAATCAATCCTCACTCTGGCCTGCCTCCAACCCAGCAAACTAACATTTATTAAAGCATTCCTTGTTGAAAATCATTTCCAAAATTTTCACCCACGGAGGTAATTTCAACTTTAGTGTTATTGTAAAAAGGGTGATGGATCAGCCACCTTTTAGAAACTTTTCTAGATTTTAATTCCTATTGACTTCAATAGATTGAATGGAGGAAAGCTGCAGTCTGGCGAAGAGCAGGTGGTTTGCAAAACAATGAAAACAGCACCTCAATTTAATAAGGCCATAAATAAAAACAAGTAGAATGCTCGATTTACAATTAGAGTTACAGGATATTAATGTAATGTTATAATAGAAATATATATTTTCTAAATGACGCCACAAGTTGCACAATTATTGTTAGATGAATTAGAGATGATTTGATGAACATGTTTTAAATTCTGAAAGGACAGTTCAGAATAGACTGAAATGGATTCCAGACATTAACAAATCTAGAACAAGTGGATGCAAACATAAAGGGCTAAGTTTCCAAATTGTGCTTGGGAAATGCAAGTTGGGCCACTTCTCAACTTTGGAAATCTGAGTCCATCACTTCTACCTGTTCCCACCATGGTTCCATCTCCTGGGGCATGGGTAGACAGCATTCAAGTTCTTTATGTCCTGACACAAAGAGTGCAGATGCCAAGATGCACTAGTTAGATTTACCATTCCCTTCATACATCCATACCCCCTCAAATTCCATATGCCGTCTCTATGCTCCCTCATTTTCCCCATGTCCACTCATATTCACCATGATCCCAACAGGGCCCTCATCCCTCCTAAATAGCAACTCACCCAATATCCACTATGGTAGCTATAAATATTAAAATTCAGACAGAACTGTGTTAGGGTTACTCATATAAGATCAGAAAATCTTCAGATGTATGTACAGCAAGTAATTAGCTAAGCAAATATTATTTGCCCTTCAATATAAGGAGATTAGAGTACAAACATAAGGAGTATCGCTACAACTATTCAGGACTTTGGTGAGATTATTGGACCTTGGACTATCGTGTACAGTTTTGATCTCCCAAGGAAGAATATGTTGCACTGTAGACAGCACAACTAGTTCCTGGATTGAGAGGATTCTGATTAAACCAGATTCAGATTCTTCAGGGTTTAGAAAAATGAAAGGTATTCCTATTAAAATTGTGAACCAATTCTGAAAGGTTTGACACAGATGTTGCTTCCCCTGTTGGAGTTTCTAGAACAAAGGGACCCAATCTCAGCATAAGGAGGTGATCATATAGGATTGAGATGAGAAGAAATGTCTTCACTGAAAGGGTTGCGAATCTTTGGAATTCTCAAACCCAGGTAGATTGGAAGGACTGTATTGTTGAATACATTTCAGGCTGAGATTGACAGATGTTTGGTTTTTCAGGAAATCCAGGGATATTGGGAATGGATGGAAAGTGGAATTGGGTGTAAGGTCAGTTATCATTGCATTGAATGGAGGAGAAAAACCAGGGTACTGTATGATCTATTTCTGCTACTATTTTTTATATTATGTTCTTTGATTGTAGATTGGCATTCTACCTGCTGCCTACAAACACAGTAATACATTTGCAGATGGAAATGTTGCTGTTCCCTCTGGGATCCATTAATTCCTTGTAAAGTCTGTGGATCTTGTAAGCCACCATGTTTGCTGACTCAGTTCCTGCTAACGTTTATTCTTATGGGAGATTCTCTTTTGTCACTTTTGAACTCAGTCACATTTCTGATCACTGTGAATAGTCTGAAGCACCTTTCAAAGCAATTTTCACTAACCTAATGCATTTTTCTCTGTAGATTCTGAAGCAGACTTTTCTGGGAATTGGTGATTAGTGTTTATTTCCTCTCTGCTGCAGGTTGCCTACTCTCTCGCATATCTACTCCAGCCACTCATTTTCTTCTAGCCACATAGCTTCAGTCTGTCTACTTTTATGGTAGGCATTGATTCATACCCTTTCCCCAGTGCAGCCTTTAATGTCAGCTACCTCTAAGAATTTGTTCTGCTGCTTGACCCTTGCCCTAAAACACGTTCCAACCAGTTTCTCTCACATCCTCATTGTTTGCAACTGACAGGCAAGAGATTCTAACTGTTGTTACTTGTAAACATTTTGTCTAAACACCCTGTAGACAGTTTAGTGAAGGGGGATTGTAATAAGGTTAGAAACTTCCCACAACAAAGCGCATTGTAAATCTGTCTCCCAACTCTGCAACAAAGGATATTAAAGCAGACCAATCAGTTGATGCAAAAACAAAAAACACTGGAGAAACTCAGCAGGTCCAGCAATGTTTGTGGAGAGAGAAAACGGGTTAAGGTTTCCAGTCCAGATATAGCTCTTCTTCAGAATTATTAATCAATCAATATTGGAAATGGTGTCAGATGCTGTCTAAGATATGGATTGGTGTGATCTCCTGCTTTATTGAATAAGTGAAGGAATTCCGGGTTAGTCACGTTCCTCCTTGGAAGTGGTTTGAAGAATTCGGAGAAAGACTTACCTTTTTTACAGAGACTTGTCCATGTGTGGAATGAACTTCCAGGGGAAGTGGTGATTGCATGCACAGTTACAACCTTGAAAAGACATTTGGGCGAGTACATGAATAAGGAATGTTTCGAGGAACGTAGGCCAAGCGCAGGCAGATAAAACTAGTTTAGTTTGGGTCAGCGTGGACTGGTTGGACTGAAGCTTCTGTTTCCATGCTGTTTGACTCTATGACTCTATAATTAGACTGTTACTGAATGACTCTACACTCAAGGCCAGATGCCTATCAGAGAGCTCTATATGTGTCTTCAGTCCATTGAGAGAGATGAGAGGAGCTGGGTGAGAAGATATGTGTGATATATACACAGTAGAAAGTGAAATGATAGATGGAAAATTACATACAGAGGAAAGAAAGGTGCAATAGAGAAACTGATGGCGTAGAAAAGTAGTAGTGCATGAAACGCTTAAATGCAAAAAGTTAAAATACTAAGAACAAAGTAACATATCAAAGAACTGTGAAAACAATAAGTGGAGAATGAAAGGAAGAACTAATATAGAAAGGTAGAATGGAGTAGAGAAATACTGAAACATTGTGCTTTTATTTGTGAATGATCACCTCGGAGAAGTACTGTTTGGATCAGTCAGGACCCTCTTATTTCCCAATAGGTGGAAGCATGACAACCTTCAGGTTCAAACACCAGCAGTTGTCTTCGTCTAATGAGTCATAGAGTCATACGGCACGGAAACAGATCCTTCAGACCAACCTGTCCATGCCGATCATAATCCCAAACTAAACTAGTCCCACCTGCCTGCCCCTGGCCCATATCCCTCCAAACCTTTCCTATTCGTGTATCCATCTAAATGTCTTTTAAATGTTGTAATTATACCCACATCCACCGCTTCCTCAGGAAGTTCATTCCACACGTGAACTATCGTCTGTGTAAAAAAAATTTGCCTCATGTCTTTTTTAAATCTCTCTCCTCTCACCTTAAAATGTGCCCCTAATCTTGAAATTCCCCAAATTCCGGAAAAGATAACTACCATCAATTCTATCTATACCTCAGAGATAGTAGGAACTCATTATTTTATAAACTTCCATCAGGTCACTTCTCAGCCTCCTAGGCTCCAGTGAAAAAAAAAGTCCCAGCCTATCCAGCCTTACTTTATAACTCAAACCTTCCATACCTGGCAACATCCTGGTAAATCTCTTCTGAACCCTCTCCAGCTTGATAATATCCTTCTTATATCTGGACGACCAGAACTGGACACAGTGTTCCAGAAGATGCCTCACCAAGGGCCTGTACCACCTCAACATAAGCTCCAACTCCTATACTCAAAGGACTGAGCAATGAAGGCAAGCATGCTAAATGCCTTTTTAACCAGCGTGCCCATATGTGACGCAAACTGTAAATAATTATGTACCTGCACCCCTAGGTCCCTCTGTTCTACAACACTACCCAAGACCCTGCCATTAATTGTATAAGCCCTACCCTTGTTTGTAGTACCAAAATGAATTTAGAACTCCAACTGCCATTTTCAGCCCATTGACCCATTTGATAAAGATTCCTTTGTAATCGTAGAAAACTTTCTTCACTGATTACAATGCCACCAGTTTTGGTGTCATCTGCAAACTTACTACCCATTCCTTCTGTATTCTCATCCAAATCATTTGTGAGGGACCAGTGGTCAGGGACTATGGCAGAGGATTCCCTTTCAAAAAAAAACTGGGGATTCCCTTTCAGAAAAAAAAAACTGCTGCTGGGCCTCATTTTCTGGCCTGATTGTGCAGTTACCATTTTCACAAACCAGCTCTGAGAAATTCTAATGTTACTGGCCATTAGCCTTTGAGAGTGATTGTAATTCATGCACACTTTTTTCTCAGGTGGTTGTGAACTATCTAATTAGGGTGTCAGACCACAAAACTTCCACATCCTCCCTTAGTGACTTCAAAAGGAAGGCATAGTTTTGTTGTCTCGTATCAGTGCATGATGCAGCGAAACAAAGTAAATGGAGATACCTGTGAGTAATGTTTCTGGTTTGATCAGCCCCTTTTTGTAACTTTGACAGGGGGACAACAAAGACCAGCCTCACCAAAGTCAGAAGGTGACGGGAAGAAACACGACAAGGGAGAGAAAGGAATGGAAAGTGGGACGTCTTGTAATGAACTCTCCAGCTCTAGTTGTGAAAGCCAGTCAGAAGCCAGCACTCCGCAGCAAGAGAACGTTGCTCTTGAAGCACAGTCCGCACCACCTCAGCCTAGCACCTTGACTCTGGATCGTCCCTCCAAGAAAACCCCCATCCAATGGATGCAGCAGCCTGACAAACGGAGGAACAGTGAACTCTTTCAGACGCTGATGAACAATTCCCGTGATGCAAGCCTCTGCAAAAAGAAAATCAGCGAAAAGCTGAGCGTTGAGGAAGAAATGAAAAAATGCATCCAAGATTTTAGGAAGATCAAAATACCTGTGCAGTTTCCAGAACGCAAGCGTCCATGGCAGTCTGAACTATTACAGAAATATGGACTTTAAATGAACAGAGAAGGAGACTAACTACAGTTGGAGTTCTGTTTGAAATAAGGGTTTGTGGTTCGGAGTCATATGCTGTTTGTCTACTATTTTCTGTCTTATCTATTGAACTGTGATAACATTGCAAAAAACAACCTGAAGGACATGTGTTCAGAAATGTGTTCCACAGGTCCCACACATGGCATGAGGCATACCTTATAATTATGTTAAATCAATAATATGTTCGGATACAACTCCAGGATAGGTGAGACTTGAACCAGACCTCCTGGCCCAAAGGTAGGGACGCAACTACTACGCCACAAGACATCGGTGCTTGGAGGAAAATAGTTCACTGGAAGTACAGAAGACATTTTTAAACAGGGTCACCTAATCTACTAGCAGGCTACACAGTGAGAATATGTAACTGTTGCAGCATGTTTCAGTCTGATTAATAACAGTAGCAAAAATAGTGATTTCTTTGCCACTGCCTTGATGTGTCAGAAACAGTTATGCATGGGCTTAAAGATTGGATGTGATGGAGCTCCAGAAAATGTAAAAGGTTGCATTCATTGTTGTTTATAACCTCATTCCAGCACTACCAGCTTCCTGCAATTGTAATGCTCTCCATTATACAGTGTTCGGGCTCATCATCCAAAACTGACATCTCCAATTTGGTCATATCATTCCTAGAGCAGTTCCTTTTCATTTATCAATAGTTTGGCATAATTTTAAAACAAATGCCAAGACTTACGATTGAAATATTGAGGATGTTGAGGAGAAGACCATGGTTGTATGAAAGGAATGGCCCCTGTGGAATGCCAACAGTGGAGGGGAGGAGGAGATAAGTTTGGAAATGGATTCTTTTGGAGATGGTGGAAATGTCAGAAAATGATCCTTCAAATATAGAAACTGATGGAGTGGAAAGTAAGGAGGAGGGTAATTCTATCATTATTCTGAGAAAGAGGGGTGATGGCAAGTGTGGGAAGTGGGTGGAAATGGCTAAAGGCCCTATTAACCATGGCACTGGGGAGCCTTTGGTTTTGGAAAGCAGAGGTCACATCAGAGATGGAAGGTGATGTCATTAGAACTTGTGACGTAGATGGAGAAATTGGAAGAACAGAATGGAGTCTTTACAGGAAAGCAGGGTGTGAGGAAATGTAGTCAAGGTGATTGTGGCAGTCAGTAGTTTTGTAGTGAATATTGGTGGACAATCTATCCCCATACGAACAGGGCAGTCAAAGAAGGGAAGAGTAACATTAATTCTGTTTTCTCTCCACAGGTGATGCTAGACCTGCCAAGTTTCTCAAGCAATTTCTGTTTTTATTTCTGATTTCCAGCAACTGCAGTATTTTGCTTATATTTGAACTCACAGTACACTAATTTTTTTCCCCTATATAACAGTAAATTTGAATAATATAAAAATTTTGAATTATTTTGACACTCGCAGCTTAAGGTTTACAAGGCAATCTGTTCAGATAGCTGCACTGTCTTCATGTGTCTTTTCAGTATACATGGAAGCTGCAAAACTGATAACTGCATTATTTGGAGGCCATTGTTTTATCACTTGCTATTATGACAGAAATAACATTCTATCTATCCCCTCTCATGTCCAGAATTAAAAGTTTGTAAATGTTGTCTCACCAAATTGCTACTTTTTAATGCAATTAACAGATAGGAAAAGATGAGCTGGCCCATCAATTCTTTCCCATACAGTTATTATCACGCCTCATTAATGTCTAGCCATCAAATAATTTAATAAGGGAGGTATTGGTATCTTGATATTGTTGTGCAATTTGTAATCCAAAAGACCCAAGTAATGTTCTGGGGACTTTGATTCAAATCCCATGGTGGGATTTGAATTTTTTTATAAAAAGATCTGATGATGACCATGAAGCTATTGTTATAAAAACCCACCCAGTCCATTAACATCCTTCACGGAATGCCTAGTGAGCCATTCAGTTATATCAAACTACTCTAAAGGCCTCAAAAAAAAGATTGAAACCAATTGAACCATCTGGCATTAACCTAGGCACCAGAAACAAAAATGGCAAACTCAGATCTTTTGACCCAGCAAAGTCCTCCTTATTAACACCTGGCGCTGCTGCTAAAATTGTAAGAGCCATCTTTTGGTCATGGAATCATACTTCAGACATCCAGGAACGGTGATGGTGATGGTGATATGTCCTGTCCCACCATCACGACAGACACAACAGAGGTGGAGGAACAGTTGTATGCAGTAGGTAGGTAGAAGAGTCATCCTGGGAGGCTTCAAAATTTGACTAAAAACCCCTTGAATGTCATGGCATTAGGTCAAACATGGGCAAACATTAATCTCCTGCTAATTACTAATACTGTGTTTCGCCTCCCCACCCTCCTTGCAGGCTGCAGTGGTTTTAAAAGGCAGCTCATCACCACCATTTCAAAGACAGCTAGGAACTGGCAATAATTGCTGGTCCAGCCAGCAATGGTCATGTCCCACAAGTGAATAAAAAAAATATAATCTTCAACCTCAAGGCCTGGCATATTCATTAGCTTACCATGACCATCAAGTATGGTTCAATGAAGAGTGGATAAGGGCATGCCAGGAGTAGGTGTACTGGAAAATTAGATGTCAACCTGGTGTGGCAATAAAATAGGAGTACTTCTGTGCCAGGCAGCAAGTGACAGACATGGCTAGGTGATTTCGTAACCAACGGATCAAATCTAAACTGTGCTTTTCTAGCCATAGTCAGTAGTGAATGCTGGTGGATAATTAAACAACTAACTGAAGGACGAACCGCCTCCCAAAATATTCCAATCTTCAATGATAGGGGATCCCAGCATATCCAATAATCATTCAGTGGATAATCCACCTTGGACTCCTCTGGAGGTCTCCGACATCACAGATGATAGCCTGCAGCCAATATGATTCAATCCACATGATATCAAGAAACAACTGGAGGCACTGGATACTGAAAACACTATGGGCCCTGACAACATTCCAGCAATAGTACTGAGAACTCGTGCTGCAGAACTTCCCACACTCCTAGCCAAGCTCTCCCAGCACAGTTACAACACTGGCACCTAACTAATAAAGTGGAAGATTGCCCAGATATGTCCTGTGCTCAGAAAGCATGACAAATCTAACCCAGCCAATTACTACCAATTGTGGACTACGCTCGATTATCAGGAAAGTGATTGCAAGGGCCAGCAACCATATTATTAAGCAGCACAAACTTAGCAATAATCTGCTAACTCATACACAGTTTGGGTTCTGCCAGTGCCACTTAGCTCCTGATTATTCCAACCTTAGTTGAAACATGGACAAAAAAGGTGAATTCCAGAGGTGAGCTGAGAGTGACTGCCTTTGACATCAAGACTGCTTTTGACTGAATGTGACAGCAAGGAGCCAAGCAAAAGTATTGAGAATCAAGGGAAGTCTCTCCACTGGTTGGTTTCATATCTGACACATGGCTGTGGGTTTTGCGGAGGTGGGGGGTGTCGGTCATCTCTTTTCAGGGCATCTCAGCAGGAGTTTCTCAGGGACAGCACCCTAAATCAACCAGCTTAAGCTGCTTCATCAATGTTCTTCCCTCCATCATGAGGTTAGATGTCAGGATGTTCGCTAGTGATTGCACAATGCTCATCACCATTCACAGCTCCTCAGATACTCCACAAACATCTGCTCTCTCCATCAATGCTCAGTATCAGGAGTGTATACTCTCTATAAGAAGGACTGTAGAAATTCATAAGACTCCTTCATCAGCACTTTCCAAATTCATGATCACTTCCATCTAGAAGGACAAGGGCAATAAATGCATGGGAACACTACCACTTGCAAGTTCCCCTCTAAGCCACTTGCCATGCCTTCACCATCACTGTGTCAAGATCCTGGAATTCCCTCCCTGTTGCCATTGTGCATCTAACTTCACCAAATGGACTGCAGCAATTCAATAAGACAGCTCATCACCACCTTCTCAGGATTAACAAGGGATTGGCCCAGTGAGAAATGCCCATGTTTCAGAAATGAATAGACACAGAAATGAATTAATCCCACCCTTGGCTGACATTTGTAACTAGGCTTCTTGCAAGGCACTTTGCTTTTCTCACTGGACAGTGAGGGTTACAAAGCTATCTTGAAAGAAATGAGCTCTTTCTGACAACACTAATATGTGCTTTCTATTGGCTGATGCAAGAATTACTATAGATTTTAATCGAACTACTCTGACTGCAAGGAACAGTCCTCCTAAGCTGGGAACGTAGTGAATGGATGAATCAAGTTACCTTTGTGGAAAGAAAGGAATATGATCAAATGTTCAAGTGAAAAACAATTGCTTATAAATAAAGATGTTTTTCCTCCCCAAATTCAAAATGATCGCTGCAAATTCAGTTATGATTAAGAAGCAGAATATTTAGCCGTGGAGGCTTTAAATCATATCTGAACCAAGGCTCCAATGGGCCTCAACCTCAAATACAAAGGTAGTATTGCAGAACATGTGACCACCTAAATGATGGGGAATGAACTCCATCTTAAATTACAGGGATGCGGTCTCCCATCATAGCTTTAGTGGAAAATCAACAAGAAAATTGGAGACCATTAAGGTCTTAGCAAAAATACACACAGACAATGAGGGCCATCAGTTCGACTGGGACAACGTGACCATACAGGGACAAGTGAACACCAGACATGCAAGGGAATTTCTGGAAGCCTGGTTCTCAACACAGGACTCCATTAACAAACACAGAAATAGACCTCATATACAGACCGCTGCTAAAACAACAAAACTGGAAGGGACAAGAACATCACACCAGAAGACCCTATAAATCTGGAAGGAAGCAGAACACCAATGCTTTGATTAGAGGTTGCACTGATGATGCTGTCTACAAGTGTAACGAAATGTCTACACACCACAGAACAACCGGCTGGGCGAGCTAAGGAACAACTGCAAAATTGGAGACCAATTTAAATTCTGCTAATCTGCTGAAGTTACAATAGGAGCTTGGGAGACCCCATGTGGAAGTTGTATTACATGATGCGCTTTCAGGAAGCTCCAGCTTCAGAAAAAAAACACTGATGTAATTGCCATGACTTTGTTCATCTTTACAGGTGAGAATTATCAGTCAATCAACTTTCATATATTGCTTAATGCAATTAGCAACATTACATAATAACATTATTTGACCATTTTTGCATTGTTGTTTGTGGGATTTTTGCTGTTGGCATATTGACTGCTGTGTTTCCTACAACAGTGATTTCACTTCAGAAATATTTAATTGGCTGTAAAACATTTTGGGCTTTCATAAGGTCAGGAAAGGTGCTATAGAAATGCAAGTCTTTCTTTCCTACCGGTGTAATTACTGTTTTTCAAAAGTTGATATTGATACTTGAAATTTCTTTTCTACTTATATGTAGCCATTATGAGACTGGCTGTGAATTAGTAAAAGAAGAATTCACATTTGTCCTTGGTATTATGGCAGATTTTGAATTAAATTGAGTTTTCCAGCACTGAGCAAAAAGGCTGGTTGAGAGTTGATATTTGTTTCAGAGTATGAGCAGGAACATTTGAAAATGAGACCTGATAAACATTGGCAGTTAACTGTAGTCTTCAGTGCCATCAATTTCCATGCGGCAAGTCTCCTTTGGAGGAAGAAATGGATTCAATTCTCCAACTTAAACTTTGTGTAGAATTGCAAGATCATTGTCACTTGAAACAAAAAGTGAGATTTGACAATACAGGTTAAAACAAAAACTTGTAAAATGATATAACCATGATCTCTTTTGCTGTCTGTGTCATGAGTGCTGTAATGTCTTGCTGGACTGGTTTGTTTGATGCTAGTTTGAGCTTTATCGCTTTGAAAAATGCCTTCTTCACTTTAAAAGCAAGTTGAATGTGTTTTGCTTACAAAGAAATTACCTTCTTTAAAAATTAAAATGAGTATTTCAAACCCTTGAGTTTTGTCTGTTTTTACTTTGGAATTTTTCTTTATTTAGTGATAATTACAGAATCACTTGGTATCTGAATTGGTAGGCAAAGTCATCAATAATAATCTTGCAACTACAATAAATGAGTTCTGAAAATCAATTGAAATAATGCAACAACATCGTCTATTTGAACAATTCATTAACTTCATCGAACAGGTAAGTTGGATTTTTTAGATTGACTTTTCTTTTGGATCTTTTTAAAGCAATAGTGGGTAAAATCTGCTCTTAACAGGAGTAGCAGTTTGATCTCTACAGTTTCCATTGGGACTCACCCATTGAACTGCAATTTGTGTCTGATCTGTTTCCGTTGGCGAAATTGGAAAGTTAGTGCAACACCAAGGTCATCTCTTATGCCATAAAATCCTTTGAAGTACAGTCCTCCCGCAGGTCAAAATGTAATGGCTGCATTTAGAAAGAACTACTTATTCCATATCATTAGTGTTTAAAGCATAGAAATAACCGGAAGGATATCGAAGTTAAACAGAGCTCTAAATGAACATTTAGCTAGTCAATCGGGCTGGGGGACGGATTTGCCTGAACACTTAATGTGTTCGTTTGAAATTTATTTGCCTATAGTTAATGAAAATACCTCTGAACAAGTCAGTGTGAAGAGAAATTAGGCAGGGTGGACTGCAGGTAATGAGTTGTCACAATTGTCCATTTAGCCACGGTCACCTTGATGAAACTGACATTATGCAATACGTTACAGCACAGCAACAGGCTCTTTGGCCCACTAATCCTGTGCTGATTCCTAATCCTTATTTAAAATGACTACTTATTGCCCATACGTGGTTTTTATCTCGGTTTGTCTTCCGTTCATTTGTCTATCAAGATATGTCTTAAACACTGCTGACATGCCTGCTTCCACCACATCCACTGAGTGATTTCCAGGCACCTACCGCCCTCTGAAAAAATTTCCCTTCACTTCTCCCCTAAATTTTCCCTCTCTCATCTTGAACCTGTGACCTCTTGTAGTTGACCCTTCCACCCTGGGAAAAAGCCTCTGACTATCCACCCTATCGATGCCTCTCCTAATTTTGTAGACCTCCATCAGGCCACCCCTCAGCCTCTGACTTTCCCGAGAAAACAATCCGAGTTTATCCAACCTCTCCTCATAACTAAAACTGTCCAGACTAGGCAAGGTCCTGGTAAATCTTTTCTGCACCCTCTGCAAAAAATGCATATCCTTCCGGTAGTGTGGCAACCAGGACTGCACGTAATATTCTAAATGTAGCCGAACTAAAGTTTTGTGCAGCTGTAACGTAACTCGCCAACTTTTATATTTGATGCCCCAGCCGATGATGACAGGCACGCTGCATGCATTCTTGACCACCTTATCCACATTTTTTGCCAGGGATCTGTGGACTTGTATGCCCAGAACCATTTCATAGAATCTCTCGTGTAGAAAGAAGCCATTCAGCCCATCGAGTCCACACCGACCCATGGAAGAGCACCCCAAACAGCTCCAGCCTCACAACCTAACCCCATAACGCCACATGTTACCATGGCTAATCTACCCCTGACTAGCTGTTACCAAGACCACAAGGTTTGTTTTTCATGTGAAGGAATTGGGGACGTATAACATTAGGCATCTGCACAGCCCTCCCCCTTCCCATCTATCCAGAGCTCCCTCTCGCAATACTTAAATCAGCATCCCACTGTTTAAAGCTCTATTAATCCCAATATTATATCCTGCCCATATAATACAATTGGCATAAGTAGTTGAGTGGGAATGGACAACCATTTTGTTTAAAAGCTTTTCAGATAACAAGGAGGAAAGGTGGGGGACACTGTTTTTGGATAATGTCCTTTGCACACCAGGGCATCCTCCAATATGACAACATGCTACTTCCTATCCACCTATACTTCAGCACCCACTCACTAAGGAGGGCAAAACCTCCTGACCTATCTCAGTCCAGGATCCATAGCGCTCTTCTTTATGGCCTGCCTGCAGTCGCACAAGTACTCATTACTGAACTCTGTCCTGCTGCTTTACCTGTTCAAGCTGCCTGCTAATCCTCCAGAGGGTGGGAGCTCCATGCAAGAAAGAGATAGAAGTCCTGCTTTCAACCAAGCTAATACTGCATGCAGTATGTTACAAATCTAGAGTGAACCTCTTCTCCACAGTTCAGTCTCGAGCTGACATTTTAGTTGGGGACGTGGAGTGGTCCACACATCGCACTCACCCTGTAATTTATAGCCCACGATGTGCTGTAGAAAGAGTTCCTCATTAATTGCCCTACAGTCTTGGCTGAAAGAATGTCGTTAACAGGTTTCCCTGGTATAATAAAACACTGGGTAATTTGAATTGATTTGCATATCAATTTGTTTCAGAACTTGTGGGAAGCCATCCATGAACCAAAGTCTCATTAGAAGTGCCCAAAAAGTACCAATAATTGGTATTAGAAATGCTATAAAGATTCTATGTGTTGTCATTTTTAACTAAGACAAAGTGGCACACTCAGAACTTTTCTCGTTGGTGCACCACCCTCTAGAGAAGCAATGGGATTAGCTTTTGGCACTTAATAAAAGTTTTCATGCCAATATTGTGATAATGTTTACCATTCTAACTGTGCACTTATGAATCCAATTTAGCAGTATTTTCATTGATATTGGTAAATTTGACTCGTTGTTAAGAGTAACTGACTGAAATCTAATCTGTTGTAGAAACCTACTTCAGTTTAGTGGACGTTCAAATGTGATGTTATAAATTAGCATTTTTTTTGGAAGAATGGAAATGTAATGAGTATAGGCTACCATGATACCTTAAATAGGAAATCTTTTAAATTGTAGGATAACGTTTTTGTTCACATTTCTAGGTTGGTAATCTGGCCGAGAGCTCAATCAAAGTAAAACTTTGACAGAACACATCATTTTCAGCAATATTCAGGTTCAGTGCTAACAAACTTCATTAAGTATATCACATATTCTCAAAATGTTGAATCAAATTAAATGCAGCATATTTAAGCACAATTTTAACTTGGCAAGACTAAAAACTTTCTCTTCCAGTGAAATACAGATGAGGAACCCAAGTTCACATTTGCCATGTAATTATTCAATCTGTGAGGAATGAAATGATCCTTAGAAATGGAAATAAATGTTGGGTAGAACGTAATGGGCTGTACATCGCTTTATTTGGGGAATACCCGCCATCCTATGTGTCAGTCAGGTATCAAAGTAAACAGAGATCTGCTGTGAACTTCTGGCTAACCAAAAGCCAACAGCTCTTTATCTCAGGCAGCATGAGGAGTAGTGCTAGCTGCTGGTAACAATGGTAGACAGATGCCCAAGGTCAGCGAGGGACCCAGGTCACAGGTGAGTGAGACCAAGAGGAAGTCACAGTTTGGAGGTTGCTGGCTGGAGATTGGCACACAGTGAAATGGTTTAGATTTCTAGACCCCTTGTATTACACAGGGACCCTCAATCAAACACTGAGGGTCTGACAACAAGGGGCTCACCTGGGACCCTACAAGCAAACCTGACAGGGTGACTCTCCTGCCTGTTCTGGCTTGAATACTTGGATAATAGGATATTGGGATGAGGCCATTGGGCATTAAGTATCCACTTAAGGGTCCCAGATGGTGTCTGGGCATGAACCTTGTCCACAAGCCATCCAGCCCTCAATTTAAGATGGAGAGGAAGGAACGCTGTGGGGCCCCAAATAAATCTGCTTCTGCCTTCAAACTCCCCTTGGGGTGGGTTTTACATTCCACCCAATGATGTAAACTTTAATAATTCACATGTCCTTGGTTTGATAACAAAAGTCTACAAAATATACATGCAAACATGAAATGCCTGCTAGAGGGAGCTCTAATATTTCCTAGTTTATTCAGGTGTATACCTAGATGCTTCAGAAATACAACATTCCACGTACTTTTGTATAAAAAAAATTATAGGGCAGGCAATCGTATAATAGTAATGTCACTGAGTTATTAATTCAGAGGCCATAGACATGTTCTGGGGGTATCTCCCACCATGATTGCTGGTGGGACCTAAATCCAATGAATAAATCTGGAATTAGAAGCTAGTCTCAGTAATGGTGACCGGGGTTCTATTTCTAACATGTTGCATCCTGAGGTTGTGAAAGTTGTTAAATGAACACAAGCAGTTAGAAGTTTTTTTCATAGTTTCTGCTTTTTATACATGCTGTTATACATCCCGACCATGCACATGAAATTCTGGTATTAGCCATTTTGTATATAAAGGACTAATGCCTGTTTCCGGTCTGATAAAATTTTGCTTTGTGCCTGAGGCACCCATCAACAATGTTTGTTGTCTCCATGAGCACAGAATCACTTATAAATCACAGCTCTCAAACGTGACTTTAGTTTCCAGGTCCACCAGGTCTTGTCCCAGCCTCAGCTCTAAACAGTCCAGTAGAATTATCGAACCCCTGCAACAATAATCCAGATGGCGGTACTATTTTCTCTGATCCACAATAGCCCTCTGAAGCCAAACACTTACCCTCGAGATCTCAGTGCTCTTATTCAATCACATCTGGAAATTGGAGCATAATCTTATTTGGATTTCTACCAAAGTATTTACATGTTCATTGAGAACCAAAACTGTGGGCTCCTCACACCTCCCAAATTGCTCTTGGCCTTTTGGCATCCTTTGGAGACACTGCACAAAAGTAGATGCTACCAAAATTCTATGTCAAATATTTTATTAATCCAACAAAATGTATCTACCTTTCAACCACCTCCATCAGAAATAAATACATTTTCAAGTGAAAGATAACATGCCCTTGCAGATATCCTCTGTTTAAAGCACCTTCTAAGATCAAGTTTTTGTTTTAATGCATTTGGTAAATAACACTGAATAACACTGGAGCCTCTATTTGTGTTTTAGCATGGTTGCTGCATGTGCACCACAAACCATCTTGTAAATACATATACTCAGTTTGCATTTTAGGAGATAACTCCACTTCCCTTCTGACCCTCACTCAATCCCCCTGCTCACAATTTCCTTGTTTGTCAGTACCAATCCCAACACCTTGTACCCTCCCTCATACTACCTCACTCGCTCCTGTTTGCAGGAGGGAAGCAGCAAGAGGAGCCTTGAGAGGGATGGAGTGAGGGGATGAGAGGAAGGAAGTGTGGAATGGGAAGCAATGGAAATGGGAGGGGCAAGAGGGGCAGTGAGCGGATGGCGCAAGGCAGTCATGGGAAAGAAGCAGTGATGTGCAGCACTGAGAGTGGTGGTGAGCCAATGGGTGGCGGGGTAGGGAAGAAATGTGGGAAGCAGTGAGAAGTAGGGAGCAGGTGGTGGGTAGAAATTAGTGGATTTTTAAGAGGACTTTTGGGTCATTTTGTTTCAGCAGAATTTGAATGTAAAAATTACAGGTCAGGAACACAACCCACCCTTACTACATGCTTTATTATGGTAAAGTGATTTTCATTTAGCATGTGTACATTTACTGGCTTTTTTAATGAGGCTAAAAGAGAGAGACATATTTAAAATTGTGCTTTATCCTAAATGAAGTAACTGCATCATTAATCATTTCACTGACAAATGAATTTCTGTTACATGCAAGAGAGTTGTTTATCTCCTTACTTATTAGATGCTAATACAACGAGAGTTTAGAACTGCTAAGCACAGGCACTTTGAAATTCAATTCATAATTGTAATTTTCTTTCTTTTCTAGGTCAACATAATCTATTTTCTGTACATTTTTCACAACCTAACAAAAAGAATTGACAATTGGAGAACTTGTCCACAATTAATTGCCCTGCAAAACTTTTACTTTTAAATGTCCTTCAGCTTTAAAGATTCAATTGGAAGGATTCACTTAGGTTGTCTTGATCATGTTCTATATGCTTGTGGATAATTTTAATACCATTAATACCAGGTGCAACATTTTAGATATTGTGGAGATGGGACAAAACAATCTTGGTAAAAGAGAAACTGCAAGGGAAGAAGTTAAATTTCATAGGTCAATTTGTAAAGATTCCACATTGTATGTAGATCTTGATATTGAACAAACCATTAGAATTTGTCGCAAAAGATTTGGATCAATAGAGGGGGCAATGAGATAAAGCTAGGCACGATCAGTATACATATGAAACCATGCAACTAGTTATATGGGATGGATATCAGAGAGAGCCAAAAGTGGGCCAATGATACATATGAAATGAATTGCACAAGTATAAGTTGAGAACATCTTAGCCTGCATTGCAACAGAACCAAAAATGATCACAAGGGTAAATTGTGGAAGAAAAAAATTAGAAGATGAAATATGAAAAATTGACAAAGTTCTTGAAGAGATCAAAGGACATTGCAGAATGAAGACGACCCAGGTCACATTCACATTGTAGCTGTCAGAGTCACAATTGATATCCAATTTCAAAACTATGCATTAAGGAAGTTGTAAAGGTAGGTTAAACATAATTCCAGAGATAGGAGAGTTTAAGCATTTTTTTTTAGAAAGGATTGTGTTAGTAGTTGTTTGAAAGGAGTCTGTAGAGAATAGATTTAGATTACTGATATTAGTAAACTTGGACCCAAGAAAATGAAATGCTAAGTTGAGAGAATGTCAACAGAGAAAGTGGTGAATGGCAAAATTGATAGCCTCCAAAATCGGGCTTGGGGATTGCAATATGCAATTCAATAGTGACTCCTCAATGTAATGCAGGCAGCAAACAAACTTTGTGTAGCTAGACAATTATAATGCTTGTGATGTCCAGCCAAGTAAACAGGAGAGAAAAGTTCATGCAAGATTCACAAGACCTTCGAGACAGACTGCACGTCTTGAAAAGAAGGTACACTGACTTCACAGGTGCTGAAATTGGGAAAGAGAATTTAAAAATTATGAAGACCTTTGAAAAATGGCAAAATGTGCCAGATTCTTGAATGCAATGCTGGAGACCTTGATGCAAGACTGGGTAAGTGGAGACATGTCCTTTTTCCAGGAAGCCCTTTAGGAAGGTACCAAGAAGGAAGTTGAAGCAACTAAGTGTTTTGGCAATGCCTGCTGACTAGTCCCAAGGAATTGTATGCAATATCACATGGCACTTTGTACCAGCTGCACTCCTAGTGTCACACACTGCTCCATTTACCATTGCTTTGCACCATTTTATTCGAGTTTGCGTTATTTGATCAATTATTTCATTGTGGCTTTTTACTGCTAGTATTTACTTAGTTTTGTTCCTTAAGTTTTGATCACATTTCTTTTCAAACCTTGAGATAGGTTTTATTCTCTCTAAATTTCAAAAAAAAAATAGAACAAGAAAGAAAATAAAGAAAAACAACCAAAACAGCACATATGACTCATCTGCATCCTCAAATAAAAATCAACATTCATTCCAGAAAAATGAAGGATTTGACAAATTAGTTTGCACTGCCTGCAAAATATTTAAACTTCTTTTCATCCCATCCAGTCTTAATTTTCAAGCAAAGATAATGAGCTTCTGTTACCGTGGTTACAGAGAGTCAAGAGCTATGTGTCCCAAATTCCAACAAATATGTAACACTCATATTATAAATAGCTCCCTGCAACAAATGATAAAGATTCAACCCTTTCATGCAAACTTTTCAAGTATTTCAAAAATATATTATTCAAAGTCCTCGTTTAACTATCTCAAATTTGGGGAAATAGATGTTGTACTCATATCAATTTGAAATATTTTCCTCCATAAGATGTTGTAAACATACTTTTAAAAATGTGATGGCCCTAGTTTGGTAGGGGATGCACAACACATCATAAAATTGGTCTAAATGATCTCTGCTGCAATTATCATTGTGGTAATTGCAATTGCTCACATTAACAGAATAATTTAGTGTTGAATTAATGTCCAGATGGTATCTGAGGACAGAAACAGCGTCATGTAAATGCATGCTCTCTATCATAGAATACTTCATGATGTTTCATAAAAACCAAAAGAACTGTGGATGCTGTAAATCAGGAACAAAAACAAAGTTGCTGGAAAAGCTCAGCAGGTCTGGCAGCATCTGTGAAGGTGAAAACAGAGTTAACGTAAGGGTCACCGGACCCGAAACATTAACTCTTGTTTTCACCTTCGCAGATGCTGCCAGACATGCTGAGCTTTTCCAGCAACTTTGTTTTTGCTCATGATGTTTCATTATGAGTTAGTCTATGGTTGCTTCATTATTTTCTGGCTAAGGTGCAATGAAGTACCAGCACTGGTTTCTGTAGTTTTAACTGAAGAAGTAATTGAGATACTTCAGAACAGCAGCAGAATATAAAAATAAGGCACAGGCAGCAAACTCAACTACTGAGGGCTCCCTTAAGCGATAATTCAAGGATTCTGATTTTTTTTAAATGCCTAAGCAGCCTGATGCTGTAAAGTTCAACAAAAGTGCCCAAAATAGTCATCGTTTATATCATTCTCTACAACTTTCCCCTATAAAGAGTAAGTAGTTAGCAGGTTAAAGAAAAGTGCTGTGGTGTCACTGATGTAGAGGGGGAAAAATGGAGATACCAAAGTACAGTTTGGAAGGTTCAGCATCATTTCAACAATTTCTGGACATAGATCCTGCATAACCACATGGCCTGAGAAATTTAGTTATGCCTATTGATATAATATTTGTACTTGAACAAGATAGCCCAACAGTACCCCTGATGTTGGGCATTTCCATAGAAATAATGCGAACTGTCACCAAGCATAGTGAAAGACTGGGTCACTAAATAGTCCTATAGCTCTCAGGTACGTGAAGATGTGTCATTGAACTGTGTTGGTCAGTGCTTGGGCATGGGTTTGGAGGTCTGGCTTGCTGATAGAAATGGAGTGATGCTAGATAAGTGTTATTGGTTTGGCTCAGCGAGGGAGGATAACAGTGTTCTGGAGGAAGGTTGCAATGAGAACAATATGTATGCTCCACCACCCAACTACCTTGCTTGAAGGACTCATGATCTATAGGATACACTGCAGCATCTCACCAAGGCTACTTTGACAGCAGCTGTCTCCTCTTGCTTGTTTCTATTATATCGATATTGTGCAACACTAACACCGCCAAATCACATGCCCTCTCTTTGGACTTCTTTTGATGTCTTCATCATCATGAGGTCAATATTCTAGAATACCCTAACTAATATTAAATTAGGAGCATCATCACCATTTGGACTGCGATGGTTCAAGAAGAAGGCCCAGTACAACCTTCTCATGGCACAAAAGTTTAGCAATAAATACTAACTTTGTTAGTGTCATTCCAAATTCTGAGACCAAATAAAACATTTTCAAAGTCTTATGTCCTGGAAAGCTTGTAATAGTACCAGAAAAAAAAAACTTGTGCATTAACTATAAATTAAATTTACAGATCTAACGTTTATGTTAATAATGATGCTGAAACAATCAGAGTTTATCATTAATATGGATTAAATTAGGTTTCTGCTTCCAGGTTAATCGTGTGCAAAAAAAAAAAACCAGCATCTGGAAGTTGTAACTAATTTTTTTACTTAGGTTTTGTGAACATCGGTACCCTGCTGAGAAACCTGCATTGAAATACATGACAGCATGAGTTTTTGATGCATTCTTATTCAATACACTGTAAACATGCCAGAAATGATGAGCACTTCTCATTTAATTGTAAGTGAAGTTTTCATGGTGTGATAATTTTGTTTTAATTCATTCATGAAAGTTGGCATTACTGACTAGTCCAACATCAATTGCATGCCCATAATTGTTCTGGAAAAGGCAATGGTGTGCTATCTTCTTTAACTGTTTCTGACATGGTGGGGAGGTGATAGGCAGGTACATTGCAAGTACAGTGCTATTGGCACAGGAGTTCCAAGATTTTGACGGAGGTACAGTGAAGGAATGACAATGGAGTTCCAAGTCTGGATGGAGTATGACTTGGAGGGGGATTAGCAGGTAGCAGTGGAAAATGTGAAACTCTCCAGCTTGGCACGAAGAATAAAACAGAAGCATATTGTCTCAATGGTTAGTGATTACTGAGCTCTAAGATGCACATGAATCCAAGGTTGGTAGGTAGGTTTAGCAAGTAATTAGGATACAGAATGTTGTGATCTATTCTGAGTAGAGAGATTAATTTCAGAGTATTTATGAGACCACATCTGGAGTGTTACATACAGTATCAGTCTCCCTGCCTATGGAAAAATGTAAATTTATAGGAGGCAAGTCAGAAGGTGCTTGCCAGACTGATTCCTGGAATTGGAGAGTAGATTATGAGGAAAGAACAGACTAGCCTTTGGAGTTAAGAGGTGACTTGATTAAAACATACAAAATCCTCCCAGCATTTGATTGGAGAGATGTAGAATGTTTCCCCACATGGGACAAATTAGAATGAGGTGTCATAATTTATAAATAAGGGATCACCTATTTAAGGCAGAAATAAGGAGAATTTTTTTTCTCTCTGAGGGCTGTCAATTTCTGGAACTATCTTCCTCAAAAGGCAGCGGATGTAGATATTTTTAAGGCAGAAGTATGTAGACTTTTGAGAAGTAACTAGTTAAAAGGTTAACAAAGTAAGCAAGAATGTGGAGTGGAGGTTCTAATCTGATCAATTCAACCATCATCTTATTGATGAGTTGAGCAGGCTCAAAAAGCTGAGTGGCCTATTCCTGCTATTAATTTCTATATTTGTATTCTCACATCACTTTACTCAAGGGCTTCTTGTAGATCACAGGTGGGAATTGGGGAGACAGGAGCCAAGTCACTTACTGCAGAATTCATACTCTCTTACCTGCTCCTAGAGCCACGCACTTATATGACAGATCCACTTCAGTTTCTGGTCAATGGTAACATCCAGGATGTTGAAAATCAATGCACAATGGCTAAATTCTCTCTTGTTAGAGACAGTCACTGCCTGGCACTAGTGGGACCACTATTACTTGCTACTTCTCTGCTCAAACCTGGATATTGTCCGAGTATTGTCACAAATAGGTATGGACTGCTTCAGTATCTGATGAGTCATGAGTGGAGCTGAAAGCTATGGGATGATCAGAGAACATTCCCACTTTAACTTCATGATTGAAGGAAGGTCATTAATGAAGCAGCTGAAAATGGTTGAATGTGGGACATTACCCTGAGGGAATCCAGCTGTGAAGGTGATGGCCGAGCGGTATTATTGCTGGAGCGTTAATCCAGAGACCCAGATAATGTTCAGGGGGATCTGGGTTCAAATCCCACCATAGCAGATGGTGGAATTTGAATTCAATAAATATCTGGAATTAACAATCTAACAATGACCATGAATTGATTGTTGGAACAACCCATCTGGTTCACTAATGTCCTTTTGGGAAGGAAACTGCCATCCTTACCTGGTCTGGCCTACATGTGACTGCAGACCCATAGCAATATGGTTGACTCTTAACTGCCCTCTGTGCAAATAGGGATGGGCAATAAATGCTACCTAGCCAGTGACACCCTCATCCTGTGAATGAATAGAGACAAAGAATATATGATTGACCTCCAGAAACTGCTATTATCTTCCTTTGTATGAGGTATGATTCTAATCAGCAAAAATATTTTCTCCTGATTTTCATTGACTCCAGTTTTATTCGAGCTCCTTGATACCAAACTCGGTCGAATGCCGCCTAAATGTCAACGACAGTTATTCTAATCTCACCCCTGGACTTCAGCTCTTTTGTCCATGTATGCTTGAAGGCTGCACTTTGGTCAAGAGCTGAGTGGTTCTGGCAGAACTCAAATTTAGCATCGGTGAGGAATGTTTGAAACTAAAACATTATTAATTGACAACAGTTACATGATCACCATCCGGCAAGCTTAATAATCCCAAAAAAATTTATTGAACTTAATTTCACCATTTGGTACGGTGGAATTCAAACCCATATCCTGAGAACATTAACCTGGGGTTCTGGAGTACTGGTCAAATGATATTACAACTATACTACTGGCTCCTTATGAGATTATTCCTTTGCAAGTGTTGTTTTATAGCACTATAGATGATCCCTTTCATCACTTTGCTGCTGATCTATGGTAGACTGACTGTGTTTGTAATTGGCCAGAGCTGTTTTGTCTTGCCTTTTGAGTACAGGACATATCTGGACAATATGGCACATTGCAACTAACGACACTACTAGAACAACTTGGCTAGGTGTGCAACTAGTTCTGGAACACAAATCTTCAGTGCAATTGATGTAATGATGTTAAGACCTATAGCCTTTGCTGTATTTGGTATCTTCAGCTGTTTCTTTGACATAACATTGAGTGAATTGAATTGGCTAAATATTGAAAATTATGCTGGAGGCCTCAGGAAGAAGGCGAGATGGATCATCTACTTGACACTTCAAACTGAAAGTGGATGTAAGTGCTTCAGCTTTGAACTTTGTGCTGATGTGCTGGGCTTCCATATTGTTGAGGATGGGAACATTTTTAGAGATGCCTCCTCCTGTTAATCTTTCAATTGTCCATCACCATTGATGACTGGATGTGACAGAAATGCAGAGTTTAGATGTGATCCATTGGTTTGGGATTGCATAGATATGTCTACTGCATGCTGCTGCTTTCACTGTTTGGCATCCTCATGGTCCTGGGGGTTGTAGCTTCACTGGGTAGAAACCTCATTTATAATTTTGCCTGGAGCTGCTCCATGCATGCCCTCAAGTACTCTTCTTTAAACAGGGTTGATTCCCAAAGCTTGGTGGTAAAGGTAGAGTGCAGGAAATATCAGGTTGCAAGGTTACAACTTGTGATTGGTTACAATTCTACTGGTGCTGATGGCCTACCCCACCTTAAGAATGCCTTGTTTACAGGTTGCTTGGTATGTTCTAAGTCAAACATATTTAACATGGTGGTAGTGTTATAGAACATGATGGAAGGTTTCGTCTTTGTGTCAGCAGAACCTCATCTCCATGAAAACTACGCAATCACTCCTTCTGATAATATCATAGGCAGATGCATCTGCACCAGATGAATTGGTGAATTGATGAATTACGTTTTTCCCACTTGTTAGTTTCCTCACCACCTGCTGCACACCCAGTCTCCAAGTTATGCCCTTTAGATCGGCCAACTCAGTCAGTAGGCTGAGCCACTGTTAGTGATGGTCATTGAGTTCTACCACCCAGAATACATTCTGTGCCCTTGCCACCCTCAGTACTTCCACTAAGTGATGTTCAACATGGTGAAGCACTGATTCATCTGCCAAGGCAGCAGTTAGAGGCTCTGTGTGTAAATCTCCAAGTTACACCTGATGCAAGATGAGACTTCATGGCACTTACAGTCAATGCATAGCTCACGCAGGGCAATTCCCTCCCAGTTGTGTACCTTTGTGTTTGTTTATTGGTAGACGTGTAACTTTAACTTTGACTGTTTTACCTTTCTGTATTAGCACCAGCTTTCACTTTATTTTGCTTTCTGCATATGTTTGTTGCACTCAATTGTTTATTTGAATGCACATTCCCTGGATTAGATGCTGCAGGGTTAAAATTGGCCTCAGGGTCTTAGTTTCACTTTGTTGCATGTTTCCTTAAGGGTCCAAATAGCATCTGTGATACAAAGGTACACTTCTGACTGTACAATGAGCTGGACACCAATCTGATAAAGACATTCCAGTGTGCACAGCTAACATGCACAATATGTATGCAAAGCAGAAAGATCAGAAGGTTAATAAGCATGCAATGTTATTTTGTCACCAGCACTATGCTTTGGAGTTCCATGCTCTAGTGGACAGCCACTCTTAACCTCCCACAATGATACAATTGTTCAACTGGGTGAATGATCCATCACAAGCTCTTTGGTAATCTAAAGGCTTGTTGCTCCCAGTCATGGATAGTTTACTTGGAATTGCACATGTCTAGGAGAATTATACAGAAATGATGTTGTTAGAACAAGCTGTTAGAAGATGGAGAATGAGGAAAGGAAGTGGGGTAAAATGGGGGTACATCAGGAAGCGATCTTCCAGAAGCAGGTTTTTTGGAGAATTGGTTACAGGAATTCTATGATAACCTGCAGACACCTTTTCACAATAGTATGGACAGCCACGTTTTCAGCAGTCTAAGCTTCCACTGCAGTTCTCAAACAGTGGCTAGATCTAGGGTGTGCCGCAATAGAAACATTGTCATCAGATGCTATATTATAGTAGGTTCCATAAATGTGTTAATTGTATTGGCCACTCGTTTCATACTGGAAAAGATGAGCTCCAAGCTGTGTAAGAATCTCTAACAAGACTCCTGCATGCTAGTTAAAATGGAAACAGGGTTTCTCAGAGTAACAAACATTTAAGTATATGTATCTATATTTACATCATCTCTGCAGTTTGGTCCATCAAAGTCATCTTCTGAAACCTTTAAATTAAATTATAGTGTGACCTCGGCCTTAAGCAAGCTGACAAATGCAATGTCCTTTTAGCATTTCCTGGCTACAATGATGATTCAACACATGCAGATACCATTTCTAATTTATCCTATAAATTATGCACAGGGTCTGTGTCTGAGCTCGAGGCTATGAGTGTGAAAGTGAGTGATGCTGGATTTCAATTTTATTATCTTCTTATTTTCGCTCCATGGCCTGGGCTAGTGCATTTCCTGGTTATCTGAGAGCAATAAAGATCAATAACAGAATTTTGGGAATGGGTGGCAGCAATGTAAGAAGTGTGTACTGACACCATAAAAATATCTTTTCATTTAGAAGACACAGTGGAATGAGGGAGAAATTGTGTGAAAAAGATAAGATTAGATATCACCCACAGCAGCGTTAGCATGTAAAATTAAAGTGCATGGGAATGGGGGGTAATGTAACGACATGGATAGCAAGCAAGTTGGCAGACAGGAAACAAAGAGCAGAAATAAACAGTTTTTTTTCAGTGGCAACCATGAATTCTGGTCTACTGCTGGATTCAATGCATAGAGCCAAATATTCATGATATGCTCTCATGATTTAAATGAGGCAACTAAATCTACTATCTCCAATTTTGTATACAACACAAAGCTGGCTGGGAGGGTAAACTGTGAGGAGAATTTCAGCGAAGCATCAGTGTGATTTAGACAAGTTGAGTGAATGGGCAAATGCATGGAAGATGAAATATAATGAGGATAAAAGTGAGTTTTTGTAGCAAAAACAGGAAGGCAGATTATTATCCAAATGTTGATAGATTGGAAAGGGGAGATGCAATGAGTTCTGATTGTCGTTTTATCCCAGTCACTGAAAATAAGCATTCAGGTGCAACAGACAGTGAAGAAGGCAAATGTCCACACTAAGAGGAGTTGGGCACAGGAGCAGGAATATCCTGCTGCAATTGTATAGGGCATTGGTAAGACCATACTTGGAGTATAGTGTGCAGTTTTGGTCTCTTTGTTTGAGGAGGGATGGTGTGGCTACGGAAGTTTTACCAGATTGATTCCTGGACCAGCCTGACTGACGAATGATGAGGGATTGGATCAGTGAGAACTGTATTCACTGGAGTTTAGAAGAATGAGGGGGGATCTCATAGATACAGATAAAATTCTAACAAGACTAGATAGGGTAAATGCAACAAGGATGTTGCAGATGAATGGAGAGTTCAGAATCAGGAGTCACGGTTTAAAGATAAGAGGTAGGCCATTTTCAATTGAGATGATGAAAAAGGTCATCACACAGAAAACAATGAGCCAGTGGAATTCCCTGCCGCAGAAAATGGTTGGGCCAAAACACTGACTATTTTCAAGGAGCTATATACATACATATAATAGTTCTTAGGGCAAAAGGGATCAAAGGCTATGGGGAGAAAGCAGGAACAGGGCACTGAGTTGGATGATCAGCCATGAGAGGCTGAATAGCCTACTGCTGCTCCTATTTTTAATGTTTCTATATGGCTTCAATGACTTCAGCCACACTGATTGTCAGTACCTCAGCAATGGCACATCCCACCATGGAGTACATTGTCACCTCCATGTGGGTTAAAACCTGTAGGAATGCCATAGCCCTCTGATTGTACATCATCCTCCCCTGCAAGAAAGAGGTAAGAATCATGCAATCTGTTGGAGAGATGTAGTCATAATGATTGAATAGAATCCAATAAGTGAAATCTGTGAAATGCGTTTGAGGCACGAAAGAATTCTCCCAATTTGAGATGAAACATATGAATGATAGGTACAAGTCCTAAGGTAGAGATTGGTGGTCAGAAAATAATGGAGTTAGCAGTGATTAAAGCTCATAGCAAAATACTTGTTTAAAGACGCATCCACTAATCTTGACCAATCATGTGTGATTGTTCAATTTCTTGCAGCACTGAATTCAGGTCCTTGGGTCATGACTGGTAGCGATTGGTATCTGTGTCCATCTGTTTCTACTGCTTTCACATCATGTGTCTGGAGGGTGTCCTGTCTCTATGAAGATACAGGATATCTGTCCTACTTGTCAGTTCTGAAAAAAGACCTCCAGTGCAATGTATAAAAGATTGAAGCCTTCCTCATCCTTTAGCCAGCCATTGATCTCTCTTTCCCAGGTTAGATTCAGATGGAGAATGGCTTTCACCATCTGCCTTCGCCACATTCCCTCCTCGCACTTAAGAGTTACAGCCTTGATTTAAGATGTTCAGACTACTAATGAGATTGGAAAAACTGCCGTTGAAAGCAGCCAATAAACAGAGCAGGGAATACAAGAACAAATAAAATCATTAGAATGAATGGGCACAGGCATGCTGCTAACACAATGGAATTGTTGTAATCATGGATTGCACACACTGATGCACCCATTTTCTAGCAAAACAAATTAAAACCCACAGAATGACAGAACTGTTACAGCAAAAATATGGAAACCATTTGATCTGTCGTGTCTCTGCTAGTTCTCAGAAGAAGCATCCTGGTGTGCTTTATCCCTGGGACCCTGTATATTCTTTCTTTTTAGATAATAATCTGATTCTGATTTCCTATTGAAGGCCTCAACTGAACCTGCCTTGAACCATACTCTCAAGCACACTATTCCAGATCCTGTCTACTCGCTGTGTGAAATGGCACCAACTGTTCTTTTGACAATGGCATTATGTCTGTGCTCTCTCTTTCAAGTTCCTTCCATCAATGGGAATGATTTATCCCCATCTATTTTGTCCTGATCCCTCATGATTTTGAATCCTTCTATGAAATTTAATCTAAACTTTCTCTTCTAACACCTCTGCATCTTTTCTAAGTGTAACATTCACAACTAGTATTCCTGGTTAGGCTGAAACCAGCCTGTAATACAAATTTAATATAACTTCCTGTTTTCATAGTGTGTGCCCCAAATAATAAAGCTTATGATGCTGCATACTTAGTTAACCTTGGATTAATGTCATAATAAACTCATGAAGCTTCTTTCCTAACGGCATTGTGGCTTTGCCTAAACCCCAACAAGTGCTGTGGTTCAAGAAGCCAGCTACATACTGATCAAAAATGCATCTCAAGAATTATATTTCCTCCATTCTTTTTACAACAATGTCAGTTAACATTGGGATAGTTAAAATCCCCTAAAATCTCCTGTTGTTTTTTCTCTGTTCCTCAGAGATTTACCTCCACATTTGCTTTTAACTGTCCCTTTGACTCAAGCTCCCTCATACACTCCAGTGGCAAACTTTCTTTTGTGCCCAAAATAAATCCAAAAGGCTTTGTTTGATGACGCTTCTAACATATCATCAATCCTCACAGCCATAATTGTTTGTTCATCCTTCTTCCTATTGTATCCCCCTTCTACCTCATGCAAAAAAACCTGACACCAGGAAAACTAAGTCACCATTCCTGTCCCTGACTAAAACACATTTCTGTGATAGCTCTGATATCATGCTGACACATTCCTATCGATGCCCTCCTTCATTCATGGACTGCGGATGTGACTGGCTGAGCCAGCATTATTGTCTATCATCATATGCTCTTGAGATGGTGGTGGTGAGCCTTCTTCGTCAAATATTTGACAGGGAGTAAGGACTTTGAACCAGCAATAATGAGGGAATGGAGGGAGAGAATGTTTGTAGATGTGATGCCAACCTTTTGGATTTAGCTTAGGCACAAAAGAAAGGTTGCCACTGGAGTGGGCTGCTTTGTCTTGGATGCTGTCAAGCATCTTGAGTGTTGTTGAAGCATTTATCCAGGCAATGGGAGGTTCGGGGGATGGGAGATGGTGGTGGTGGTGTTTCATCACACTCCTGAAATATGTCTTGTAAAAGATAGGCAGGTTTTGGGGAGTCAAGGGGTAAGTTACTTGCTGCAGGATTCCCAGACTATGACCTGCTGGTGTATTTATATGGCCACGCCAGTTCAGTTTCTGGCTAATGGTGACCCTGAGGATGTTGATAATGGGGGAATCAGTGATGGTAATGCTATTGAATGTTAAGAGGTTGTGCTCCGATTGTCTTATATTATCAATGGTCCTGAGAGCCTTACCATTTAAAGTATTCTTTCCTCTTGCATTTGACCTCCTACAGTGAATCACCTAACACTTGTCTGGATTAAACTCCATCTGCCATTTCTCCATTGACTTTTCCAACTGATCTATGTCCTACAGGTTCCTTTGATAACCTCCCTCACTATCCACAACTTCACCATTTTTCATGTCATCTGCAAACTCATTAATCAGACCACTGACGTTTTCATCCAAATCATTAATTTGTATTACAAATAACAGAGGCCGTAGCATTGCTCGTTGTGGAACACCACTGGTCACAGATATCCAGTCAGAAAAACAAGCCCCCACACCACCCCCCCACAGCAACCTATGACAAGTCAATTTTGCATCCAACTTGCCAATTTACCATGGATCCTTGTGACTCAATCTTCTGGACTAGCCTACCATGAGGAACCTTGTCAAATGCTTTAGAAAAGTTCACACAGACAACATCCATTACCCTACCCTCAACAATCATCTTCATTTATTCCTCAACAAAAAATCAAGTTTGTGAGACAAATCTCCCCTACACAAAGCCGTACTAACTATTCGGAATAAGTCTATTCTTCTCCAAAAATGAGTAGATCCTGTTCCAAAGAATCTTCCACAATAATTTCCCTACCACTGATGTAAGGCTCGCCAGCCTATAATTTCTTGGATTATCTTTGTTGCCCTTATTAAATAAAGTAGCAACATTGGCTAATCACCAGTCTCTGGGACCTCACCTTTGGCTAAAGAGGATACAAAGATCTTTGTCAAGGCCTCAGCAATCCTTTCCCTGCCTTCTTCAGTATGCTGGGACAGATCCCATCCGGCTGTGGGGACTTATCTACCTTAATGTTTTTCAGGGCACTCAACACTTCCTCCTTATTAATATCGACATGCCCTAGAATATCAACATACCCATCCTTAATCTTAGCATCATCCATATCTTTCTCCTTGGTGAATATTGAGGCAATGATGGATCTCACCAACTTTCTCTGGCTTCATGGATAAATTGTTATTTTTGTCATTGAACGGATCTACCTTTTCCCTAGTTACTTTCTTGCTCCTGATGTCCATATAAAAATATTGTGCACGATGATCATTGTGAAATATTATTATGTCACTTCTTTTTTTACCTCATACAACACCACATAAATATCTTTTGCCTAATTTTCAAAAAGCTTTGCAACCAAACTACATTTCAATCTATGTGAAAGCAAGCACATATACTCCACATTGACTCACTTCCCTAGTTACTACCTTTGCTAAGTCAGACATCAGCAATTTATGCACTCTGACCAACACTTGCACACTGATCTTTTTGCATTCAATGATCATAGATGGAGGTATAACAGTTTCTAATCTTATATACACAATGCTCTTTCCAAGGATAAAGAAAAACCTGACTTCTACTATGACTTCCATAACCGACTTGTCTACACCAGTAAATTCTAATGTGTGCAGATTGGTGGCCAATTTTCAGAGCTGAATGTGTACAGGCATTATACAGTTTGAAGAAGACACTGACCACTTTGTGCATCCATCAACTGGAGCAAGATGCCAGTTGTTTTGAGATGGTAATATCTCCATTATTGCAGTTCACTGATTCTGTCAACCTGCCTGCATGCTGGGATTTGCTTTCTAAAAAAAAATGAAAAGCTTTTTGGAGGAATCATGAATTGCTTGTTCTCAGCAGTTATACACTCAACATGGCAAAAGTATAATAATGACTCTCCTCCATCCAACTGAACGGTCAAAACTGAGTCAGTTTTATCAATTTTAAAATGACAGCTCTCAGCAATCTCCATCAGGTACTAAATCTTTGCAACTGAGAAGGACTGAATGTTTGGAGTTGTTGTGAAGGAAAGTCCAAAAATTTATTTTATTTTTACTTTTAATTCTGATTTATCTTGTAATTGGCATTAAACTAAAATCTATAGTTTAAAATACTGCAGTTGCTAGCCTTAAGAAAGGTTTTTGTTTAAGCATTTCAGTGAAAGAACTTTATTAAGAAACAACTGATACTGGATCCTCATAAACTAACTGAGATAGGCCCCTTGTGTTAGGAGCATTTAAAACTAGTCAACTTAGTGTGCTGTATAATAGAGTCCTGGATTTAAGCATTTCAGGGAGCAAAGGGCAGGAAGCAAAAAAGTTATATCTACATTAACCTTAAACTTTTTAGCCTCCAGGAATGAACTTTTCACTCTTCCAGGAGAAAACATTGTTAAATTGGTGGGTAACTTGGAAATGGTTAAGGTTTACTATATTTCTAAAGCTCAAAACAGTGCAGTAGCTGATGGTAAGGTTGATAAGTTATATACACACATATATATAAAATAAATCTAAATATCAAGTTGAATGCAATAATTAAGTATTCATTAGAACACATTCGGAATGGCATTGAGAGTTGATGTGTTACAGTTGCAGGATGCAGGATTTCCTGGATACCAGTTTGGTCTGGAGCAAATATGTATGCAGCAAGTGTTCAAAATTTGAGCACCTTTGGCTCAGACTTAATGAGTCAGAAGTTGAACTACAAACACTGAAATGCATCAGGGAGGGTGAATGTTGCCTGGAGGCAAGTGATACTTCTTAGCTTATATCAACTAATTTGGTCAGCATTCAGGAACAGGGGAGCATGACTGTGAGTGAGGCAGGTAAGTGAGTCCAGAGGTTAGAATGTAGGACCCCCAGCCTTTGAAATTGTCCGAAAGGTTTGAGGTCCATTCAATGTTCTGTCTTACAAAAGGGAAATCATGTTTGGCTAATCTATTGAAGTTTTTTGAAGAGATAGCACATGCAGTGGACGAAAGGAAACCGATAGATGAACCAGTTGCTAATCAACAGACTGAAGGATTCTCAGAGATAAGTAGGAATGTCGTTTTGAGGTTACAATCAGAACAACCAGGATCTTATTCAAAGGCGGAGAAGGTGCAAGGGGCTGAATGTCTGACATCTGCTCCAGATTATATATTTGTATTCTTTAAGGTTCAAATTTATTTCACAATTATACTTTAAGCCTTAGTGGAATTTTTTTTCCCTATGGACTAATTAAGTAACATTGTAACACAAAATCACAAATCTAAACTATGTTTTACCAGCTAAAATACATCAATAATTTTTCCAATCTTCCATAGGCAAGCCCATCTAATCCAGAAATTCCTTCTGACATGGGTTAAAGACCATATATTTCCCAGCATTAACAATTTGTTCCCACAGGTGATCGAAGCAGAAGAATAGAACATAAGAACTAGGAGCAGGAGTAGGCCATCCGGCCCCTCGAGCCTGCCCCGCCATTTAATAAGATCACGGCTGATCTTTTTGAGACTCAGCTCCACTTACCCGCCCACTCACCATAACTCTTAATTCCTTTACTGTTCAAAAGTTTATCTAGCCTTGCCTTAAAAACATTCAGCGAGGTAGCTTCAACCGCTTCACTGGGCAGGGAATTCCACAGATTCACAACCCTTTGGGTGAAGAAGTTCCTCCTGACCTCAGTCCTACATCTGCTTCCCTTTATTTTGAGGCTATGTCCCCTAGTCCTAGTTTCACCTGCTAGCGGAAACAACCTCCCTGCCTCCACCTTATCTATTCCCTTCATAATCTTATATGTTTCTATAAGATCTCCCCTCATTCTTCTGAATTCCAATGAGTATAATCCTAGTCTACTCAGTCTTTCCTCATAATCCAACCCTCTCAACTCTGGAATCAACCAAGTGAATCTCCTCTGCACCCCCTCCAGTGCTGGTATATCTCTTCTCAAGTAAGGAGACCAAAACTGCACACAGTACTCCAGATGTGGCCTCACCAGGACCCTATACAGCTGCAGCATAGCCTCCCTGTTTTTAAACTCCATCCCTCATGCAATGGCAGACAAAATTCCATTTGCCTTTTTAATCACCTGCTGCACGTGCAATCCTACTTTTAGCGATTCATGCACAAGGACACCCAAGTCCATCTGCACAGCAGCGTGCTGCAATTTTTCACCATTTAAAACATAGTCCATTTTGCTGTTATTCCTACTAAAATGGATGACCTCACACTTATCAACATTGTACTCCATCTGCCAGACCTTTGCCCACTCACTTAGACTCTCTATATCCCTCTGCAGACTTTCAGTGTCTTCTGCACACTTTGCTCTACCACTCACCTTAGTGTCATCTGCAAATTTTGACACACCACACTTAGTCCCCAACTCCAAATCATCTATGTAAATTGTAAACAATTGCATTCCCAACACTGATCCCTGAGGCACACCACTAGCTACTGACCGCCAACCAGAAAAACACCCATTTACCCCTACTCTTTGTTTTCTACGAGTCAACCAATCCTCTATCCATGCCAGTACATTACCTGTAATACCGTGTAACTTTATCTTATGTAGCAGCCTTTGGTGTGGCACCTTGTCAAATGCCTTCTAGAAATCCAGATATACCACATCAACAGGTTCCCCATTGTCCACCATGCAAGTAATGTCCTTAAAGAATTCCACCAAATTAGTTAAACATGACCTACCCTTCATGAACCCATGCTGGGTATTCCCAATGGGACAATTTATATCCAGATGTCTTGCTACTTCTTCCTTAATGATAGATTCAAGCATTTTCCCCACTACTAAAGTTAAGCTAACTGGCCTAAAGTTACTTGTTTTTTGTCTGCTTCCTTTTTTAAACAGTGGCATCACATTGGCTGTTTTCTAATCTGTGGGAACCACTCCAGAGTCCAGTGAATTTTGGTAAATAATTACTAGTGTACTTGATAAATAATTATCCATCACCGCTTTTAGCATCCTGGAATGCATTTCATCAGGGCCAGGAGACTTGTCTACCTTTAGCCCCATTATCTTGCCCAGCACTGCCTCCTTAGTGATAATGATAGTTTCTAGGTCTTCACCTGCTATAACCTTCTTGCCATCAGTTTTTGGCATGTTATTTGTGTCTTCCACTGTGAAGACCGACACAAAATAACTGTTTAATGCCTCAGCTATTTCCTCATTCCCAGTTATTAAACTGGCCTTCTCATCCTCTAAAGGACCAATGTTTACCTTCACCACTCTTTTATGATTTACATATTTATAGAAACTTTGGTTCCTGTTTTTATATTCTGAGCTAGTTTACTCTCATAATCTATCTTACTTTTCTTTATAACTTTTTTTTGTGGCTTTCTGTTCGTCTTTAAAGATTTCCCAGTCTACTAGTTTCCCACTACTCTTTGCTTTTGTGTTTTTTTTTTCAATCTAATACTTTCCTTTATTTCCTTAGACATCCATGGCTGACTATCTCTTTTCCTACAGTTCTTCCTTATCACTGGAATATACTTTTGCTGAGCACTGTGAAAAATCGTTTTGAAAGTCCTCCACTGTTCCTCAATTGACCCACCATAAAGTTTTTGCTCCCATTCTACCTTAGCTAACTCCTCCCTCATTCCTTCATAGTCTCCTTTGTTTAAGCACAGGACATTGGTACTGGATTTAACCTTCTCATGCTCCATCTGTATTTTAAATTCGACCATTCTGTGATCGCTCCTTCCGAGGGGTTCCCTAACTGTGAGATCATTAATTATTCCTGTCTCATTACACAGGACTAGATCTAGGATAGCTTGCTCCCTCTTAGGTTCCATTACATATTGTTCAAGGAAATTATCGTGGATGCATTCTATGAACCCCTCCTCAAAGCTGCCATGACCGACCTGGTTTGACCAATCGATATGTAGATTAAAATCCCCCATGATAATTGCTGTACCATTTTTACATGCATTAGCTATTTCTATGTTTATTGCCCACCCCACCACAATGTCATTATTTGGTGGCCTATAGACCACACCTTTCAGTGACTTCTTCTTCCTGCTCTTCCAAATTTCCACCCAAATGGATTCAACCTTTTGTTCAGTGGAACCTATATCATCTCTCACTACCGCCCTGTTATCATCCTTAAAAATCAGAGTGACACCACCTCCCTTACCTTCCTGTCTGTCCTTCCGAACAGTTTGATACCCCTGGATATTTAACTCCCAGTCATGACCATCCTGTAACCATGTCTCTGTAATGGCCACTAAATCACACCCATTTGCCATGATTTGTGCTGTCAACTCATCCACCTTGTTTTGAATGCTCCGAGCATTCAGATAGAGTGCCCTTGTGCCAGTTTTTGCACCTTCTTTTTGAGTCCTATCACCTCCATTACTAACAGCTCTTGAGTTCTCCTTCTCTTTAACATTTTTCCTAATTTTCAATGGAGTTGAAGCTTCCTCGTCACCTGCTAACCTGCTGCTTTGCCTCACATTAATTGTTATACTCCCTGTACGCTCACGCCTCCCTTTCCCCTACTTACTAGATTAAAGTCCTTTTAACCACCCTATTTACCCTTATGGCCTTATGGCCTTATGGCCCATCGACCAATGGTATTCAATGTATTCTCATTACTGAATGTGAGTTTCACTGTAATGTACTGCCAACTGTTCATTCCCCATGATTCCCCAAAAGACCAAAAAACTGTCTATTCCAGCTCTAATTGTATTCAACAATGATGAATCCACACCCATATAAACTGGAGAATCACAACAATTCACAATCCTTTGAATGAAGACGTTTTGCCTTGATTCAGTCTTAAATGATCAAACCTTTATCCTGAGACTATACTAGATACCTCAATCAACAAAAACAGCCACAGTGTTACCCTATCAAACTTATTCAGAACTTTGTTAGTTTTGGATAGATCCCAACTCATTCTTATAAACTTTAAAGAACATGGGCTCAATTTATTCAGTCTTTCATCATAGGGTAAACTTCTTAACAAGGGAACCTTCGTTGCTCTGCCTCCAATCCAAGCATATCCTAGAATCATCAAATTCCTACAGTGAGAAGCAGGCCATTCAATCCATCGAGGCATGCGCTGGTCCTTGAATAATATCGCACCCAGACCCACATTCCCCCCATCCTATCCCTGTAGCCCTGCATATCCCATGGCTAATCCACCCAGCCTGCACCTCTCTAGACACTATGTGCAATTTAGCATAGCCAATCCACCTAACCTGCACTTCCTTGGATGCTGGAAGGAAACCAGAGTGCCCCTCCTTAACTCTTCCTTAATTATGGAGATCAAGCTGAATCTAGATATAGCAATATTCTAGATATAGTTTCATCATACCCTGTAGAACTGTAGCAAAACTTTTCTTATTCTGTACTCCGGTTTTATTTACAATGATGTGCTGGAAGAGTGGTTTTCCTGATTGATTCAATCCTAAATATGCATGAAAGCCTATTGTTAATGTCAACAGTGTTGTCAGCTTGGATAAAATATGAACCTGTTGCCCACCATGTTGATTGGATTAGAAAATAATCTGTAACATAGCATATAGATTTAAATGAGGGAAAATAAGCAAAAATGCACAAGGAGGTACTTGCAAAATAAAGTTGCATTATTAGACAGAATGCACGGAATTTCTCATGAGGCAATTAATTGCTAGAGTACTGATAGGATGGAAATGATACTGGTAGCCTAGGCAAAATATGTTATCTTATAGTTATATTTGTACCCCCATCCATTGCTTTTTACATATTTTGTTAAGATGCTATTTTTCATTTTCAGTAGTGGACCTGCACAATTTACTAACACTCGACTAAATGGTCCTTCAAAAGTTGGTATCAAAGATATCAAAGGTGCTGGTTTAATTACACGTTGAGGTTTTCATATCATCTCACATGTATGGCATGTTTTATAACACTGAACTACATCTTTATGAATTTTTAGCCAGGTGAAAAACCTGCTTATTGATGCTTGCATTTTCTACATCCCTATATTTCCTGCTATAGGAAATTAATTTGCAACTTGCAATATCCCTTTACGGTATCTAGGTAGTATCACTACTTGATGAACAAGCATCCATTCTCCATTTGCACATTGGTGAGGCTGTCTCCAATTCCTCATCAAAACTCCATTTTAAAAATAATAACACTTTGGAATTCCTTCAGCCACAGCTTTATTGTTAAATGTCTGTGCTAACTTACTTAAGTCAGGCCAATAACTGTACCAAGAGATATAGGGGCTATTCAAACTCTCTCGCTGGAGAAAAATTTAGTTTTCCCTGCAGAGAGTTCAATGAAAGACAAAATGTCAGTAAATGGCTTAGGTGGAGACTATATTACAGTTTCATTCTACAAAGTCCAGTTCCATTTCTTAGTTCCGCCTCCCTTTCCTTATCATTTTCTGCCACCTCCAGTTTCTTCATTGTCCTCTCACACTCAAGCTTTTATCAATTGTAATTGAATATTACTATGTTTCATTACCTAAACCCAAGTGCCACACCAGTATCTTAGTTATCTCTGCCTTATTTGTTCTGTCAAACAATGCTACTTCTAGCTCACCCACCCAATCAATAAACCTGCTCTTTAAAAGCTCCATTGAGGCTGTTAGGGTCAAATCTGCTACCGACAGTATATACTTGGCATTTCCATATATGTCGTACATTTCCATCACCTCTGTTATTTACTAATAGAACATCCAAATCCTCAATTGCCTCTATTTCAAATCAATCCTGAATGAGCACCCAGACTTTGTTACACCTCAAGGGGGTAATGCACTGGAAATCAAGCCCAGCTATTCTCAGAGCGAGAAAACTCACTCCATCAGCACCGGGGCTGCCCAGGATCGGAAATTCTATCGCCGTGACCCGTCCCCGAGGAGATCAGACCAGCCCAGGCCCGAAATCTGACCTCATGGTGTCCCACCCCGGGGAAGGCCCAGACCAACCGGACCCGACTCACTACCCTGCAGGCGCAGCAGGCTCGCAGCACCGACTCCCCGGCCCATCAGGATGCAGGAAACCTACAAGTAAACCGGGAAAAAAAAACGTGCTGGCCTAAAGGTAAGGTTGAAACTACATGGTTTCAAGGCTCCCCTCCCCAGCATACTCCTAGCAAATGTTCAAAGTATCAAAATGGATGAACTCAGATCTAGACTTACCCACCAGAGGGAACTGAGAGACTGTTGTGTGCTCTGCTTCACAGAGACATGGCTCACCCCTGCCATTCCTGACTGTGCCCTACTAGGTGGCATATTCTCCATACATCGCATGGACCGCACAGCGTCCTCGGGCAAGGCAAAGGGCAGTGGGGTATGCTTCCTGATCAACACTTCCTGGTGCTCAGATGTAGTGACCCTGGCAAGCCACTGCTCCCCAGACCTAGAATACCTTACAGTAAAATGCTGTCCCTACTAATTACCATGAGAGTTCACCTCCACCATCCTGACAGCGGTCTACGTACCACCCCACGTGAATGTGAAGAATGCCCTAGACGTGATTTACACCACCACAAACACACTTGAGACAAAATTCCCTCAGGCCCTATTCATTGTGCCTGGCGAATTCAACCAAACCAACCTCAAGCAGGTGATGCCAAAATACCACTAACACACATCCTGCCCCACCAGGGGACTGAACACTGCTACACAACCATCAAAGATGCCTACTGCTCCATCCCCCACCCACACTTCAGAAAACCAGATCACAGCGCTGTGTTCCTCCTCTCAGCTTACAAGCAGAAGCTGAAACAGGAGACTCCTTCACGAACAAAGTACAGAGCTGGTCCGAGGCAGCAGAAGACTGTCTCTGGGACTGCTTGGACTCGGTGGAATGGACCGTGTTCAAATGTTCAGCAGAAAACCTAGATGAGTATGCACCACCGTCACAGACTTCATTAGCAAATACGTGGAGGACTGTGTACCAGAGAAATCAATCTGAATGTTCCCCAAACATAAACCTTGGATGAGCCAGGAAATCCACTCCCTACTGAAGACTAGACGTGCAGCATTCAAGTTGGGTGACACAGACCAATACAGAAAATCCAGAATGATCTCTGCAAAGCCATCAGGGAGGCCAAGAGGCAGTACTGGACCAAGTTAGAGGCCCAGACCTACCAAACAGACTCCCGTTGTCTATGGCAAGGTCTAAACGACATAACAGGATACAAAATGAAACAGTGTAAGATAGTGGACAATGACACATCCCTCACTGACACGCTGAATGCTTTCTATGCTCGGTTTGAGCAGAATACCATCAGCGCGCTGACACCTGCCCCGACAGCCCCAGCCACACCTGTTCCCTCTGTCACTGCTTTAGTCAGATCAGTCTCCCTGGGAGTCAACCCAAGGAAAGCGACGGGCCCAGATGGTGTCCCCAGCAGAACACTCAGGTCCTGTGCAGACCAGCTGGCGGAGGTATTCATCGACGTCTTCAACCTTTCCCTCCTACATGCCGAAGTCTCCACCTGCTTCAAGAAGACCACTATCATCCCCGTATCCAAGAAAACACATGCAGTGTGCCTTAATGACTATCGCTCAATTGCTCTGATTTCAGTAATCGTGAAGTGCTTCAAGAGGCTGGTCATGGCCCACATCAACTCCAGTCTCCCAACCTGCCTCGATCCTCTACAGTGTGCCTACCGACATAGCAGATTCACAGAGGATGCCGTATCCCTAGCCTGCACTCATCCCTGGAACATTTAGACAACAAAGACACCTATACGCCAGACTCCTGCTTGTTGACTACAGCTCCACCTTCAACACTATTATCCCCTCCAGACTGATCTCAAAACTGCATGACCTTGGTGTCAGCTCTGCCCTCTGCAACAGGATCCTCCGCTTTCTGACCCATAGGCCGCAATCAGTGAGGATAGCTAACTGCACCTCCTCCACAATAACACAACACTGGAGCCCCCCAAAGATGCGTCCTCAGACCCCGACTGTACTCCCTTTACACCTATGACTGTGTTGCCAAATTCCAAACAGATACCATCTACAAGTTCGTTGACAACACCATTGTAGTGGGACGAATATTTAACAACGACTAGTCAAAATACAGAAGGGAGATAGAGGGCTTGGTGAAGTGGTGCAATGAAAACAATCTGTCTCTCAATGTTGGCAAAACTAAAGAACTGATCATCGACTTCAAAAAGAAAGGAGGAGAACACGCCCCCATCTACATCAATGGAACTGAGGTTGAGAGAGTGAAGAGCATCCAGTTCCTTGGAGGTGCGCTAACTGATGACCTATCCCGGACTTCCCACGTAAATGCGACAGTCAAGATGGCACAACAATGCCTCTTCTTCATGAGGTGGCTCAGGAAATTTGGCATGTCCGTAGGGTTCCTCAACAACTTTTGCAGATGCACCATTGAAAGCACACTGTCCGGGTGCATAATGACCTGGTACGGCAACTGTTCTGCCCAGAAAACTACAGAAGGTGGTGTGCACAGCCCAGACCATCACAGAAGCCAACCTTCCATCCGTGGGCTCTATTTACATGGCTCACTGCTGTGGAAAGGTGGCCAACATCATCAAAGACCCATCACACCTAGGTAATGACCTTCTACAACATTTTCCATCAGGTAGAAGATATCGAAGCCTGAACAAACACATGAGCAGGTTCAGGAACAGCTTCTTTCCAGCCATTATTAGACTGTTGAGTGGACTCTAGCCTCAAATAATGTAACCTGCAATGTAACCTGTATTCATCTAAGTCATTTTAATCTATACATCCTTTGCTTGCTATGATTTGCCTGCACCGCTCATAAACAAAGCTTTTCACTGTATTTTGGTACATGTGACAATAAACCAATCAATCAATCAATCAAGATGTCTTAAAATGTAAAGATTTTTTAAAATACACAAAATTACTCAGTTTACCTATCTCTCAGAGAGAAAGCATGGAGCAAGTTTCTGTGTTTAACAAGAATGATTATTTATCGTGAGTGAATAGATTGTAGCTGCAGATGAACAATTATGAACTGCTGACATATAATTCTCTATTAGATAAGATTCTAAACCCCTTTTAAAATTCCCTCAAAACACACAAGCAGGCGAACACAAACAGACACAAAAACTGGGTGTTGTAAATGGACAGATTGACTGTGAAGGCGGTTCAATGGTCCCTGTCCACACAGCGTCACTGAAATGATCCTTTTGCCTGATAAGGATTTGCACCTTCACAATCTTCCTCCTTCAGGTACTTCCATTTACTTCCCGGTGGCACAAGGGGATTGGTTCACACTTATAATAGGACAATAAGACATAAGAGCAGAAATTAGGCCATTCGGCCCATCGAGTCTGCTCCACCATTCAATCATGGCTGATAAGTTCCTCAACTCCTGTTGACTGTTCTTCTGCTTGATCCCCTTGATAATCAAGAACCTATCTATCTCAGTCTTAAATGTACTCAATGACCTGGTCTCCACAGCCTTCTGTGGCAGTGAATTCCATAGATTCACCACTCTCTGGCTGAAGAAGTTTCTCCTTATCTCCGTTCTAAAAGGTCTTCCCTTTAATCTAAGGCTGTGCCCTCGGGTCCTAGACTCTCCTATCAATGAAAGCATCTTCCCAATATCCACTCTGTCCAGGCCATTCAGTATTCTGTAAGTTTCAATTAGATCTCTCCTTATCCTTCTAAACTCCAATGAGCATAGTCCCAGAGTCCTCAAATGTTCCTCATATGATAAGCTTTCCATTCCTGGGACCATTCTCGTGAACGTCCTCTGAACCCACTCCAGGGCCAGTACGTCCTTGCTGAGATATGGGGCCCTCTGAATCATTGGTTAATTGTCTTTCTTTAGGCTTGAGGTGTTGATTTTTACTACAGAGTGAAGGACAGCTCCTTCATTTTTCCAGAAATCCATTTGCTTCTGCCCAAACATTCATATCCACAAGCTATTTAGTTACTGGAGACCATTCATGTAGTTGTTGGAAGGAAAAAGGCCTTTATCATTGTTGAGTGGTCATCATTCCCAGATCAGTTACTTGTTCCCTTCTTTAGGAGCAACTGCTTTTCACATCCAAAACCTTTGCAGATTTTCCAAAATAAGCCCAAAAGTCTCTTTTTTTCAAGCTATAGGTATTTCCCTAAATCAAAAGAAATCAATCTGTGACCTTCTAACCAGAAAGCCTAATACACAACTGTTCCCTTTGTTCATTCGTAAAATCTCTCCCAAAGTAAATAAATTCCATGAAGCTCAAAGACCTAACCATCTCAGACTGTTCTTTTTTTTAAAGAAATCAGTGTGGCTACAGGAATACATTAAAATTAATCAATAAACCCCTTCAGACACACAAACCAAAACCCACTAGCTCAAAAACAAGCTTTAAAATAAAATTTCTATATCACATACTTTCCATCACACTGTTAGCCAAAAAGTGCAATGTGAAAACAGCCACAGCATCTACTTACTACAGTGAAATGGATGGTTTGAACAATGTGACAAACCATGAAATGATTTTAATCAAATCATAACCAGATGTCCATAAAACACCTGAAAAGCTAATCATCTTGTTAATTCTATGTTCCTTTGCTGCAAAAAAAATTACTTATCCCAGTTTGAATGAACCCACCATGACATTATTTGTGTATCTATTTGTCATATCATTTTATTAATTTTCACAGAAATGGCTTTGCTGTAATGAGGATATGGGGAGCAATCAAACCTATAAAGTTATGATGCCACAATACTAAAACACTCCCAGGGCTTCTGAATATATTTTTAAGCAGAATTATTTAGTAATATTGCTTAAAACAGTAATACAGAATCTGGAGAGAATACTCTAGGGCATTCTATCTCAAGTTATGGATCATGATAAGTTATGTCTGAATAGAATGCATTTCAGACTCCACAGGGAGGAAGTACATTGATCCATATTAACGGTTTCCTGTCTTTACTTCTGAAAGTTGACTGAACTATCAAAATGACTCTTATAACAATAGCTTCTGGACAATCTTGATAACTGTTTACAATCTTATTTCCTTGAAATAAAGATTATTGTAAAATCCATCTACAAATTTTCTGTGAAGATGGCAAAACAATATGTACTGAAAATTATGTAGACCCAACAGCAGTTAATAAACATAACTGAAACATTACAATTTCCTATTTAGAAACTGAAATAAGCGACTTCCAACTGCTTCTTTAAATTTATTCTAGCTGATTTATTTTTAAGATGAGCTAGTCTTCTTGAAGAGAGAAGATCATTAGAACATTCAGATGAGAATATCCAAATTTGAATGGCACATCATACGGGTAAATTTATTGATGTGCTCATAAGAAAACATAGGACAAGTGAATAATCTTTGCCTACCCACAATATTCTCTACACAAAACCTGTCAGGAACTTGAATCAGCCATTTTCATCCATAAGGAAGGGTTCTGCTTCTTAAAAAAAACTATGTGCAACTCAGTATAATTTTACAATATGCATATTTCATTGCATTACATTTCCTAGCCTCTTGGAATAAAAAGCTAATAACATTCTGTAGCATTGTTTCATGGAAGATTTCACATTTGGTGATATATTCATTAATTAAGTCCAAGGCAGAGTCTTGGCATGTGTCTAGAAGTAAAGAACAGAAACAGCAACCCCTGTAAACTAACAATTCCTTGCTTGACAGAGTTAAGCATTTCAACCATGTCCAACAAGGCTCAAGTCAGGAATGCCTACTACTTAACAATGATCAAGAAATTCAACACCACCTTACAATAGTCTGCACATGATCAGCCCCCTTGGAATGGCACTGATTTTAATATCAAGCCCCTCCTTCTTCAATGTGATTACAGTATGTGTAATCTCCAGAAGACACTTCAGCATTTCGCCATGTTTCTACAATATCTCCCTGTCCTATGATCCATGGAAATAGTACCATACAGCCCATTACTTTCTAACCATGCTGCATTTGGATACATATTGCATATTTCCCTTGTCAATCAATTGATATCCCAGAGATCCCGAGCCACATTGTTATGAGAGAGCAACATTACTGAAAGAACTGCATTAATTTAAGTCAAAGTTCTATAAACATTTTCTTAAGGAATTAGAGATTAACTAGAGATTATATAACAATGTAAAATCCAAATACAATATAAATAAAAAGACAATATAAAGTACTGGCTACCATTCTAATGGGGGTGCAACAGCAGGGGAAGCTGGGTGTATATTTGCACAGATCATTGAAGGTGGCAGGACAGATGGAGAACAGTTAATAAAGTACGTCGTGTTCTCCATTTTGTTAATAGGTGCATCAAGTGTAAGCCTGCAGAGAGGTGAATGAATGATTTTATTGTCATGTGTATTTTACAGTGAGAAAAACAGTAAACAGTAAAACAGAAAAGGTTTTTATACTGTCTCCACAATCCAGCACCATTTTGAATAGTTTTAAAAATAAAAAAAAGGTATAGTGTAAAAAGAGTCCATCAGTCCTGACCCAGCTCATCATCAACGATACCTGCGTTGCCATCCCTCCTCCAACGCTTTGCTGCTGTCTACTCCGGACCCAACCAAAATTTAAGTCATCACTCTTCAGGCACCATCTTTCGCCGCTGTGCTGAATCTCTTCCGCCATCGCTTCGCTACTGCCAGCATCTCTCACCGCTGGACACAGCTCATTGATGTTGCTGTGATGCCCTTCTGTCACAGCTTTGTCACTGCCAGTGCCGGATCCAACCAATGACAAAGTCATCGATCACTATCCTTCACAGATGTAGCAGCCACTGATTCTGAAGCCAGGTCCGTGCTCGCCCTGGAAAAGAATACAGGGTCTCAGTCGAGTCTGCACTGGGCCCTCTCGCTGCCGCCAATGCTGCCAGCTCAGGACAAGAGGTAAGTAAGGGAAAAGAAGAAAAAAAATCAAGAAAAGAGAAAAAAGAAAAGAAAAGCAGTTGGACCAGATGAGCCCTACTCAGCTGCCACCTTGGATGACATTGTACTTGTACAAGGCGCAGGTTAGGCTTCAGTTGGAGTATTGCCTGGAGTATTGAATTGTGGACAGCACAGTTTCAGAAATATGTGAATATTTAGGAGAGGGCAAAAGTGATTTACAAGAATGATTCCCGGAATGAGAAATTTCAGTTATAAGAATAGATTGAAGAATTTGGGGCTGTTCTCCTTGAAACGAAGAAGGTTGAGGGGAGAATTGATAGAAGATTTTAAGATCTTGAGTGGGCTGTTTGGAGTTGACAGGGAGGAGCTGTTTCCCCTCAAAGGAAAAAAGAATAGGAGGGCATAAACAAAACAAGGGTGATGTGAGAAAAATCTTTTTTTCATTCAGCGAGTAGATAAGGCATGAAATGCATTGGCTGGAAATGTGGTGGAAGCAGATTTAACTGAGGCATTCAAGAGGTAATTGGATGGTTATTTGGATAGAAATGGTGTGCAAGCGTAAAGGCAGGAGAATAGCACTCGGTAACAGAATCATTGCAGGCACGATGGGCTGAACAGCCTCCTTCTGTGCTATAACAATTCTGTGATTCTGTGTACAATCCAAATTGTTTCTAAGGAAGTTTCAACCCATAAACTCCTTTGATGAAAATATAAAACACATTTATGCCCTGATACCTACTGTGGCACAATATAAACTAGCTGATCTGATATACATTATCAGTGGCAGCTGGATAGGAACCAGCATTGGAATTCAAAGCAATCATGACTTTCCCCACCACTGGGACAGCCAATTATGTATTGGAGAAAGCTTAAAGAATGCCTGAAGGTTGATGGCAGGATTATGAGTCAATTCCCTGAAGAAGCATTCATGATGAAAGCAGTGATTGTCAGAATGCATAGTTACAGCATTTATTTGAGTTAATGCCACAATATCTGAAAATTGGTCAAAGCATTCCAGCATGTTTTGCTTGAACATTGTAATAGAGAGCAGATGAAGCTGAAAGGAAAATAATACACAAAGACAGTTTAGAAAATCAGAAAACACAGTATGAGAAACATTTATGTCAAGAAATGGCCAAACTGCCAGAAGGGTTGATACTAAGTCACCAAATGCTGAAAGCATTTAAGGCTACTTGCTTACTACATTGCAATGCATTTCACCTCATTCTCCAGCTCTCCAAGAGAGCTATGCTATATGCTTCCAAGAGTCTGGAGGATGTTACAATGGCATGAAACCTCCCTTGAGTTGGAATTATTGAAGAAAAGAGGTGAAACAATAAAAAGGTGATATTGAAATGGAAGAACTAAAATGTCGGACAATCTAGAAGTAGGGTGCAGAATTTAAAAATAAGCTATCAGGGATGAGGAGATTTCATTTCTTCAAGAAGATCAAAAGTCTTTGGAACTTTGATCTTCAAAAGCCGAGTCCTTGAATATTTTTAAGGCAGGAGTAGATAATTTGTTGATGAACAAGGATTGAAAGGTTATTAGGGGTAAGATTATGGAGTACTCAGATCATCCATGATTTTACTGAATGTTCTAAATGGCCTAGTCTTGCATCTAATTCATATATTCATATGTATGTTTGTATAGAACTAAATTATTGTGATCGAATGAGAGCCAAAATGGCAAGAGAAAGTTCTGAATTATTTTTTGAAACAATGTAGACAATACTAACTTAGCTGGACTAGAAAGTAACTTTATTTGTTTAAGCAATATTTTTTGGGTTATTATGCCTCTTTTAAAAGGACAGCATTACTTCATGCCTGCAATGTTATACAATGTGGAAACAGGAAGGTCCCACCTTAATCACCATTAATTACTTCAGAATTCACAAGCAATGAAATTTTAAAATTTACTTTTTGCTCCTCCTACCCCATGTCGTTGGTGCATGCACTTTCATTTCTAAACCCTAAGGTCCCAAGTTCAAGTCCCACTCCAGGAATTGAATCAATAAGGACTAAGGCTGACACTCCAAAGCAGTAGTGAGAGAACACTGCACTGCTGGAAGTGTCATCTTTAGGTTGTGATGTTAAACTGAGGCCTTAGTTTCTGCTTGTTCAAGTGGATATTAAAGATCCCATGACAGAGGAGTTATCACTGGTGTCATGCCCAATGTATATTTCTCAATTACCATCACAGAAACAGACTATTTGATCACTCCTGCATTGTTGGCTACAACCATAATGTTAAAAATGTTACTGGAATACAGATGTTACTCTGTAATTTCAACACAACTGAAGCAGAAGCAGAAGCACCAGAAATATGTAACTGACTGTGTTTGCTAATTTTTCAAAAATTCTATTCTACATATCCGTGAAGTGAAAAGGACTCAAGTCCAAAGTTGTACTCAGGTCACATGATGGCATCAATGTTTTGGTAGATGGTGGCTTCAAAATTTCTAGTGAATGTAATAATGTTAAACAAAATTTGAAAGTAAAGTCGATGGACAACTTGGCAATTTAATGGATGGTGCATAGTTCCTTGAATGTGGAGTTGCAAGTAGACAGGGTAGTGGGACATCATGTTGTGGCTGTACAGGACATTGGTTAGGTCACTTTTGGCATACTGTGATCAATTCTGCTAGAGGAAAAAATGTTGTTAAACTTGATAGGGTTCAGAAAAGATTTACAAGCATGTTGCCAGGATTGAAGGTATTGAGCTATAGGGAGAGGTTGAATAAATTGGGGCTTTTCTCCCTGGAGCATTGGAGACTGTATAGAGGTTTATAAAATCATGATGGGCATGGATAGGGTGACTAGTCAAGGTCTTTTTCCCAGGGTAGGGGAGTCCAAAGTTAGAGAGCATACATTTAAGGTGACAGTGGAAAGATTTAAAGGGGACCCAAGGAGAAACCTTTTCACACAGAGGGTGATGCATGTAAGGGACGAGCTGCAAGAGGAGGTGGTGAAGGCAAGTACAATTTCAACATTAAATAGGCATCTGGATGGGTACATGAACAGGAAGGGTTTAGAAGGATATGAACAAAATGCTGGAAAATGGGATTCGATCAGTTTAGGATAACTGATTGGCGCGGATGAGTTGGACTGAAGGGTCTGTTTCCGTGCTGTACATTCCTATGACTCTATGAGTCTAGCTTCAATGGAAACTTCTTTTGCTGCCATATATCTGATATATAATGATGGCATACTTATCAAGTGCCTCCCAAATTCTACAGTTATTAAGCAGTTCCTTTTGAGGGTGCTATTTCTTTTTTCCTTGACAAATGCTCCACAATTTGATCTCTGCATCATATTAATTTAGTAGACCTGGGATGCAAATATAAATAGGATAAGATATGATAAGCACTTCATGTGTTTTGATGTTTCTTTGACAAACCAGAGCTAATTACCTGTAAATCCAGCAACACAATGAGTTTGGACTGATCGTGATCTCCAGGGGACAAAATAATTCAACAAATAATCTGGAGCACTCATTTGATGAGCCAAAGGCAAGCAGCTAATTAAGTATTAAAATCAGTTAACAGAAGTTATTATAGATAAGTTGGCTACTTCTATAATGTATTTGAATGTCCTAGTTTAGAGGATTTAGAGGATAACAAGAATGATCTCTACAGAACTAAATAGATGAGTCTGAATGTCTGGAACACACCCTATGAATTAAATTCTAAGAAATCTAATGTGAATAGATCTCAGTGAAAATAAAAGACAAAACCACAGACAGAAATACAATGGTGTATGATATTGTGTTCCATTATTATGCCCAGACATTTTTCAATTGTAATTTTCTGCACATCATTATCTGCACTCAAGATTTTAACCATTTTCTTTGAGACCCAAACCATTCTAATTACTTCTTAATTTTTTTTTTCCTTCATCCAGGCTTTGTTAAAATGATTACTAACACCTATTTTAAGGTACTGATAATTAAATGTTGAAACCTGAGGAGATTAATAATGATTAACATTTGAACTCATCTTGCAAAGTGGAAACTGGTTGAAATTGGTGGGAGGGCAACTAAAATAAGGCAGCGACCTGCATTTTTTGATCCCACTGTCTTACCGTCAAATATGGATTTAACTGACTACCATTCTGGTTCGAGGTCTGAGCAGGGTACTGTAGTATGCAGAGATAAGTCAGACTGTGATATGCTAATGAGACTTTGCACACATTATCAAAGGAATTGATGCAATGCAACATAAAGTTTTGCTCTCTCGCAGCCCTGTAGCAAGATGAAGCCACAATCTGATGTTTCTTAACTAAAGTGAATATTTCCCTCATCTCAACAAACTCTGTACATATCCTTTAACAGCAGGTCAGCTTTATGCAGAGCTAATGCACGAAGGCAGAAAAATCTGAATTTCCTAATCTTTTTAGCAGAGAAATTTTCTCCAGTGTTTTTGACGAGCTTGTTGATGTAATTGCTGCGTCCTCGTATTGTTCCTTTTGTGAACAAGGCCATAAGAAATTGGCCAAATCCGATGTCAATATCAGATATGTGAGCAAATACTCTTTGAGGAATGTTGAACATGGGACCGTATTTCAGTAACCTGAGGTATTCCTTATGCCTCACATCTAGCACAATGATGCGGTACATTATGCCTTGACGCTTTGTGGAGGCTTTACAAGGACGTCTCTGCCAGCCTTTGATGAGGAGCTCTGAGATACTATTGTGTTCATCATACATTGAGAGAATCAAATTCTGACATAAATCCATTGTGATAGCATCCCTTCCCAAACAAGACGACCTTTGATTATCACAGGCAATGTCCCTGCATACATAATGTTCAGTGTGTGGATGTGGCAACTCCAAAACATCATTGTTCAGTGTCAGTGTTTTGAAAAAGATTAATTCTTTAAACATCAGGTATTAGCTACCTATCATCAACATATTGCAATATATTTTTCTATACACCACAGTAAATGTCCTCCGCATACCTTATATTAAGAGCTACATAAAACTATAAAATAAACATAAATCCTCACTCCTGGGTCATATGTTATCTTGCAAGTAGTTGTATTTAGATACTTTAATCCAGATTGTTGGTCAAACTGACAGAAAGATAGTTCTAGGATTTCGCTAATAGATAAAAGCACACAAAACCAAATTAAGTAATAAATACTTTCATATGAACATACTAATTAGGAGCAGGAGTAGGCCATTTAGCTCTTCAAACTTTCTCCACAATTCATCAAGATCACGGCTGATCTGATTGTGGTCTGAACTCCTTAACCCTGCCTACCTTTGAGAACATTTGACTACTTGGGTAATCAATAAGCTATCCACCTCTGCCCTAGAATCATAGTCATAAAGGTCTACAGCACAGAAAACAGCCCTTTGGCCCATTGAGTCTCTGCTGGTCAGAAATAACCACTTAACTATTATAATGCTATTTCCCAGTTCATAGTTTTGTCCACCTTGACATCCCAAGTGTACATCTCGATACTTTTTGAATTATATGAGGGGTTCTGTCTCTATCATCCTTACAAGCAGTGGGTTCTAGATTCTCAGCACCCTCTGGATGAGAAAAATATTCCTCACATCCTTGCTAATTCTCCTGCCCCTTACTTTAATTCTTTTTTCCCAGTTATTGATCCCTCCATCAAGAAGAAATGTTCTCTATCCTGTTTTTGCCCTTTATAATTTTCTTCATTTCAAGATTTCATGTTGGGAAGGGATTTCCAAAGACTCAGGATTCTCAGAGAGTAAATATTTTACCTCATCTCTGTCTTGCGTGGAATACCCCTTATTTTTAAGCTGCATTATCTAGTCCTAGACAAAGAAAAAACAAAGAACCACAGATGCTGGAAATGTGAAAGAAAACAGAAATAGCTGGAGAAACTCAGCAGGTCTGGCAGAATCTGTGGAGCAGGAAAGCTGACGTTTTGGGTCAGGACCCTTCTTCAGAAGAAGGCTGAGTTTCTCCAGCTATTTCTGTTTTGGTTTCACCCAGTCCTAGTTTCTCTCACAAGGCGAGATGTCCCTTTTTTTTTTATTAAAATGCAACTGTTTCATTACTCAGCTCAAATATGTCTATTAAAGTCTGCAACAAAGTCCAAAGGATGCATTATATTATTGTACCTTTTCAAAGAATTGGTTACTATGCACTGAGGAGGGCTTGGAGCAGTAAAATAATTAAAAGAAGATTTACTGTTTGAAATACTGCATGACCGGAATTCTGGAGGCAAAAAAGAGTGTTGAAATCTTGAGCTGCATCCATTGGAGCAAAGCAGCGTAAATGGAAGGTTTTGAAAAGGTTGTTGAGAAAGTGCATTAGAAGATTATTTCCTGTGGTCAATGAATAACAAAAGGTGGCATTCTTTTCTGAGGTTTTCAATAACAATTGCTACTGAAGTTAATATCCAGATTAATAGATGGCAATAAATGACTCAAGTAATATAAAAGCATATGCTTGAAAAAAAATGCTAGAAATGCTCAACAGGTTAGTTAGCATCTATGGAGACAAGCAGAATTGATATATTCAGTCTAGATAACATTTCTTCAGAACCAAAGGCAGATAGAAATATGTTTAAGATATTTATTAGTTTTTAGAAGTGGGTATGGACAGGAGGAGCAATTGAGAACCTCTTGCTAAGGTGGAGGACAGGGAAGTTAAGTAATAATTGATTCATGAGAGGTTCAAGGATTATGGGGAGAAGGTGGGAGAATAGAATTGAGAAACATACCAGCAATGATCAAATGGTGGAGCAGGCTTGATGGGCCAAATGGCCTAATTCTGTACCTGTATCTTATGGCCTTATGGTCCAACAACACATTTCATGATGCAGCAGCCGAAGAGGTTGGTACTGGATATAATAAAGAAATGAAGATTGAGACCAAAAGAAATGTGAATGGCTACATAGCAATCATCTGACTCAACATGAAGCAATAAAGAAAAAATACTGGACAAACCAAATCCAATAAAACCAAGAAAAAGGAGAAAAGAAAACTAAAATGTGCAAGACAAGATGAAGGAAGAAATTATGATCTATAGTTTTGAACTTGATGTTGAGTCCAGAAGACTGTAGCATTATAAGTCAAATGATAAGGTGCTGCTCCTCAAGCTCGCATTGAGCTTTACTGGAACAGTGGAGCAGGCCATGAGCAGACAGGTCAGAGCGGGAGCAAGTTGGGGAGACTTAAAATGACAAGCAACAGAAGGGTAAGGATCATGTTGGCAAACTGAATGTAGATGTTTGAGAAAGCATTTATGCAGTGTATGTTTGGTCTCTGAAGTGTAGTGGTGGACACATCATGAGCAGTGTAAACAGCATACTAAATTGAAAGAAGACTACTTCCAGGTAATGTTATATAACACAATGCAGTCTTCTAAAATTATCGGAGCATTTGACAGATCAAATATGATTACTTGTTTACATATTATTTAATTATTTAAACTATTTATGAATAAAAAAGCATTATGCATTGAACAAAATCTGTGATGATACGTTTTCTTGGCAAGAAGAGAAATGAGGATGAACAATCCAATTGCATTATCCCTTTACAGTAGGATCAAGTTATGGAATCATATCACTCATAATGTGCACCATGTCATTGTGTAAGATGATGAAACTATTACTGGTTCTGGCTCCTCATTGCTCATGTGTATTCACTGCTCTTTTTATCCATCAGGTTTCTCATAATACTCATCGCTATCATTTGAGCCATCTCCTGCATCATCATCACAATTGATCTCACGGTACATCTGGAGGGTCATTTGCTGCCTAAAATTCTTTTGCTGATAGTTATTCATCCAAATCCTGATCTCCATTCTCCCTCCCAATCACCACTCCTCCTTCAACCACACACCCTCTCCAAACCACCACTCTCAACTCTTCTTTGAACACAGCCCCATCCCACACACCACTCTCTAATCCTGATTGCCGCTTCCCATCTCAATGACCCTGCATGCTTCCAGTTATTTCTCCTCCCATCCTGAACATTTCCTTCCAATTATCTGTTCACAACTCTTCTCTTCTCCAGCCAATTAGCCTCCCACCTCTTGGTTGCTATTGCCTCCCACTGTTTACCTGTGCAGTAATGTACACAGACATTTGATTGGCATTCAATATCAGAAACACAAATTACAATGATGTTGACGGCGACTCTATTCAAATGTCGCGACTCTACTCAAATGTCTGCGTGCCTCGGGACCCTCAAGAAGTCTCGTGGTAAGCGTATCTTGGAAGGTTTAAACTTCCAGTTACTATTTTTAAACTGCTCAGATTGCTCTGTGATTGGGCAGAGCCTCACAAGCTTAGGCTTTATACTTGCTTAGGTTTTTATACAGATTTACCCCGATTATTTCATGAATTCTCTATAGATCAATGAACAGCATAGCTAATTGAATAATCTAGCGTGTGAAGAAATTCCAGCACCTCCTTCAATATTCTGGCTCCATACCATTAATGCTGACACAGCACAACTGCTTTGCACTCACTAGCTTTTCCACCTGCAGTCAGGGATAGAGCTCATACCGTCTTGTACTTCTCTCATCTGACTCAACTTCTAGAATAAAAACCAAAAGAGCTGTGGATGCTGTAAATCAGGAACTAAAACAAAGTTGCTGGAAAAGCTCAGCAGGTCTGGCAGCATCTGTGAAGGAGAAAACAGAGTTAATGTTTCAGGTCCGATGACCCTTCCTCAGAACTGGCTCAACTTCTGGAATCCCCGGCTCCTGGCCGGACAATATCAGAAGAATTGACATTGATCGTAAGATCATAAGAAAATGGAACAGCAGTAAGCCTTTTGGCCCCTCGAACCTGCTTCGCCAATCAATAGGATCATGGCTGATCCAACATTCCTCATGTCCATTTTCTAGCCTTTTCACCATAACCATCTATCTCCACCTTAAGTATACATAAGGATGCTGCCTCCACAGCTCTCTGTAGCAAAGAGTTCCAAAGACTCTCAACCCTTTGAAAGAAGAAATTCCTCCTTATCTTAGTCTTAAATTGGAGTACCTTCATTCTTAGGCATTGCCCTCTGGCCTAGGCTCTCCCATGAGGGGTAACATCTTCTCAACATTTATCCTGTCAAGCCCCTTAAGAACCCCATATGTTTCAATGAGATCATCTCTTACTCTTCTAAACTCCAGTGAGTAGAATCCCCACCTGTTCAGTCTCTGCTCATAAGACAATCCCTCCATACCAGGGGTCATCCTAATGAACTTTCTCTGAAGTGCCTCCAATGAAATGATATCTTTCCTTAAATGAGAGAACCAGAATGGCTCAGAGTGAAATAACTCCACAGAGGCTGGTATCCTGCCACCAAGTCACCCTTTATTTATACATGGAGAGTCTTTGACACTAATGCCTCAGACCCAGCTCTCAGAGTGAACAGGATGTCTAACGCTCTGTTTATACCTTTCAATGAGGGCTCCATGATTGGACCAGCACCAAATGGGGGAACTCTTATTCTATGAGTTCCATCTGGCTGGGCTTGTTACAATTACTAAACACAGTACTTGAGATGGTCTCACCAGCACCTTATATAGTTGAAGTAAGACTTCCCTATTCTTATACTCCAACATCTTTGAAATAAGGACCAACATTCCATTAGCCTTCCTGATTATTTGCTGTACCTTTATCCTAGCTCTCTATGTTTTGTGCAGAGGTATCCTAAGTCCTCTTGTGTCATTGCTATCTCGAGCTTTTTCTCCATTTAGAATCTTTGCTCCATGAACTCTTGGCAGGATTTCCTCAGGGTGGTATAGGCCTAAACACCTTCAGCTGCTTCATTAGTAGCATTCCCTTCATCATGAGGTCAGAATTGGGATACCTGTCGATGATTACACAATTTTCAGTACTATTTATGATTCCTCAGACAGTGAAGCAGACATGCTCATATGCAACAAGACCTCAATTACATTCAGGCTTTCGCTGATAAGAGGCAAATAACATTTGCACTTCATAAAATATATATTTCCATTCCTTCAGTGTCATTGGATCAAAATCCTGTAATTTCTTTCCTAATAGCATTGTTGGTCTACCTACACCAAATGGACTGCACAGTGATTCAAGAAGGCATCTCATCAGCACTTTTTTAAGCAATAGATAATATACACTAACCTAGCCAGCAACATCCACATCCAATGAATGAATTTTACAATGTACTTGACAATGGCTATCTCCAATGAAAGAAAATATAACTATCTCCTCTTTACATTCAAAGGCGTTACTATCATTGAATACCCCAACCATCAACATCTTCGGTATTAACGTTAAGCAGAAAATAAACTAGAAGCCAAGCTATGGCTACAAAAACAGGTTAGGGCTCGAAATTCTGTGGCGAGTAACTCACCTCCAGCCTCCACAAATCCTGTCCAACCTCTACAATTCACAAGTCAGGATTGTGATGGATACTCTCTACTTGGGGAGGCGATAGCCTAGTGGTGTTAACTTGGACTGTTAATCCACAGACCCAGATAATGTTCTGGGGACCTGGGATCGAATTCTGCCACAGTAGATGGTGGAATTTGAATTCAATAAAATATCTGGAATAAAGAATTTAATGATGCCCAGAAATCTACTGTTAATTGTCAGGAAAATCCCATCTGCTTCACTAACGGCTTTTAGGGAAGGAAACTGCCATCCTTACCTGGTCCAGCCTACATGTGGCTCCAGACACATGGCAATGTGGTTGACTCTGAACTGCCCTCTGGGGAATTAGTGACAGGCAATAAATGCTGCCTGGCCAACGAAGCCCTTATCCCATGAATGAATAAAACAAATTCTTGCCAAGATAAATGTAGCTCCAACGACAATCTCAAAGTTCAACCACATCTAGGACAAAGCAACACACTTTATTGGCAGCCAAACCACCACTTTCAATAGTTGATCCCATCATCACCATGACAGTGGCAGCAGTGTGTTCTATCCAGAAGATGCACTACCGCAAATCACATAGGCTCTTCTTTGGCAGTACCTTCCAAATTTGTGACCTCTACCATTTGGAAGGACAAGGGCAGCAGATGGATGGGAACACCACTGCCTGCAAGTTCTCATCCATGCCACACAATATCCTGACCCAGAACTATATTGCCACTCCTTCACTGCTGTGGATTTGAAATCCTGGAAATCCCTTATTAATAGTAGAGCTCTAATTGGATTTCAAACTTCAAAAAAGCAGATCACCACCATCTTCTCCAGGGAAATTTTGCTGGGGAATAAATATTACCCTAGCCAGAAACACCCAAGCCCCATCAAAAATGTTGCATCTAGTAAACTTTGCATGATCAGGAAGGAGAGGTCATATCTAGAGTGAATGTATAATTCAAGGACTTGAGGCAGTGTGGGAATTCTGTAAAGAGAGGAAGAAGTGCTTTGTGCTTGCTTTGTGCTTGCATTTGTAAGGTTCTATTTTTAACAGGATAAAGTGAAGCCCAGGATCGTGTATCCAGCACAAAAGAGGCAGTGACATCACAGAAAAAATGTAAGTTCATTAGTTAATAATAGTTGCTAATTTGGCCATCTATTATAGGTTATTTTCAGATTGAAGGTAAATAGGGCAAATATTTGCAGATTACAAACTAAAAGACCATTGGGAAATTTAGGAAAAAACAAATTAAGAGCTAATTAATAAAATATGGATGCAGGTGATGTGTTATACCTGCATTATGTGGGAGCTGGCAGACATCATTAAATCAAAGAATCCCTTCAGTCTGGAAACAGGCCCTTCAGCCCAACACTGATCCTCAGAGCCTCCCACCCAGACCCATCCCCTTATAACCCACCTAATCTACACATCCCTGAACACTATGGGCAATTTTGCATGGCCAATCCACCTAGCCTGCACATCTTTGGACTGTGGGAGGAAACCAGAGCGCCCAGAGGAAACCCACACAGACAAGGGGTGAATGTGCAAACTCCACACAGACCATCGCGCGAGGGTGGAATTGAACCTGGGTTGCTGGCGCTATAAGGCAGCAGTGGTAACCACTGAGCCATCTCTAAATTCTACCAGGTCCAGCAGTGGAATTTGAAGCCGTGTCAGGATATTATCCTGAGTACTTAAGTTAGATGTCTAGTCCATGGTACCACTAATGCAAGTGTTTCCCAATATTCTTTCACAGGCCTCCCTGGCTTTGCTTGAGGAACAGTGGCCATAAGTTGGGGGCAGGCCCACTGGGGGCTCATTGTGGTTCATAGTGACAGCATCTATCACAAGTATTGATTGCTTGAGGAACTCCAGCTCAGAGCTGATTAGTTAGAGACTGACCTACCTTGGAGTGGCTGACTCCCGGCCTGGCATGGTGGTCTTTCGGCGGTACATTCAAGTCTTTCGGCCCAGTGTGGACTTCCAGACTCAAGGTGATTCCTCGAAGTGCGGATTTATCATGGCTAAGCAGTCAAGAAAGACTGTAACTTTTGAATTTTCAGCTTTATTTCCTTTCTTCTGCTTAAAACTATGAAGATCTGAAATGTGTAAATTTTAACCTTATTTCATATGTTTTATGTTATACTATAATTATTGCAATATTTGACTTTTAACCTTGTTCTTTCCTTCGACCTTGTTCTTAAGTTTCTGTACCTAGGCACTTGTACCTAAGATAGTGCCTTGTGTGGCAACACTTTGCACTTTTCACTGTAACGTGTACTTTTGTACTTGTGTGCACATGATAATAATATCAAAATCAAATCAAATCTAATCAAACATCAGGGAGGGAGAGAATAACCTGGATGCTGTGCTTCAGAAGGCAGTCACACCCATTTGGGTAAAGGAGTTGGGATGAGGGGTGACCTCATAAAGGTCTATAAAATCATGAGAGGCATAGAAAAGGTAGATAGCCAACAGTTCTTCGCCATGATAGGGGAATCTAAAACTAGACGGCATAAGTTTAAGGTTAGAGGCAAGAGATACAGAAGGGTCCAGAGGGGCAAATTTTTTCACACGGAGGGTGTAAAGTGTCTGGAATGGGCTGCCAGAGCTAGTAGTGGAAGTGAGTACAAATTTGTCATTTAAGAACCAGTTAGATAGGTATATGCATGGGATAGATATGGAGGGATATGGACTGAATTCAGACAACTGGAACTAGTTTGTGAAAACTGACAGGTTGGGCTGAAGGGCCTGTTTCCATGCTGTAGACCTCTAGACTCTATGACTGTAACTAAATAACCAAGGATATAAGTACTATTAAAAAGACAGGGAGACGGGCAGAGGGATGCTTTGTTTGTAAAAATTAAATTAAATCTACAACAGAAGTGATTGACGTCAGAAGGTGTAGAATCTGGGTAGAGTTGAGGAACCACAAAGGAACAAAGACCCTGACGGAAGTTATGCACAGGCCTCCTAGCCATAATCAGGATGTGGGACCAAAAATCAAGAGATAGAAAAGGCATGTAAGAAAGGCCAAATTACTATAATCATGGAGATCTTCAATATGCAGGTGGATTGAGAAAATCAAGTTGGTGGTGGATCCCAAGAAAACAATTTTGTGAAATGTCTTCAAGAAGTATTTTTGGAGTGGCTTGGGCTAGAGTCCACTAGGAACAGGCTATTCTGGATTTGGTGATGCGTAATGAGGCAGAGTTGATGAGAAAGCTTAAAGTAAAAGAATCCCTGTGGGCAGTGACCAAACTATGATAGAATTTACCTGTATTTTGAGAGGGAGAAGTTTGATTCAGATGTAACGGTATTACAATTGAGTAAAGATAACTAGAAAGACATGAGGGAGGAGCTGCACATAGTTGATTGGAAGGGGATCATAGTAGGGAAGACAGTGGAGCAGCAGTAGCAGGGGTTTCTGGGAGTAATTTTGGATGTACAGCAGAAATTAATCCCAAGGAAGAAGAAACATACTGAGGAGAGGAAGAGGCAAATATGGCTGACAGGGTAAGTCAGGGTCTGTAGGTGGGAGACTGGAAAAGCACAGCACCCGAGGAGCACAAAAGTCGATGTTTCAGGCTAAAACCCTTTGTCAGGACTGGAGAGGGTGAGGGGGGCCCAGAAATAAATAGAGGGAGGGCGTGGGGCTGGGGAAGGGTAAAAAAGATGTGTGGATGCAGGTTGGGGGTTATTATGACTGGTCCATAGGAAGGGTGGAGCGGATAGGTGAGTAGGAAGATGGACTGGTTAGGCAAGATCAGGGAGGGGAGGAGGAGGGGGGTTGGCTGGACATGGGATAAGGCTTGGAGTGGAGGGATTTTGAAGCTGGTGAAGTCAATGTTGAGGCCATTGGGCTGTAAGTTCCCATATCAGGTGTTGTTCCTCCAATTTAATTTGGCCTCACTCTGACAGTAGAGGAGACCAATGATGGATATGTCGTCAGGGGAATGGGAGAGGGAATCAAAATGGATGGCAACTGGAAGCAAAAAATGGAGGAAGAGAAAGAAAAACAAAAGAGAAAGTGTAAGAAGTGGTGAAGATAAGTGGGAAGCCAATGGACTGGGAATTCTTCATAAGCCAGTATATGAAAACTAAAGGCTATAAAGGGAAAGAAGATGGAATATGTGAGTAATCTAGCTTGTAATATAAAAGAAGGCTGCAAGAGTTTTTAAGATGTTTGAAAGCTAAGGGAGAGGCAAGAGTAGACATTAGACTGCTGGAAAATGAGACTGCAAAAGTAGTAATGGGGAACAAAGAAATGGCAGAGGATTTAAATGAGTACTTTGCATTAGTCTCCATGGCGGAAGACACAAGTAGCATACCAGAACTTCAAAAGACTTGGGGGGGGGGCAGAGGTGAGTACAGGGGCTATCACTAAGGAGAATGTGCAGGGGAAGCTGACAGGTCTGAAGGTGGATAAATCACCTGGACCAGGTGGACTACACTACAGGATTCTGAAGGAGATAACTGAAGAGATTGTAGAAGCAATGGTGGTGATCTTTCAGGAACCAATGAAGTTGGGGAGGGTGTCAGAGGACTGTAAAATGGCTACTGTAACACTCCTATTCAAGAAGGGAGAAAGGCAGAAGATGGGAATCTATGGGTTGGGTAGCCTGGCCTCAGTCATTGGTAAGATTTTAGAATCCATTATTAAGAATAAGATTGTAGAGCACTTGGACATGCGTGGTAAAATAGAGCTGAGTCCCCTTGGCTTTGTCAAGGGAAGGTCATACATGGCACATTTGTTGGAATTCTTTGAGGAAGTAATGATCATGTTAGACAACGGAGTGGTCATGGATGTGAGCTATTTGGATTTTCAGAAGGTCTTTGACAAGTTGCCACACAGGAGATTCCTAAATAAAACAAGAACCCATGGTGTTTGGGGCTAGGTCCTAGCATGGATAGAGGATTGGCTGATTGCAGAAGACAGAGAGTTGGGGTAAAGTTGTTTTTTCAGAATGGCAGCTGATGACTAGTGGAATTCCACAGGGGTCCATGTTGGAATTACAATCATTCAAATTATACATTACCAATCTGGACAAAAAAATTGAGGGCATTGTTGTTAGGTTTGCAGGTGACACAAAGATAGTACTGAGGAATCAGGGAGGTTACAGAAGGACTTGGAAAGGCTGGGAGATTGGGCAAAGAAGTGGCAGATAGAATATAATGTGGGAATGTGTGAGGTTATGCATTTTGGTGGGAAGAATAGAGGTGTAGACCCTTGCCTTTTCTGATTTATATAAATGATTTGGAGATGGGTGTTAAAGGGAATATCTGTAAATTTGCAGATGATTCTAAGCCAGTGAGAATAATGAATGATGAGGATGATGCTGAGTGACATCAGAGGGACATTGACAAGTTGGCTAAATGGGCAGACACCTGGCAGACGAATTTCAAGCAGGGAAATGTGAGGGCGAATGCATTTTGGTAAAAGAAACACAGAGAGACAATACAGGCTCATTTTTAAGGAGAGTTTAGGAGCAGAGGGACCTCAGGGTTCACTTGCCTAATTCCCTGAGGGTGCCCAAGCAAGTTGAAACAGTTGTTAAGAAGGCTTACAGGTTCCTATGGATTTTAGATTCAGGAAAAGATTAGAGAAATTGGGCTTATTCTTCTTGGAGCAGAGAAGACTAAGAGGTAATCTTATTGAGGTGTTAAAAATTATGAACAATTTTGTCCAGATAAAGGATATTCTCTTTCCACTAGTTGGTATGTCAGTTACCAGGGGTCATAATTTCAAGACTGTCATCAAGAAAGCTAGGAGTCAGATGAGGAGAAATTTCTTTACTCAGAGAGCTGTTGGGATTTGGAATGCAATGCCAGAGAGAGTGGTGGAAGTGGATTCAATAGGATGTTTCAAAACAGAGCTGGATAGGTACCTGAAAGTGATGAATTTAGAGAGGTAAGGAGATAGGGCTGGAAAATGGGAATAGCTGGGGGGCGGCGCTATTTCAGGAGCCAGTACAGATGCAGCGGCTCAAATGGCCTCCTTCTGTACTATAATATTCTATGATTCTAAGTTGTGAAAATCACAAGAGGTCAGGACAGAGTAGATAGGAAGAACCTGTTCTTGCTTGTAAAATGAACTAAAATGAAAATGATTTACAAAATACGTAAATCAAAATATTTTTCACACAGCGAGTGGTTCAAGTTTGGAATTTTTTTTCTTTATTCATATGCAGGATGAGGGCATCACTGGCTATGCAGTATTTATTGCCCATCCCTAATTGCCCAGAGTCAACCACATTGCTGTGGGTCTGGAGTAACATGTAGGCCAGAGCAGGTAAGGATTGCAGTTTCCTTCCCTAAAGGACATGAGTGAACCAGATGGATTATTTTCCAATAAGTGACAATAGATTCACAGTCATCATTAGATTCTTAATTCCAGATATTTATTGAATTCAAATTCCACCATCTGCTGTGGTGGGATTCAAACCTGGTCCCCAGAATGTTATCTGGGTCTCTGGATTAACAGTCCAGCAATAATACCACTAGGCCATCGCCTCCCCCTGGAATGCACTGCCTGTAAGCATTGTTGAGACAAGTTTAATTCAATTAGGTCAATACTTATCCTTTTTAAAAATAGTTTTAGTCCATGGAAGGTCTCAGTGTAATCTTAATGCTACATTCTTCTCCAGTTTCCAATAATCTTAAATTATTTTCTATTTCTTGATTCTACCCATGAAGCCTCCTTACTTGTTTGCTTGTACCTTTTGCCTCTCTTAACATTGAAATAATTTCACCATTCATAATTCAACTACTCCTTCACCCCTACCAATTTGCCCATCTTCTCTGTCAACCATGTAAACTGGCATAATTGGTACCTAATCCTGACCAACTTGCAATCACATCTCATTACTGGCTGCCATGTCATACCCCCCCAGTTGAACTTTCACCTTGTGTTTCTAACTCAACAAGAACTCCACACTGAATTCTGCAGCAGTTCAAGAAGACAGCTCACCACAACTTTCTCCAGGGCAATTAGGGACAGGTAATAAATGCTGGCATAACCAAAGATGCATATGTGTGTCAGTCAGAGTCAGAGCCGGAATCAGGCTGCTGTTGTTTGCTATGCTGTGCTCATTAATGCTGATTATCTAGATTAGGACATGACAAATTGCTACCTATGTGAGGTATTAGAGAGTTGCTGGTCAAATGAAGCCATATCTCACAACAGATATCCCTCAGGAAAGCAAAAGCAATGTAGAAAACATATGGATTCATGCTGGGGAAAGGACAAAGCAAACATTAAATAAATGGAATTTAATCTTTATCAGACATCCAGTTCAATTGCACTGTTTGATTATACTGATATGACAGACACAATCAATATTCTATAATTAGATGTAAGGGGAGGGGGGGTGAGGTTTGAACCGGAGCACGAGAAGCAGAAATTGCTGGCTGCTGTGGGCCAAAGTTTGCTTCAGAGCTTAATGTACATTTCTCCCACCTCTTCTAGAATTTCTCACGAGGAATGGATGGGTGTGTACAATATTTCACATGTATTGTATATTGAAGTATTTAAAAAAAAATGCAACTTACTTCAAATAGGTTATCCAGCATTGATTTCCAGAAGTGCCTCTCCAAGAGTGTATTAGACCCAAGATATGAGCCAGTGTTCATTTATAAGAAATTGCTTAAGTGACACACAGCCCCACAATTGAATGAAGGATGAGAATGAGCAGATTAATTGTAGGATTACTAATTTGAAATGTACCCTTGCCTCTGCTTCATCTGAGGTGCACAAATTTCTTTCATTTTTCTCTTTCATCCCTTTGTACGACAATGTAATCTCAAAAGATCTTTGGATTATAATCAATATCTGAAAAACATCTGCTCTATAAACTGTATCAGAGATAGTAGGGACTGCAGATGCTGGAGAATCTGAGATAACAAGGTGTAGAGCTGGATGAACACAGCTGGCCAAGCAGCATCAGAGGAGCAGGAAGGCTGACGTTTCGGGCCTAGACCCTTCTTCAGAAATGGGGGAGGGGAAGGGGGTTCTGAAATAAATAGGGAGAGAGTGGGAGGTGGATAGAAGATGGATAGAGGAGAGGATAGGTGGAGAGGAAACAAACAGGTCAAAGAGGCAGGGATGGGGCCAGTAAAGGTGAGTGTAGGTGGGGAGGTAGGGAGGAGATAGGTCAATCCAGGGAGGACGGACAGGTCAAGGGGGCGGGCTGAGGTTAGTAGGTAGGAGATAGGGGTGGGGCTTGAGGTGGAAGGAGGGGATAGGTGGGAGGAAGGACAGGTTAGGGAGGCGGGGATGAGCCTGGGCTGGTTTTGGGATGTTGTAGGGGGAGGGTAGATTTTGAAGCTTGTGAAATCCACATTGATACCATTGGGCTGCAGG
>NC_063332.1:82005962-82107660 GCF_021869965.1 Rhincodon typus
CCTATCTCCTCCCTACCTCCCCACCTATACTCACCTTTACTGGCTCCATCCCCGCCTGTTTGACCTGTCTGTCTCCTCTCCACCTATCCTCTCCTCTATCCATCCTCTATCCACCTCCCCCTCTCTCCCTATTTATTTCAGAACCCCCTTCCCTCCCCCATTTCTGAAGAAGGGTCTAGGCCTGAAACGTCAGCCTTCCTGCTCCTGTGATGCTGCTTGGCCAGTTGTGTTCATTCAGATCTACACCGTGCTCTATAAACTCACTTAAATGGAAACATTTTTACAATACAATTAACAATATCACTGAATACGTAATAAATCTGTCAGAAGGGGTTAGTCCTCAGACACACCTTCAATTTTAGTGTTCCTATATCTCCCTGTCAAATATTGTGATAGTTGAGGGCTTTGAACTCTTTTATGCTCTGCTCATGTGCAATTTGAAGTGAACCATGCTGATAATAATGATCCTATGCTGCCGCTGTCCTTGTCTTTCTTGGTGGAAGAGGTTGTACGTTTGGAAGTTGCCTTTGAGGAACTCCTGGCAAGTTGCTGCAGGGCATGTTGCAGATGATACACACCACAACCAATGTGTATTAGTGGTGAAGAGAATCTTAAGAATAGTTGAAACGAGCTGATCAAATCAGTTGCTTTGTCCTGAAAGTTGTTTAGGTTCTTGTGTATTGATGCAAATTGTTGCAACACATTCCTAGCATGAGCCCTTTGATAATGAACAGGCATTGAGGAGTCAGGAGAAGAGTTATTCCCAGCAGAATTTGCACCCTATGATCCACTCTTGAATCCACAGTATTTACATGGCTTGTCCAGTTCACTTTTCATTCAATATTAACCTTCAGGATGTTCCTGCTGGGGATTTCAGTGTCGATAACTCTTGGATTCTGTCCTCTTAGAGATGGTCATTGTCTGGCACTTGTGTTACAATATTGATACTTACCACTTCATAGAATCTGTACAGTATGGAAGCAGACCATTTGACCCATCAAGCCCACACTGACATTCTGAAGAGCATCCCACCCAGACCCACCCCATAACTCTGCATTTCCCATGGTTAATCCACCTAGCCTGCACATCACAGGGCAATTTTAGCTTGGCCAATCCACCTAACCTGCACATTTTTGGATTGTGGGAGGAAACCAGAGCACCCGAAGGAAACCTACGCAGACACAGGGAGAATGTGCAAACTCCACACAGACATTTGCCTGAGGCTGAAATTGAACTGAGGTCCCTGGCGCTATGATGTAGCAGTGCTAACCACTGAGCCACTGTACCACCCCTGGCCTGAAGGGTCTTGCAGCACAAAGTGCTTCAGCATTTGAGGAGGCATGTCTGGTGCTGAACCATTGTGAAATTATTACAGATCATCCCCACTTCTGCCTTTCTGATGGAGGGATGGTCACTGACGAAGCAGTTGAAGATTGTTGGGCTGAGGACACAACTCTGACAAACTCATGCAGAGACAAGGCTGAGATGAATGGCCTCCAACAATTACAACCATCGTCCTTTGTACCAAGTATGACTCCAACTAGCGGAGAGTCTTCCTCGGTTCTAAATTATTCTGGTTTTGTTTGCTGTCCTTGTAGTAACTCTCAGTCAAGTGTCCAATGTCAAGGGTAATAACTCTCATCTCACCTCTGGAGTTCAATTCTTTTGTTCATGTTTAAATTAGAGACTGCAGAAACTAATCTGTCCAGGCAGAACCCAGAGAGAGAGTCAGTTAGTAATTGTTATTGTTATTTGATTTCATTGTTGGTGATACTTTACAGTTCATTGATAACTGAAAGCAAACTAATGGGGAGATAATTAGCCGGTTTGGATTTGTCATTTTGTTGTGGCCAGGACACATGTGGGCAATTTTCCACATGATTGAGGAAGTGTTGTAACTGTGCTGGAGCAGCTTGGCTATGGATGTAATTAGCTCTGAAATGCAATGCTTTTATTAGTACAACTGGGTTGTTGTCAGGTTCCATTGCCACCAACCAGAAGAATTTTAGGTAGGATGTCTATTCAGGCTTGGTCCTGCAGTATCTACTTCTGATTCTTCTCCCACAAAACTAATATAAACCCTTGTCGCCCTCCCCCTTCACTACACCCACTACTAGCACATCGTGAAGGGTGACACTTGTGTTGTCCCTTCTATCAGGCATGTGCAATCCCAGTTTGGAAGAAATAGAGTGCTGTCAGTGAATGTACATTTAAGAATATGAATCAAGAACAAGTGTAAGTCATTCAAGCCTGCTCTGTCCATGATCAATAACGTCATGTCTGATCTGATTATAATCTCAAATCCATATTCCCACTTACACCTCATGACCTTCAATCCCTTAGTCAGAGAGTCATAGAGTCATAGAGCATGGAAACAATCTAACTCGTCCACACCAACCAGATAACATATATAAATCTAGTTCCATTTGCCAGCATTTGGCCCATATCTCTCTAAATCCTTCCTATCCCTGTACCCATCCAGATGCCTTTTAAATGTTGTAATTGTACCTGCCTCCAACATCTGCTCTGACAGCTCATTCCATACACGCACCACCCATAAAAATGTTGTCCCTCACGTCCCTTTTAAATCTTTCCCCTTTCACTTTAAACCTATGCCCTCTAGTTTTGGACTCTGCTACCCTTGGGGAAAAGACCTAGTCTATTTACCCTATCCATGCCCCTCATGATTTTATAATACTTGATAAGGTCACCTCTCAGGCTCTGATGCTCCAGGGAAAACAATGCCCCAGCCTATTCAGCCTCTACCTAAAGCTCAAATCCTCTTGTCCTAGCAATATCCTTATGAATCTTTTCTGAATTCTTTCAAGTTTAACAACATCTTGATGTTCCGATGCAATATTCCAAAAGTGGTCTCATCAATGTCCTGTACAGCTGCAACATGACGTCCCAATTCCTATATTCAATTCACTGACTAATGAATGCAAGCCAACCAAACGCCTCCTTCACCACCCCGTTTACCTGTGACTCCATTTTCAAGAAACCATGAACCTGCACACCTAGGTGTCTTTGTTCAGCAACACTCCTTCGGGCCTCACCATTAACTGTGTAAGTCCTGTCCTGGTTTGCCTCACCGAAACACAACTCACATTTATCTAAATTAAACACAATCTGCCAGTCCTCAACCAATTGACCCATCTGATCAAGTTCCCATCATACTCTGAGGTAACATTCTTCACTGTCCACTACACCGCCAATTTTGGTGTCATCTGCAAACTTATTAGCCATACCTCCTGTATTCACATCCAAATCATTTATATAAATAACAAAAAGCTGTGAACCTTGCACTGATCCTTGAGGAACACTGCTGGTCACAGGCCTCCAGTCCAAAAAACAACCTTCTACCACCAGCCTCTATCTCCTACCTTCAAGCCAATTTTGTATCCAATTGGCTAGCTCCCCTAGATTCCATGTGATCTAACCTTACTAACCAGTGTACCATGCAGAACCTTTTTGAACACCTTGCTGAAGTCCATATTGACAAGGTCTACTGCTCTGCCTAAGTCAATGTTCTTTGTCACCTTTTCAAAAAACTCAATCAAGTTAGTGAGACATGATTTCCCATGCACAAAGCCATGTTGACTATCCTTAAACTGTCCTTGCCTTTCCAAATGCATGTAAATCCTGTCTCACAGAATCTCTTCCAACAACTTACCCATCACAGACCTCGGACTCACTAGTCTATAGCTCCTTGGCTTTCCTTACCACCTTTCCTAAATAATGGCATCACATTATCGGCCCATCAGTCTTCCGGCACCTCACCAGTGACTGAAGATGATACAAATATCTCAGCAAGGGGCCTAGATTCCTACAAAGTTCTGCAATACACCTGATCAGATCCTGGGCATTTATCTACCATTATTCATTTTAAGACCTCCATCACCTCCTCTTCTGTCGTACGGACACTTTTCAAGACATTACTATTTATTTCTCCAAGTTCCCTAGCTTCCTTGTTCTTTTCCACAATAAGTACTGACATAATATACTCATTTAGTCTCTTACCCATTCCCTGTGGTGCCACACATAGATGGTCTCATTGATTTTTAAGGGACCCTTTTCTCTCCGTAGTTACTCTTTATTTGCTTTAATGTATCTGAAGAATCTCTTTGGATTCTCCTTAAGCCTATTCGCCAAAGCTATCTCATGTTCCTTTTTTGCCCTCTTGATTTCCCTCTGAAGTATACCTCTACTACTCTGAGATTGTACAGGGCATTGAAGAGGCCTCTTCTGGAGTACTGTGTCCATTTCTGGTTGCCCTCTTACAGGAAGGATATTATTAAGATGGAGATGGTTCAGAAAAGATTTACCATGACGTTGCTGAGAATGGAGTGTTTGAGTTATAAGGTGAGGCTAGATAGGCTAGGACTTTTTTCACTGGAGTGTAAGAGGTTGAGGCATGACCTTATAGAGGTTTATAAAATCCTCTCCAAACCTGGGGGAGGTGATGGCCTAGTGGCATTATTGCTGGACTGTTAATCCATAGACCCAGATAATGTTCTAGGGACTTGGAAGTGATCCTGCCACGGCAGATGGTGGAATTTCAATTCAATAAATATCTGGAATTAAGAGTCTAATGATGACCGATGTGTCAATTGTCAGGAAAAAAAACCATCTGGTTCACTAATGTATTTTAGGGAAGGAAACTGCCATCCTTACCTGGTCTGGCCTACATGTGACTCCAGATCTGCAGCAATGTGGTTAACTCTTAACTGCCCTCTGGGCAATTAGTGTTGGGCAAAAAATGCTGCTTAGCCAGCGATGCCCTCAACCTATGAATGAATAAAGGTAAAAAAAAATAAAATCATGAGAGGTATACGTAAAGTGAATCACAGGTGTCTTTACCCTAGGGCAGGGAATTTCAAGACTAGGGGGCATATCTTTAAAATGAGAGGGGAAAGATTTAAAAAAAGGACATGAGGGTAACTTTCTTACATAGATAGTTGTTCGTATGTGGAATGAACTTCCAGAGGAAATGGTGAATGCAGTTACAGTTAAAATATTTAAAAGACACCTGGATAAGTGTATGAATAAAACAAAAATTGAAAGGATCCAAATCTCTATGACTCTACTGCCCTTATACTCCTCTAGGGATTCACTCGATCCCAGCTGTCTATACCTAACGTATGCCTTCTTCTTTTACTCAACCAGAGCCTTGGTTTTTCTCATTATTCAGCATTCCCCACACCTACCAGACTTGCCCTTCATAAACAGGAACATACAGTCCCATGTTAAACGAGAATCTATTTACCTTTGCCTTAAAAAATATAAAAGTGCTCTGCTTCCATCACTTCCTCAAGAAGAGAATTTCAATGCCTAATGAGAGAACAAATCTGTCTAATCTCTGCTTTAAGTGTATTGAAGAACCAGGTTCATCTAGAAGGCAATGCAAATATAGTCAAGGCACAAGGGAAAATATCAAAGCTGGGTGTTTTTTTATAATGCAAGGAGTCTTGCAAGTTAAGCAGATGAATTGAGGGTGTTGTTTAACTTGTGGAGGTGTGATATCATTGCTGTCACAGAGACATGGTTGACGGAAGGACAGAACAGGACTAGCTGTGCAATATTCTGGGGTATGCAATTTTCAGATGACGATGGGTGTGGAGGGACTGGCAGTATTGATTAAGAAATCAATTACTGCAACAAGGAGCAATATTCTCTCAGAAGGTTCCTCAATTGAGGCTATATGGATAGAACTTAAAAATAAAAGGGAGGCAATCACTTTGCTGTGTGTGTACTATAAACTTCCAAACAGTCAGGGACAACAAAAAACATATGTTGACAAATTTCCGAGAAGTGTAGGAATAATAAAGTGATATATTCGCAGATTTCACCTTATCCAGTATTAACTGGGATAGGCAAAATGTAAAAAACTTAAAGTGGAGAAGAATTCTTAAAGTGTGTCTCAGAGACCAGACCTTCTTAAGCCATTATGTAGAAAGTCCTACAAGGAGATGGTGCTGGGCCTAATTTTAGGGATCAAAGTTGGGTCAGCAGTAGATATGGCAGTGGGGGAGCACTTTGGTGGTAATGACCATAATTCAGTAGGACCTAGGGTAATTATGGATGAGGACAAAGATGGATTGGAAATAAAAGTTCTGAGCTGGGGGAAGGCTGATTTTGATAAGACAGGATCTGGGAGCAGCTAGTTGCAAAAAAAAAGAAGCTTTGGTAGATATTGAAGGAGCAAAACAGCACTTGCTGTTACAGCAGTATAAAGAGTGTAGAGTGTTGCTTAAAAAAGAAATTATAAGAGCAAAGAGGGGACATGAAAAAACACTGGTGAGTAACATAAAGGAAAATCCAATAGCATTTTATAAATATGTCAAGGCAAAAAAATAATCAGGAAAGGAGTAGGGCCTATTAGGCATCAAAATGGGAATCAGTTTGTCAGCATGGCTTTAACGGGGGCGATATTATGTCTAACAAATTTGACTGAATTTTTGAAGGAGGTGATTAGGTGTATAGGCATAGCTGATTTTTTAAATGAGTACTTTGCACCTATATTCACAAAAGAAAAGGATGATGTAGGTCTGGAAATCAGGGAGAGGGAGTGTTCTACTTGAGCAAATTGACATTAAAAGGAATTAATGGTTTAAACACACTTCAAAGTGGATAAACCCAGACGGGCCAAATGCTGGCAACTGGGACTAGATCAGTTTAGGATACCTCGTTGGCATGGACGAGTTGGACCGAAGCGTCTGTTTCCGTGCTGTATAACTCTGTATGACTCTATGGCCCTAAGTGGATGACCTTTGAATGTTAAAGTAAGTCCCAGTTCTAGATTCTCCCCGAAGAGGTAACAACCTCTTCGCACCTACCCTCTCAGGAATGAGTGTGTTGGCAGGTCTGGTTGTATGTGTGCCATGTGTGATGCCTCACCCGGTTAGACAGTTGTGAAATGTGTCAAAAGTGTGAGGGATTTCAGGCAAAGGATATAATTGTGTGTAGTAGGTGGCGAACACCATTGTGTAGTTAGATGCTGAATAAATTGTGCTGGAATTGTCATTCTGTGGAGTAGTGTTCCAGTAATTGAGTGTTATGTCTGTGAGAATACATATTGTCAGAACCATTAACCTTTGTTTTTGCATATTTTCAGCACTGGAGATGTCCTGTTGCCAGTACTCTCATTCTGACCTGCTGGTGGTCTTTCTACATGCATAGCATCTTCTGCCTCTGTGACCACGATTCTCCCTTGCAGGTATTACATAAGCCTTCTCCTTTGTACTGCCTCTACTAGGATCTTGACTGCTGTGTTCAAGAATCTTTCAGGTCTTGCCCTCTGTCTTTGAAATGTCGTTCCAAAATGGACTGTAATCCAATGTACTTCACTCCTTTGTTTAAAGTACATGCATGACTGGATTTGTCACCTCATGGAAATTGCCACCAGTCAGAGTTGACGTTTTCAACATGCATTTTTGTGCTGCGAGCCACACGGCAATAACAAGTTAGGCTTGAAATTACAGGCTGAAGGGAGACTTTTACAAAAGCAAGTCCTTAACAATACTTGCCATCTGTTTGCATCCAAAATAATCCCCACAGGAACTGCGTCAGCATGGTCAAACAGAAAGTGTTAATCAATGCTTCTTTTCACATTGCAGGGGTGTAAACACTCATGTCTCTCAAGATTCGGCATAGTGACCATTGACTTATGTTTCACCATATACATATGGTTGAAAAGTGTGTCAATAATTTGAGGACAGAAAATCAGGATTATCACTAACAGAACCAAAGTAAATTTCTGTTTTGCAGAAAGTTATTGGAACACTGCAAGGAACAACGCTGGAAGGGCAATCTATAACAGCTTTTCAAAAAAAATACTGGATCAATATTTGAGTAAGAAGGAAACCTAATAGTGTATGGGGAAGACGGGTAATGGGACTAAGTGGCGGCTTTTTTAGAGCTGAAATAGCTCCAAAAAGTTAAGTGGCTTGTAAAATGTTGTAAAATTTGGTGATCCCACATTATATTGTGGGGCCACTGTTACAACATTAAAAAGAGTTTGCAAGCTTTACAACAATGCTTCTCATCTCTAACTCTTTGTTACTGTCATCTATTACACACATCACCCTGACTCTTTCTTCCTTTATTGAACATAGCTCATAGTTAGGCCTCTGTTACATTCTGATGCAACAGCAGATTTGATAAAGTCTCTTGAGAGAAGCTTAATTACAAATAAATGCATGAATCTCCTATCATACAGTGAACTGCCTATGAATTACTGAGTCTGACTTCAATCTAAGGCTTTGCAAGCCTGTGCATACTATAATATTCAGTCTTTGCTTAAAATCAAAGACAGGAATGAATATGAAGATTTGTCTATCTTTAACACATCACTGATTTTGAGAATGGACAGCTATGAAAGTAAAATACCATAAATTTTGACAGCCCTTTTTTTGCTGGTACTATGTGATGTTTCCATGTAAGCTTTTAGTTAGAAGTGAAAGTGCAACTTTCTTACATGTGTGCTTAATACATTTAGTGTCGTGGAAAATAATTAAATCTGATTTGTCTGTACATCTTAAAGATGACAATTTCTACAATGTAGATGATGACAGAAGCTGGAGTATCAGTGCAAATAGTCTTCCGTAACTTTTAAATAAGATTATGTGAAATTGATTTGTGCAAGTGGGCATTGCAAGCAAGGTGCAAGGAAGGCTACGTGCACCAGAAAGGCAATATTGGTCTTGCACTTATGCACTTCTTTCTCATTAACTCCCACCTAGTTCACTAATGGCCTTTCAGAAAGGAAATCCACCAGCCTTAATAGCAGGGTAGATCCACCAGCAAAGGCAGCAAAATCTATGCAGTTTCCAGTATACAGAACTCCTGTGGAATTGCTTTCTTGACTCTGGATCCGATGAAATCTCGTATGGCATCAGGTCATCGTGGGCATTGAAGACCCCTGATGATTGCTACCAATTGAAATCTTGTGGCTGACAGTGCTCCTCCATGATGAAATATAATGGGAAGAAGCACTGGGGGTGGAATTTATTGTCATGATAGTGGTAAATATGGATTATCAAATTTACATTTCCACCATTTCACTATCTGAGACCATCCAAGGACTAAAATTATTTTTAAAAAATGAACAAATACTGACCAAATATCATAAAATCACAGAGGCACAGAATTGTTATGGTGCTAAAAGAGAGCATTCCTTCCATTATGTTTGCTCCTGCTCTCCAAATTACGTAGTATTCCATTCCATTGGTTCCATTCTCATGCCCATTCCCATGATGCATATTATCTATAAACAATCATCTAATGCCCTCTTGAACGCTTCAATTGAACTTGCCTCAACCACGCTTCCAGGCAGTGCATTTCAGACTTGAAACACTGCTGTGTATAACAGATGCTGCATACATCGCAATTCATCTTTTGCAAATCATTTTAAGTCTGTGCCTTCTCATTCTTGATCCTTTTTACAAGCAAGAACAGTTTCCCCCAATCTCTGAGAGATAGTAGGAACTACCGATGCTGGAGTCAGAGATAACACAACATGGAGCTGGAGGAACACAACAGGCCAGGCAGCATCAGAGAAGCAGGAAAGCTGACGTTTTGGGTCAGGACCCTTCTTCAGAAAATTTCCACACTGTGTTATCTCTTCCCCTTATCTATTCTGTGCAGACCTCTCATGACTTTGATAATTTAAATCAATCTCCTCTTAGCCTTGTCCACTCCACGTAAAATGTTCCTAATTTCTCCCAGTTATCTTCAGAAATGTGATTTAGGTGCAAGCCCATTTCATTCAAATTAAATACCCACCAATTCTATGACCTTTCAGTGAATCTGGAAGTGATGGCTACAGCCTGGTACTTCTGCATGGATATCTGTTCTGCAGTGCTTAGGCTCATAAAATTTTACAGTCTAGAAACCAATCATTAATTCAATAATATGTATGTATGGAGCCAGAAGAGGTAGGTGAGGTCCTGAATGAATACTTTGTGTTGATATTCAATAAAGAGAAGGAATTAGTGGAGGATGATCTCAGGGAAGGAAGTATTGAATTTCAAAGGCAAGTTGCTATTAAAAAGGGAGAGCTGTTATGCCTCCTAAAGAGTATTAAGGTTGATAAGTCCCTGAGTCCTGATGGGATCACCCCAGAATATTGAGGGAGGCAAGAGAACAAATTGACAGATATCGTTGTATCCCTTTTGGCCAGAGGACTGGAGAATAGCCAATGTTGTCCTATTGTTTAAGAAGGGTAATAGGGATAATCCAGGAAATTACAGGCCTGTGAGCCTCACATTGGTGATAGGGAAGTTATTGGAAAAGATCCTCAGGGACAAGATCTATACACATTTAGAAGCAAATGGACTTATTAGCAATAGAAGGATGGTTTTGTGCAGGGGACGTCATGCCTCACTAACTTGGTTGATTTTTTTGAGGAGGTGATGAAGATGATTGATGAGGGAAAAGCAGTTGATGTTGTCATGGACTTCAGTAAAGCCTTTGACAAGGGCCGTCATGGCAGACTGGTACACAAGGTGAAGTCACATGGTATCGGGGTGAGCTGGCAAGATGGATACAGAACTGGCTTAGTCATAGGAGACAGAGGGTAGTGGTGGAAGAATGCTTTATGGAATGGAGGGTTGTGACTAGTGGTGTTCCACAGGGATCATTGCTGGGATCTCTGCTGTTCATGGTCTACATAAATGATTTGGAGGAAAATATAGCTTGTCTAACTAACTTGCGGATGATACAAAGATTGGTGGAGTTGTGGATAGTGAGGAGGATGGTTAGAGGATACAGCAAGATATAGATCAGTTGGAAGCATAGGCAGAAAAATGGCAGATAGAGTTAAATCCGGACAAATGTGAGATGACGCATTTTGGAAGGTCAGGCACAGGAAATTATACAGTGAACGGCAGATCACTGAAGATGGCAGCACAGGTAGATAAGGTAGTAAGAAGGGCCTATGGCATGCTTGCCTTCATTGGAAGGGACATTGAGTACAAGTTATGCTGCAGCTTTATAGAACTTTTGTTAGGCCACACTTGGATCTTACGTATAGCTCTGGTCACCACACTACCAGAAGGATGTGGATACTTTGGAAAGTATACAGAAAAGGTTTACCAGGATGTTGCCTGATATGGGAAATTTTAGCTATGAAGAAAGGTTGGTTAGACTGGGTTGGTTTTCACTGGAATGCAAGAGGTTGAGGGGCAATCTAGTGAAGTTTATAAGATTACGAATGGCATGGGTAGTGTGGAAAGTAAGAGGCTTTTATCCTAGGGTGGAGTGGTCAATTACTAGAGGACACAGATTCAAGGTGCAGGGTGGGGGGAAGTTTAAAAAGAGATATGCAAGGCAAGTTTTTCACACAAAAGGTGGTAAGCACCTGGAATACACTGCCAGAGGAGATGGTGGAAGCAGACACAACAGCAGCATTCATGAAACACCTGGACAATTATCTGAATAGGAAAGGAATAGAGGAATATGGATCCTGTAAGTGAAAACAGTTTTAATATGGAAGGGCAAAATGTGTTGGTGCAGGCTTGGAAGGTGGAAGGACCTGTTCACGTGTTGTATTTTTCTTTGTTCCTTGTACTATAATTTAGACAGTTTGCAGCCTATTTAACCCAACCTTGAGACTCCAAACACATATTTTACCATTGCTATATCATCGATTTTCATCTCCATAACATCATCCAACTCCACGTTTGCCTCAGGCTATCTGCTGTTAAATTCACATCCATGCCTTTGCTGGCACTGGGCTGGATGATTCCAATATTTTCCAGGCCAGCATCCCACATTCTGCCTTCCATAATCTTGAGGTCATCCAGAACTCTGGTGACAGTGCCAAGTCCCATTCACTTCTTGTAACCCAACAAGAAATCAGCTTTGGAATTCTCATTCTATTTCTGTTATCTCCTTCAGCCCAAGCATCCATAATGTCTGCATTTAAAAAATTCTAGCCTGGCAAGCAGCCCTATTTTTGATCACTTCACCAAAATACTTCAGCTGCCTTGACCTGAATTCTGGAATTTACTTGAAACTCTCCACCTCTTTTCCTCTCTTTTCTCTTTTAGAATGCTCCTTAAAACCTTTGGCCAAACATTTGGGTACCTGCCATAATATCTCCCATGTGGCTTTGTGAAAATCACTGTGTGAATACAAGTTATTGTGACTGTTAATGATAGTAGCAGTTGACCTACTTTTCTAAGTTTGAATTGATATCCTTTGTTCTAGATTTTACTCAAAACCATTGCAATTTAATCATGACGTTGTCAAAGGTTTTTGTGCTATCGTGATAACTACTGGCTCTATGTAATCAATTAAAATAAAATATCTGAGAAATTAACGAGTAATTGTTATTCAATCAATTATAGACAAATGACATCAACTGTCATTCGTTTTCCTAAGCTCACAATGAATGCTCAATAGTCAGGTTTAGGCTTAAGACCGTTTCACTGGTGATACCTTTGTTTAGTTTGTTGTGCACTGGGCAGTTACTTTGATGTGATCAATGAATCAAAATTCACTTCTGCTTGTATGCTGGAGCAACACAAGACTATCAAGAAATAATTATGAAAAATCACATCAGGACAATATTTAAATTACAATTAATTTTCTTCATATACATTTACATGATGAGGTTGGCAAAATGCAAATGAATCAGCTTCATAACTTTGATTTTTAAAAATTAATTTTATGCTTATTCATGAAGTATTATGCCATTGTCTTAATAAGATTTAAAAAAGTGCAATTTGAATAATGTTATTTAAAGAAAATACTTCACGTATGATAAGCAAGGGATTAATTAGGATTCTTTCTAAAACAAACCAGACTGCATTTCAACAAGACAAAGGAGCTTGACAAAAGGTCCTATTTCAACATCTTGTCTTTGAATTATATTAAGCTATTAATATCTTTCTTGGGAAATGACTTTTTTTGTACTGAAACAAATGTATTTTTGATTAGGATTTACTGCTTGTCTCAGCTGATGAGCAGCTGCTCCAAAACAAAGTGAAATGTTTTCATATTTTAGCAAAGGTGTAAAATCTGAATTTTATACAAAATGCAAGTGATTTAAGCACAACTTGATTTTGTTTGATGAGTTCAGAATGAATGTTTGCTCGCATATAGTGAAAAACAATAATGATTTAGAATGTATTACTGCAGTTGAAATCATTGTACAAATTGTGATAATAATTGAACTCCAAAACAATGTTAATAGTTTCCAATTTTAAAATCTCTACAGTGTGGAAACAGGCCCTTTGGCCCGACATGTCCACACTGACCCTTGGAGCATCCCACCCACACCCATCCCCCTATAACCCACCTTCACTACACATCCCTGAACACTATGGGCAATTTAGCATGGCCAATCCACCTACCCTACACATCTTTGAACTGTGGGAGGAAACCAGAGCACCCAGAGAAAACCCACACAGACACAGGGAGAACATGCAAACTCCACACAGACAGTCACCTGAGGCTGGAATTGAACCTGGATCCCTGGTGCTGTGAGGTAGTAGTGCTAACCACTGAGCCACCATGCATAGTTACATCCTACTTCTGTCATTTTACGAAATCAGATCCACACTTAGAAACGAAAATATACTGACAGATTGCTGGCTTGTTCTTTATCGCCTAAGTTCACCCTTTTTAAAAATCTTTCTGCCAGATGTGGATATTTTACTGGTTAGGCCAGCATTTGCTGCCCATCTCATTACCCTTGAGAAGGTAGTAGTCAGCGTCTTCTTGAATGCTGCAGACCGTGTAGTGTCAGTACATCTACATTGATGTTAGGGAGGAAATTAAAAGATTTTGACCCAGTAACAAAAGAAGTGGTGACATACTTTCAAGTCAGGATGGCTTTTATCTTCGAAGGGAACCTTCAGGCACTATCTTTGTCCTCTAGCAGTTATTACACATGGATTTGGAAGATGCTGTTGAAGGAGTCTTGGTGAGTTGTTCCAGTGCATTTTTTTCCTGATACACATTGCAACGTCTGTGCAACAATGGTAGAGGGATTAAAGACTTAAGGTGGTTGATTGGGTGCTAGTCAATAGGCTGCCTCATCCTGAATGGTGTCAAGCTTCTTGCATCCATCTGGCTAATTGGAAGTTACTGTACTGCATTCCTGACTTAAAGCTTGTAAATGGTGGACAGGCTTTGAAGAATAAGGAGATGAGTTAGCCACCACAGAATTCTAATTCTCTGACCTGCATATGTATTGATAGTATTTATCTGCCTGCCGTGTAAATTAAGAGGTTAACTCCTGAATATGCTCATAGGAATTAATGTCATTGATGAAGTCATGATCAAATGATGCTAATGAGGCGGCCCTATAGAAGGTCTAACATCTTAGACCTTATACAGAGTAGTAATGTATATAATTAGCATGATATTAATAACCAGAACCAAGAGGCTAGCCATGTCTCTACCTAAGAGTAAGATATTTCAAGCTTTATCCAAAGCTCACCCACCAACCACAGGGTCCAAGACAATTTCTGGTCAATGGTAGTCACCAGGATGTTGATAGTGGGGATTTCAGCAATGGTAGTGCCATTGTCAGCTGGAAGATGGTTAGACTGTGTCTTGTTGGAGATGGTTATTGTGACATCTGAGTGCTACTTGGGTGGCATGTGATCCAGTACAGAATAGCAAGTTTATTGATGAAAGTAAGAGCGTTACTTTAAGAACTATTTCAAAGGAATGCTGACAGTTCAGGATAGATTTCAGGGGTACCAAGGGTATAAAGCATTACTTGTGAGGAAAGATTAGAGAAACAGGAACTCTTTCCATTAAATGAAGATTTAAAAATAGTGTTGCAAATTATTATGTGTTTAGACATCATAAATAAAGAAAACCTATTCCCACCAATCCCTGATTTAAGAACTAAAAGGTATAAATTTAATATCATGATTAAAAGAAACTGAAAAAGGTAAATAATCCCACATTTGTCAGGAGACTTTGCAGTAGTTTGCTTATGAGTTCAGTTTGTTGAGACTGTGGGGTAAAATTTGTCTCAGGCTGTGGCCCAAAGAGATCAGTTACCTTTTACATTCAACACCTGATAGTTAATTCCATTCTAATCAATGGATTTTAATATAAAGCTCTGTGTATAACTAGTGCTAATCTAATACTGTGCATTTTATATCACCAGAAAAGGCTGCCTACCTGTTGTTTAAATATATAAGTCGGAATCTTTGGACATTGGGGGTTTCCACCCAGCCAATCAAAGAATCAACATAAAATGACCCCGCTACTCTCAGCAGCCTTTAGCTTTTAGCAATTTGCCAAGCATTAGTTAGTTAGATCTTCAACACTTATTCACAGTTATATCTCAGAGAGCTCCTGACCAATAAGATTAATAGACAACACTGTAGTCCCAACACTGCCACGTTGAGTGTTGTCCACTACTGGGAGTAAATGAAGTCACTTTGGTGGAAATGACTGTTCCAAGGGGGCATAATTTTAAGGTGACTGGAGGAAGGTATACGGGAGATGTCAGAAGTAGGTTCTTTACACAGAGAGTGGTGGCTGTGTGAAATGCGCTGCCAGCAGTGGTAATGGAGTCAGATACTTTAGGGACATTCAAGCAACTCTTGGATAGGCACATGGATGATAGTATAATGTAAGGTATGCAGGGTAGTTTGATCTTAGTAGGATAATAGATCGGCACAACATCGTGGGCTGAAGGGCCTGTACTGTGCTGTACTGTTCTATGTTCTTAAATGTCAAAATGCCATGGATCAGGTAGCTTCAAGCTCTCATACTAGGGACAGAAAGGATGTCCTGGAAGTGGCAGTGAGAGAGGTTTGGGAATCATAGTTATTACGTTCTGTGATGGAGGACTCCAGGAATACAGATGTTGGAGTGTGTGTGTGCCTGTTCTGGAAAGAGAGATTCGTTTGGCCCCTCCTCATCTTTCCTCTCTTGAAACCTGAGGCCTGAGGCCAGAGAAAGGTGACCTGTGGAGCTATCACTACCTCTAAACTCCTACCCCTATACTTTGGGAAAATTGCATGCAGATAGAAAGCAGTTCTTAATTGGCTATTCAATAGAGGTGAGGACAGATGGGCAGCCCTAGACCTTGTACATGTATCATAAAATTGAGCATAGGTTGGCAGTAAACCATACAAGGAACTGCATGGGCTTGCCCCAGCAGCTGGAAATCTAATGCCAGGTCCCACAAAACAGGAACATTGGAGCAGGGGTAGGTCATTCGGTCCCTCAAGTTTACCACCATTGTGAATTACGGGTGATCATCTATGTCAATGCTATATTGCCGAGCTGTCACTTTTATTTCTTGAAGTCTTTAGTACCAGAAATCTTCAATTTCTATTTTGAACTTATTGAATGAGTAAACCTCCACAGCCCTTTAGGGTTTGGAATTCCAAAGATTCGCCAACCTCTGAGTGAAAAAGTTCTTCCTTATCTGAGTCCTAAAAGGTTTGTCTTTTATTCTGTCTCATGGTTCTAGACTACATGGGAAATGTCCTTTCTGTATCTCATCTGTTTTTAATTTTGTTTATTAATCTCTTGTGTGGGACTTGATCAAAAGTCTTTTAAACATCAGAATTGTCTACTGGTTCCTCCAATTGACTCTTTAGTAACATCGTGAACAATTTTGTTTTATCAAGTTGGTCAAACATGATTTCTCCTTCATAGATTCATGTTAATTCTGTTCAATTCGGCAATTATTTTCTAAGTGCCTAGAAACCACATCCTTCATAACTGATTCTAGAATTTTCTCTATTACTAATATCAGGCTAACAGGTGTGTTGTTCCCTGCTTTCTCTCTCCATCCAATGGGAAGCCTCAACATCTGCAGTCACCATTACAGCATCATCAAACACTATCTCTTTAACCTCTCCACCTATCTTCTCCTTTATCCATCTTCTATCCACTTCCCCCTCTCTCCCTATTTATTTCAGAATCCCCTTCCCCTCCCCCATTTCTGAAGAAGGGTCTAGACCTGAAACGTCAGCTTTCCTGCTCCTCTGATGCTGCTTGGCCTGCTGTGTTCATCCAGCTCTTACACCTTGTTATCTCTTTAACCACCTTCCTGAATATTCTAGGGAGAAGATATCAGGTCCAGAAGTTGTCAAATTTCGGTCCCATTAACTCCTCTAATGCTACTTTTGTACTAATTTATTTTAGATCCACACTTTGACTAGACCAAGGGATATTAATTATTTCAGGGAGATGCCTTGTGTCTTCCTTTGCCATTTAACTGTTTCCTATTATAATCCTTTTTTTAATCTCTGCCTGTAATTTGCTTTTACTCATCTTTTAGTTTTTGCATACCTATAGAAGCTTTTACAAGAAGCTAATGATTTTAAGTTTCTTGCAATTTTACATTTATTTTCTGGGTTTTTTTTCCCTTATGTATCATTTTCTGAGTTCTAAAATTCTCCCAATCCTCAGACTTACATTTTTTTGGCAACTTTATAAGTCTTGTCCTTTGATCTTATACCATCTTTAACTTCCTTTGTTAACCAAGAATGACTGCTTTTTGTGTTGGATATGGTTACTTAAAAGAATGTTTCTTTTTAAATCAAGCACTGATGCTTTAAAACTAGCCATTGCCTATTTACTGTCAAACCTTTTCAAGCATTTTCCTAATCCAACTCAGATAACGTCCTCCTCACAACTTCATAATTGTTCTTGTTAACGTTAAATACCATAGTTTCAGACTGACCTACATCTTTTCAAATTTATGGAAAATTCTATCATACAACAGTCACAATTTCCTAAAGGTTATTTATTAGTCCTTTAGTTATTTAAGTTGGATGTCCTCCTCCAGTTTGTAGGCAGCCAGTAGTTATTGGGTCAAGTAGCTCTTCCAATTTGCCTTCCCATTATTTTACTGCCCGCAACATCTTCAACCTCCACCTTGTGCCCACATCATCCTAACACACTAAACATGGCTGGTAAAATTCCGGCTGTTGTTTATTGTAATTTTGACATTGATAACAAGTCTTGCCGTAATTCTCGCCTCACTATTAAAAAGCAATGTATAAGTATTTGAAACATGTTATTTCAATCTTTGATTTTAATGAGAACAGGGAATTGGGCAGGAAATGTGGTGTACAGAAAAGCCCCTGAAGTTACCAGTGTGTTATCCAGACAATTTTAAATTCAAAATCTAATTTCTATGTTCCTGGTCAATGTCCCACTGAAACCCAGTGGGAAACTGCAACTGACTGGGAGGCAATATTGCAATTTGAAGCAGGAAGACACTGAAAAAAAAACTGCTGGCTAGCAGTTAAGTCATAGAGAATTTTACGACAACCTCTTCCTCTAGGCGGGAGCCTTGCAGCCGTTATTTATTTCTGTTTGTTTTCACTTTTGCTGTTTGTAAATAAAAGGTCATCTTTGGAATTATCTGATTGCTTGCCTGTATGTGATGTTCTGCCACTGGACAATAGCAAGATATCGGTTTATAGTGGACATTGGGGCCAGAGTAACTGTGACTTGGAGCGGGTTTTGAAATGGGATGTTGCTGCAGAAAGGTAAGCTGTGTGGCCTGGTGGCAATACTACCACATGCTATCTGGAGTGTGGCTTTGTGACCACTGTGCCATTATCTGGCTGGTGAGGAGAAATGGCGGATTGTCAAAGCTTGTCCAGGTGCACAACAACCTTATATATGTCAGACATAGTAAGAACTGCAGATGCTGGAGTCAGACATAACACAGTGCGGAACTGGAGGAACACAGCAGGCCAGGCAACATCAGAGGAGCAGGAAAGCTGATATTTTGGGTTGGGACCCTTGTTTAGAAATGGGGGAGGGGAAGGGGGCTCTGAAATAAATAGAGAGAGGGGGTGGCTTGGGCTGGGAAAGGTAGGAGGGATGGTGATAACAGGTAGGTAGTGGTGGGGATTGGTCAGTGAGGTGGGAGGAGCGGATAGGTGGGAGAGAAGTCAGACAGGTCAATGAGGCAGGGATGAGAGAGAAGGTTGGTCATGGGATGAGGCTGGGGTGGGGAGATTTTGAAACTAGTAAAGTCCACATTGAGACTATTGGGTTGTAGGCTTCCAAGGCGGAATATGAGGTGCTGTTCCTCCAGTTTCCGGGTGGCGTCGTTGTGGCACTGGAGGAGGCCCAGGATGGACATGTCGTCCAGGGAGTGGGAGGGGGAGTTGAAGTGGTTCGCAACTGGGAGGTGTTGTTGTTTGTTGTGAACCGAGCGTAGGTGCTCTATGGTCTCGGAGACCACTTTGTAGAGCACCTACCTTCCAGTAATAAACCTTTCAGACCCAGATACAGCCTCCTGCTTTCACTTTTAAATGGCCAAGCTTTAAACTGCTGGATAAAGATAAACCTTGAATTAATACCCCAGCCATTACCAAAATCACCAATTTCCTTTGCAGCAAAATTTCAGACTGCCACCTCAAATATCTTCCGCAAGAGCTGAACATTATTTTTTCCAGATTTAGATTTAGATTTATTTAATATTGTCACTTGTACCTCGGTACAGTGAAAAGTGTATAATATCACTGTGCTGTGGAGCCATCTTGGATTACAGAATAAATTACTGGATGAATTTCTACATAAGTTGAATAAGCTGTATGAAGTTCATGATGAGCTTACGAACAGATTAGCCAGTTTCCATTAAGAGAATTAAAGTGTGCTTTAGAATTTACATAGTAATTTATTTGCAATCAGATTAAGCAAATCAGATAAAAATTGAATTGAAGAATAAGAATCTTTTGCTATAGGAAACAAATTGTATGTAATTATTTGAATTTTCACAACTATTTAAATCTCTCTTTAAACAGTCAGCTTCGAAGAGCCATTGCTTCAGTAAAGCTGTTCAGGGAGATATAAAGAGACCTTTGAGAAGAGCAGATCCTCAGGATGGAGATAGTGTCTGAAGACTGGATACATTAGTCAGGGAACAATAAAAAAGAAAGTGAAAAATACGAAGCAACCATAGAAATTTCTTCATAAATCTTTCTTCCCAAAACAGGCCTTTGTTATTTAAATTGTTTTTTAACTAATGGGAAAATTTGTAGAAAATCTGTTGTCACGTAGAGATTTATCAATGCCTTTTTTGAATAGGACAATATTGACTTTAGCATCAATACAGAAGAAAATTAATGATGAGACAGCAATTGATAGATGGTTCAGAATTAATGTTGTAAATCTGTCTGCAGGTCTTTCATTGTCGATATCCACGTAGAACATGGTTGGACTGTTCAAAATTCTCATTGATTTAACAAATGTTGAAATTGTCTAAGAATTATGCGTTTTTAGTGGTAATAGGAAAAAAATCTGTTTTTAATCAAAAGTTTTTAAATAAATCATTTAGAAAATATGACCCCATTGCTAGGATGGGCCAGCATTTATTTCCCATTCTTAGTTGCCCTTGAAAAGGGGGAGGTGAGCTGCCTTCTTGAACTGTTGTGTTGCATTTGGTGTAGGTAGCCCCACAGTAGTGTTAGGGAGGGAATTCTTGGATTTTAACCCAGGGACAATAAAGGAACAGCAATGTATTAAAAAAGTTAGCATGCTGGAGGGGAACTTGCTTACCCAAGGATGTGCTATTAAACTTACAACTCAGACAATACTTCATCAACCCCCTCTGATGTTTAGAATCTACTGAATTAATACTTATATTTTTAAGGAAATACAACAGGAATACCATACATAATGGATATATTAGACCCTCTCCAGTATGGCTTTACTTCATAGCTCGAAAGATTTATTTTATACCTTCTGATTTAGTATATAATTTGGAACCTATTCTGGTTCCTAAGGTTTGTTTTCTCCAAGATGTTCAACACTGTGTTCTATTTGACACTGTTCCTGGCAATATTATTTCTGATGCCATGTCTTGCTAATGTGATTATTGATTTTCCTAGCTTCCCCAGGTGTTCTTAAATCTCTTGCTGCAGATAATCTCTTCTCAGGCCTGCAATACTTTGACAATTGATAATAGCTAGTTCCTTGTCGCCTCTTGCCGTATGGATTTCTACTGTAGAATTCTTAAGTGCTCAGTTCATCCCTGCTGCAAACTGCAGGAGCAGGAAACTTAAAGCTACGTCTGCAGATGCTGGAAAGTCTTTGGACCTCGACCACATCCGGCATGTTATATGAGGTAGTTAAATGAAATCTCATCGCTGCTCGCCATGTTGTATGTGCAGTTAAACCAAGTCTGTACTTTGGCTTCTGGCTTGCTGCCACCCATCCTCTTGAAGAGTACAGATCTATACAGCCTTGTTGGCTTAGAGTGGTGGAGGAATGCCACATACTGGTGTAAAAAATTGAGGCTCTTGTGCTGAATAATAAATTGTTTACTGCATGTTACTAACAAGTCACAGGTTACACTGATACAATGGACGCTGTTACAGAGACTGTGAGGAGGACCTGGGAGTTAGATTTTAATCCTCACATATCCTAAACTGTTCCCGTCATAAATGCATATAATATCATCAGTTTGGTGCTTATGATACCCTCCAGTAATAAACCTTTCAGACCCAGATACAGCTTCCTGCCATCACTTCGAAATAGCTAAGCTTTAAACAGCTGGATAAAGATAAACCTTGAATTAATATCACAACCATTACCAAAATCACCAATTACCTTTGCAGCATAATTTCTGACTGCAACCTCAGACATCTTCCGCAAGTGCTGAACATTATTTTTTCCAGATTTAGATTTAGATTTATTTCACATTGTCACTTGTACCTCGGTACAGTGAAAAGTGTATAATGTCACTGTGCTGTGGAGCCATTTTGGATCACAGAATAAATTACTGAATACATTTCTGAATAAGTTGTAAAATACTGAACAAATTGGTGCTAAATTGATGTTAATGGAACAGCTTAAACAGTTAATCTTTCCCGCTCTGTAGATTTCAACCTTTCTGCTCCTCCAGTCATCGCCATCCCACATCGTCCCCATGGGCCTGGCAATGTGCTCCTTCTCTGCCACCACTGGCACTGCCACTCCCTCATCCGTCACCTCTGGATGGTCACGCAGCATGGGTCTAGCACCTCCTCCAATGATGCTCCGAGTTGCCTGATGGTCTTCCAACGCCGCCAGCAGAGATGGCAAAACACAGGACATCGGCCTCCCACAGGAGGACATCAGGAAGAGGCTCGAAGGCGTCCAAAGCCAAAAATAAAACATTATCAAGCTACTGAGCTAGAAAGACAACAATGAGGCAATGTGGATGCAGCCAAACCCGCCACATTGGCCTATAGCAACATAGAAAATAGGTGCAGGAGTAGACCATTTGGCCTTTGAGCTTGCACAACCATTCAATATGATCATGGCTGTTCATTTAATTACAGTATCCTACTTTCACTTTTTCTCCCCATATGCCTTCATCCCTTTAGCCACATGGGCCATGTCCAGTTCTCTCTTGAATATATCTAATGACCTGGTCCCAACAGCTTTGTGTAGGAGAGAATTCCACAGGTTCACAACTCTCTGAGTGAAGAAATTCTTCCTCATCTCCATCCTGAATGGCTTCTCCGTTACACTTGGACTGGGGGGCTTTGAGCTGCTGAACCCCATGTTCAGGAGTCAGTCACTTCTGACCCCACGGCTGCCATCTTGAGATTCACCTTTACCCTCAATGTGTATCACACACAAAGATTCACCGGGCACAATCCACCCCACATGAAGTCCTGCTGCCTCATCCTTGCACATATAAGTGAATGTAGTTTAAAAAACCTTTAATCTCCATGCAACCCTGCTCCTGCTCTATTATATCTCCTACTTTATCCAATGATCTGTAGACTCTGCTGTATATTTTGCCTTCACTTGCTCCACTATTAGTGATAGAATCTGATCATTGCTGTCATTATTGTAGACCACAAATGATGTATTTTTAACTTCTGAAGTAGACAGATTAGAAATGTCCCTCAAACATTTTTTTTGTCTTTTATTACCACAAGCTGTGCGAACTGTACACAAAATCAGTTCATCTAGCTCTCCTTTGAAGCAGAAGAAGAAAGTCTTGATTTAATTTCAACCCAGACCTCACTCATAAAAGGAACTTTTGCTAGCTCACAACAACTTAGTCCCCTGTACATATTTTTGAAAAACAATTTCTTGCCTGCTTTCCCCTCCTATTCTGAAGGAGACAATTTATACTGGGTGGGGTTTGGTTCCATGGGCAATTGTTTCTTTTCAGTACTCCATGCAATTGCTCATTTTTCACATCAACATTAAGGTGGGAGCCAACAGCTGACAGATCCAATAAACTCAGTCTCATCCCACCAAAGTGGGGCTAATTGGACAATTCCTAGCATTTCTCCGTCTCAGATCAGTTAAACTGATACAAGTGAATGATCAAACTGCAATCTTTCCACTCTGTACTTTTTCAGTGTAAAACCTGATAGAGAATGTGTTTGGACAGTCACCAAAGTGCTACCTTCGTAAAACTTGGTGTATTCTACCTCATACGCAAGCCATGTAGAAAGAAACTCTAATACCGGTTGAAATAACTCCACAGAGGCCAGTATCCTGTCATCAAGTCACCCTTTATTTTCATAAGCATAGTACTCGACGCTGGTCTAGCTTCCTTGCAGCCAGCTCTCTGAGCGAACAGAACCTCTGACACTCCTGTTTATCTTTTTCCCAGGGCAGAAATGACTATTACGAGGGGGCATAATTTTAAGGTGATTGGAGGAAGGTATAGGAGAGAGGTCAGAGGTAGGTTCTTTACAAAGAGAGTGGTGGGTGTGTGGAATGCGCTGTCGGCAGTGGTACTGGAGTCAGATACTTTAGGGACATTCAAGCACATGGATAGGCACATGGATGATAGTAAAATGTAGAGTATGCAGGGTAGTTTGATCTTAGAGTAGGATGTTAGGTCAGCACAACATTGTGGGCCGAAGGGCCTGTACTGTGCTGTACTGTTGTATGTTCTATGTATATCTGTCAGCCAGGGCTCTCTGATTTGACCGGCTTAACAGACCCAGTCAGAAAACTCATTCTGTGAGGTCCACCTGGCTGACCTCATTACAATTACTGCATCCCTCCCCCTCTAAGTCCAGGGATGGAATTCTGTTCTTTTCCTTGTAACCTCTCCTGGGGCATTTTCGCACTGGCTCTGGTTCCATCGACTCAGCCTCAGATATGGGCAGAGTGTACCAGACTGTAGCCCGCTTCTTGTGCCCAGAGTGTCTCAGAAGAAATTCATCCTCTTCTTCAGGCGGTAAAGGCATTGAGGCTGTGACATCCACCGTGTCCATCTCAGGCCCTGAGGTTTCTTCGACACTGGATGGATCGGGAGAACCCATGGGTTCCAAACACTTATCCGGCTGGTCAGAGGGGTTGGGTACGTTTTAATCCTGCCTCATTTGCAGCTTTCATATGATTCATGTGATGTTCAGGACCATCTCACCTATCCAAACTTTGTACATCAAAAGACCCAATCTTGCATTAGCCATGCCTCTTCCTCATTGAGGGTCATTTATGTGGTTTTGGCATCAAACTTCATCCCCTAAATTAAACTGTGTCTCTCACTTAGAGGATTCTTGTGTCCAGCATTGGTGTTCCTGATGCCATTTCACCCTACCTTCCCCAAATCCAGGAGAGATCAGATTTAAACTGGTATGGAGTTTTCTCCCCAGTAGCAACTCCACTGGAACTATCCCTATAGTTGCATGATGGGTGACCCGATAATCAAATAGGAACTGAGACAGTTTGGTATTGAGTGAAGCTGTAGGCTGTTTCTTTAAGCATGCCTTCAATGTTTTGACTGCTGTATCTGCCAGACCATCGGATGATGGATGGTATTGGAGCTTTCCTTATATGCCAAATGCCATTCGACTTTAGGAAATACTCAAATTCCCAGTTAGTAAATGATGGCCCATTGTCTGTGACCAACTCTTCCAGGTGCCCATGTATTGCAAAAGATTCTTGCAGCTTTTCTGTCATTGTCCTTGTCTATCATTGATGAATGAAGTCTATGCATGTCCAACCACTTTGAGTGGGCATCCATATTGACTAAGAATGTTAAGCCCATGAAATGGCCAGCACAGCTGACATGTGACTGAGTCCAGGGTTTACCCGGCCATTCCCAGGAATGTAGGGGAGCTGTTGGTAGTGATTTTTGTCGTTGTTGGCACTCTGGTCATTGCCCCACCAATGTGGCTATGTCTGCATCCAATCCTGGCCACCAAACAAAGCTTCTTGCCAACACCTTCATTTTGGAAACCCTTAGATGCCCCTGAAGGAGTTCAGCCAGTATCTGGTGGCAACCTTTGCTTGGGACAATCACCCTTGCTCCCCATAGCAAAATGCCACCTTCTACTGTGATCTGGTCTCGCCAGGTCCAGAAAGGTTTCAATTTGGTTGTGATGGCCCTTTTGTTTCCCCTCTCACCACCAACTGTTTCAGTTTTGCCAAGACCAGATTTTTTTTGCATCCATAAGGTATTGGTGGAACTTTCTCACACCAAAGATTACCACGAAACCTTTGTTCTCAATCTGGACATTCTTCCCCATTGGGCCATCTGTGAGCCAACACTATCCCAATATCGTATGGTGAGGCATCACATGTCACCACAAGATCTCTTTTGGGATCATGGTGTACCAACATCTTAGATGATGATAGTCGCTTTTTCACTTCTCTAAAGTCTAAGTCTTGGCTACGAGACCATTTTTGAGGCTGACGTTTTTCAATTGTGGATGTAAGGGTGCCAGCATAGAGGCCAGGTTTCTGTAATAATTCACCGATCCAAGGAAATACCTAAGTTCCAGTACAGACGTGAGAACCAGAGCACCTTTGATCACCTACACGTTATCTTCCAATGGGTGTAATCTGGTCTCGTCAACTCTGTAGCCCAAGTAGATCACTTAGAGTGCCTGGAACACACATTTTCCCTTCTAAAGTATACGCCCACTTAGGAGAAATGTCTAAGGACGAGTTTCAAGTTCTCTAAGTACTCTTTATTGGTTTTCCCTGTTATTAGCACATTGTCCAGATAAATGGCAACCTTGGGGATGACCTTGTAAAATGTTCTCTACTGTCCGCCAAAAAATAGCATAGGCTAATGATACCCCAGATGGTAGTCTCATATATTAGTACAAATCCTTATGGGTATTAATTGTAGACTACTTCTGGGAATCCTCATCTCAGCCCTCCTGTCAACTTTGAGTATAAGTCCTCTATGTGAGGGATTGCGAATTTATCCAGCTGTGAGAAGCAGTTTCCCATTTGCTTGAAATCCCCACGAAGGCAAACAATGGGGAAGAAACTGTTCTTGAATCTCTTCATACGTGTATACAAACTTTTATTTCTTCTGCCCAATGAAAGTGTTTGGAAGAGAGTACAACCCATTGGGCTTCACTATCAGTATGACTGGTGCTACCCATTCTGCACACTGCACTGGTTTGATGATTCCTTCACTTTCCAGCCTCCTGATTGCTGCCAATACTTTTGCACATTAATCAAGTGGCATTGGGGCCTTGCAGAATCGTGGAATTGCCTTCTGGTCAACATGCAAGGTGGTCTTGACTCATTTGATAGTCTCTAGACCTTCCTGAAAACCTCCCATGTATTTAATTAAGACTTCACTCAAAAAGCCACTTCCTAGTTGAAAAATGTTGAGCCAATCAAGGTGAATCTTTCTCAGCCAATTTTGCCGCATCAGCTTCGGTCCGAGTGGTAACTGAAAAAACTGCTTCTCATATGAGACCGGAACCAATAGCACAGCCATTGAAATATGGGATATTATCTCATTTCGAGGTCAGTATTTTGAATGGCAATAACTCCAACAAGCTCAAGATGAGCCCCTCAGGACCTGGGAAACAACAGCAATTTGAAAAATATGTTATCAAACATGATAAGATTATCTTCTGTTGGCAGAGACATTGGCTGCTCAGTTAAGATGTAGCATCGCAGAACTGCAACTCAACTATTTCAATGAAATACTGAAATGTACGATCCATCAAATGTTCCAATTACTACTAATTGTTCAGCGCTTATCGAAAAATATTCTAATAATTGTAGACTAAGTAAAGTTAGAATGCTGCTTAACATCAGTCAAAGTGAAAGCAAAAGCAGGCAGCTGTACTTTTTTCTTTGCTGAATAACTCAAGACATGATAGCTTGTTTATTATTTAGCTCCATCACTGCAACTTTTTCAAGAACTTGAAAGTGTTTATTAATTGTCAGTGCCATTTAGTTACATTTCATAATAATTTTACAGTACAACTCAACAATACAGAAACTTATTAATGGCTCAGAGTCCAAAGTGTGATTGCAAAAACAGTGCATTCTTATGACTGTGACTTACATTCAAAAAACTTTTAAAACGTGAAGGTAGAAATGTCATGTTAACAACTATATACAAAAATGAATGGGAGGTAGGGAAAGAAGGTATAGTGTCTGTGTTTGTGAAGAATTTGGTCACACCATTACAAAATATGAATATTCTAGAAATAACATTAAGGTGAAATTGAAATAGTGCTACATAAAAGGAAGATGATACAACTTGTAATGTGCATTTGAGGTCAAACTATAGAAATGAGGTATGTATAAGATCTGAAGAGAAAGCAGTGCGATAGATAGCTGCAACAGGAGAATATCATTAGTGTATTTTAACAATTCCCATACTTAGAAGCTTCCTGTATTCCAAGACATGAGGCACAAATGGAGGAAAACATGTTTATTTATATTTGTGTCGGCGACTAGATTTTCCAGACAGGTTGCCAGGCTGCCGCCAGAAGTTATAACTTGATAGGGTGATACTCCTGATATAACTCCACAGAGGTTGGAATCCCATCAATAAGGCAGCCTTTATTTACAGGAGAAAGTCCTTGTCAGTGGTCTAGCTCCATCTGAGCCAGCTCTCAGAGAGTTAGAATGTCTGACACTCATGTTCTTACCTGTCAGCCAGGGCTCCCTGATTGGACCTGTTTAACAGTCCCAATCAGGGAACTCATATTCTATGAGGCCCACCTGCCTGACCTCATTACCATCACTACAACTCAATATCAAACATGTCTGACCAAGAGACTCTCCTCCTTTCATTGCCTGCTATTGACATGTTGGAAGGATATCCAGGTTGATAAAATCTGGATATCCTCCAGACAGAAGCACAAACCCAGAGCTGTTGATTTTGTGGCAAAGACCTTATAGTTTGCAGAACTCCCCAAATATTAAATGAAATTGAGTTAATAAGCAAGTCAACTAATGCAGGGAGTGATTTTTAGATTGAAATCAGTACTGTTTCCTCGCCAAGTTTATTTTTAGTCCAACAACAAAAGTAATTGCTTGATTTAAATGTAGAAAGTGAAGTGGGACAAATAGCTAACATGAGATTAAAAAGAAATCCTTAAGAACCCATGACAGGAAATTCTCGTGCCCTTGGCCCTGCACATTCCCCTAGTTGAGGTCAGAGTTTCTGTGATTTATTTGAATCTTCAGTTCCACAGCTCCCAATCCTCTCGTCTTCACTATAAGATTTCACCCTACTATCTGCAATTGCCCTCTATCCAGTCACCATTCCCTCACAAATCCAGTACAATGAAGCCCATCTCCAAACTAGGGTTGTCAGCTTTCCTCAGGATTCCATGCATTTCCCATCGATAATCCCCATGATCATTACCGTCTAGACCACCAGGACGGACCATGATCGAACCCTCATATTGACTTGACAAGACAGTCCCAACAACTGTCCATCTCCTGAACTGATGTTTCAATAGCACCCTGACTGAGGCTCCCTGTAATACCGGCAACGTCTCTTCCAGCGACATCGCCTTTACAGATGCCAAGGCTGCTTCCGCTGATGCTGTAAGGTGGGGCAAAAATCCCCATCAGTTTACGGACATACCCTGGACTTAAAATGCTCCGAAGACAGAAGTGTTGGAAATTACATTGGATTAAGTTCACTGAACTTTTGGGCTGCAACTGAACCAGGAAAAGTCTGGTTGGGAAAGATTGGGTAATTTGCAAGCCCAGGACAGATGTCTGGAACAGGGGTTAGCTTGCAGAAACTAAAGGAAGACTCCCATTCACGCCCCAGTTTAAACAATGGAAGCCAGACTGCAGGGAAACAAACAACTTTTAACATTTTCAGACCTTCTAGAGGCTACAGAGGTACAAAGCCATTCAATTTTCCACCCAGTGCTCAGGCACAGAAATACCGAACATTCTACACCATTGTGTTACACGCAAACCTGTTCCATCTATGGATGTAAAAAAATTCATAGCACTATTCAAAACTGAATGAATACCCATCCAAGGGAAATACTGGACATTCCAAAGCCTTCGAAACCATTCGCCTCAATCGAAAAACCATTTATAACTCCTCCAGTGATCAGGAAGCTCATTCAGCTCCGAGAGGAGAAACAAAAGCTTGGAAGCTGAAACCAGCTTTGGTGGGAGATAAGAGGGCCTGCAGTTGGGTACAACTGAAGACCCCAAGCCCAGCACTGTGCACTGTGATACCAGCAACACGCTCCAATTCCAACCTGGTGTGTGCTCTGAGGTGGGCTCCGTGAGGGGTGTTCGAGAGTCTGAGTGAGAAGCAGGCTCTGCTCACAAAGGAGAGCATCCCTCGCAACCACCGAAAACCAGCAACTAACCACGAACGTCCACTCAACGTCTACAGGTGACCGAAGGCATCCAGAGACACAAGACACCAACACCAGCAACATCCACCACCATCCAAGGCAGCTATCCGTTCGCAAGGACCCCCAAGAAAAGAAAGAAAACCCAAGGTACTCCCTGGTCAGGTCCAACGCATCTAACTGCATCAGTGGACACATTAGACTGACTGCAATCGCAGCCCTTCGCAGAGTCCCAGCTACGGCAAGTGACTGTGGACAACAGCTAGTCAAAATCACATTTCACTCCAGGGGTGAGCCTAAGGTCATCGAGACCCACTAGCACAGCTTGGCTAATCATAGACAGGGAAAGGTTGGGTTTGGGGCTAACAGTGTAGGGTACCCCTCCGGATGAGGAGCAGAATAGGACTTCGGGTCAGCAGGTAATCTCTCTCTCTATCTTCTCACTCTCTCTGTTTTGTGGGGAGGGCACTCCCAGATATCCCAGATGTCCTCGTTTTTCAAGGGCCGCAACTTCCCCCCCTCAGTGGTCGAAAACGCCCTCCACCGTGTCTCCCGCATTTCCCGCAACTCATCCCTCACACCGCCTCCCCACAATAATAACCAAAACAGAATCCCCCTCATCCTCACGTACCACCCCACCAACCTCCAGATCCAACACAGCATCCTCCAACACTTCTGCCACCTGCAATCCGACCCCACCACCAAAGACATTTTTCCCTCCCCACCCTTATCTGCTTTCTGGAGGGACTACTCTCTCCATGACTCCCTTGTCTGCTCCACGCTCCCCTCCAGCCCCACCACACCTGGCACTTTTCCCTGCAACCGCAGGAAGTGCTACACCTGCCCCTACACTTCCCCTTACCCCCATCCCAGGCCCTAAGAAGACGTTCCACATCAAACTGATGTTCACCTGCACATCTGCTAATGTGGCATACTGTATCCACTGTTCCCGTTGTGGCCTCCTCTACATCGGGGAAACCAAGCGGAGGCTTGGGGACCGTTTTGTAGAACACCTATGCTCGGTTCACACTAAACAACTGCACCTCCCAGTCGCGAACCATTTCAACTCCCCCTCCCATTCCTCAGACGACATGTCCATCCTGGGCCTCCTGCAGTGCCACAACGATGCCACCCGAAGGTTGCAGGAACAGCATCTCATATTCCGCTTGGGAACCCTGCAGCCTAATGGTATCAATGTGGACTTCACAAGCTTCAAAATCTCCGCTCCCCTGACCACATCCCAAAACCAGCCCAGCTTGTCCCCGCCTCCCTAACCTGTCCTTCCTCCCACCTATCCCCTCCTCCCACCTCAAGCCCCAACCCCATCTCCTACCTACGAGCCTCATCCTGCCTCCTTGACCTGTCCGTCCTCCCTGGACCGACCTATCCCCTCCCTAACTCCCCACCTACACTCACCTTTACTGGCTCCATCCCCGCTTCCTTGACCTGTCTGTCTCCTCTCCACCTATCTTCTCCTTTATCCATCTTCTATCCGCCTCCCCCTCTCTCCCTATTTATTTCAGAATCCCCTTCCCCTCCCCCATTTCTGAAAAAGGGTCTAGACCCGAAACGTCAGCTTTCCTGCTCCTCTGATGCTGCTTGGCCTGCTGTGTTCATTCAGCTCTACACCTTGTTATCTCAGAAATCTATGGCATCTAGTTTCTCGGTGAAGGAGAGGAGAATTAGAGATGAAATGTAAATAGGAAGATTTGGTGCTGAAATGAGCTGCAAATGCACAGAATTAAGATTGTTGCCACCAAAGTACGAGCTTCTGAAGTTGACATTTAAGGCTTGAGGGGAAAATCAGGACAATGTTTTTCTCAAAGGTGAGAAATTGATATTTTCATTCTCATACTATTTTGTCACTTTACTTGTCATTAATCTCGCCACACCAGGGAGAGAGAATTTCCAGCACATGGGTTGACATATGGATGAGAAACGATTGGAAGGCAATAATACACATCCCATTAATGGAATTAATCACCAGCCACAAAACAAGTGGAGGAAACAGGATATACCCTCTTTACCTTCCTTTCCTTGATTTCAATAAGGCATTCAACACCATCAGCACAACAGCACTCTACAAGATTTACTTTCATCTGCTTCTTCTGTGATAACACCTTTACAGATGATAGTTCCAATTCTGATAGTTTCAGAGTGAAGAATTGAGTGAAACATTTCTTTTACCTTGCCCCACTCCTTTTAGTATCTTCTTATCCATTTTTCTTGCCTTTGCCTTTGCTGGACATATGATAAGATTTTATTTGCACAAAGGGTCAAACAGCAAGACTTATGATTTATCAAGACTAAAAGCTAAAACACATTTCACATCCCAGCAGATAACTTCTCTATGCTGATGATGTTTCACTGGTCAACCACACAGAAATTCAGTTCCAAAGACTTGTAGACGGTCTTTCTGATGCTTGTAACTTGTTGCCCTTCATTATAAGCTTCAAGAAAATCATGGCAATTTTGATAAGATTTTGCTTCTCCGTAGCTGATCATACTGAATAACAACACACCATAAGTGGTGAGCATTTTCAATTTTCTCAGGTCCTTTATGGTAATCTGTCCCTTGATGTAGAACTCAATATACGCACAGGAAAAGCAGCTTGCACCTTTGGCCAACTTGGGAAACACTATGGGATAACATCAAGCTGACCCTTTGAACCAAGCTGATGGTTTAATAGGCCTGTGTTCTCAGTGCCTCGCTGCATGGCTGTGAAACATGGGAGACATACAGTTAACAGCAAAATCTCAATCATTTCCAGCTTTGCCATATGTGGTGCATTGTGGGTATATCCTGGCTGAACAAAGTCAAGAGTTTAGCAGCTTCTCAAAGGCGGGTCTCCTAAATACACTGACACTAATGAAATAGAGGCTGCTTCAGTCGATCAGACATATCCCAAAATGGAATATTGTCTCCTGTCCAAGCACTTTCTGTATGGTGTGGTAGTCACATCCAGACAACCAGTAGGACACCCTAACCCTGCTTCAAGGATGCTTGCAAATGAGACATTGAGCCTTAAGCATTGATAAACACGTGGGAATCACTGGGTGATGACAAAGGGAAATGACGAGACTTCCTGTTGTCTGGTATGCACTGTCACAATGATCAGTTGCTACAGAGACTTGGAAAGGATTCTGATGATGCTGTTATCAAATTAATTACGTTTAATATATTTTGCATTTTGGTCTGGAGTTGTATTTTGTTGTTTCCATTATAAAAACATATGGCTGAAAATTAAACATTGACATTGCTTCCTATCCCTTTACATTAATCTCCCATTAGCAAGTGGCAAGCAACTCTTCCAACATCCAGACTGAAAAAGAGAAATTGAAAATATTTTATACAGTGAAAACAAGTTACACTCTATTCTTACATTCAGTGCTAATAAGGTTCATTATGACTGCCAGATTCAAGTCATCATTTGGAAGTTTTACAATTGTTCCTCCATGGTCTATTGATAAAGTTACTATCCATTTAGCAATAAGTGATACAGATTAGGAGGCTGCACATTCAATTACTGATCTTTGCTGAGTTAAGTGGTTTAGTTGGACAGTATTTATGAATAGCAGTTAGTTTTAGTATTCTTAGTGTGGGGAATGGAAAATTGGCAAGTACACCCAGTCCTGATAGCTACCCAGCCTCTTTCTCTGCAAGTTGGCAACTGCACTATTCTTTCTTGTTGAATCTTGTTTACCGCTCATTATTAGAATTCTAACTTGCATCATCAGTTCTTTCTTACTGCTCTGCCACAATAAGAAACATAGAAATTGAAACTTGCTCTACATGAACAGTTCTATTTAAGATTCACTATCCTCGGAAGAAATTTCTGCCTACATCAGTCCTGAATGGCTTAGCCTTTATTCTGAAATTGTGTTGCCTCTTCTAGGCCATTCCCCCAGCCAGGGAAAACACCCATTCAACATCTACTTTGTCTACACCTTTAACAGTTTTGTAATCTTCAATGAAATCATCTCTTATTCTTCAAACTTCTGAAGATTACAGGCCCAATTTGCTCAACCTCTCCTCATGGGACAGAATGGTCAGCATGATGATTAAAATTTTAGCCATGTTCATCATGATAACCTTCTTTGCACCCTTCAAAGTGCCTTTTCTGCAATTTTGAAATTCCATTCTCCTTGGTCCCGAAATTCCACAGAAGTTCTGCTCATATTCAAGAGTAACTTTGGTGGAGGTCGATTACTTCAACAATGCTGTTGAGTTATTGTGGGCTTCTGTTCTGTTTATACCTATTCTAATTGACCTGTGTGTCCAAATCTCTCAGCAGCATTTGTCAGTCTGTTTTTACTTTGAATTATTTCCTTTTCATAAAAACATGTCTCAATTTATTTCGGAAAATGACATTCACGGTCAAACTTTTAAACTTAATGATATAGCTGCCACACTGAGTTTGAGAATACAAGATGTCATCAATCAATGACAAGCTTATATGTGGCTGCTGAAAATAATATAAATTTCCATCGGCGCAATTAATTCTAAAATATGGCTTAATCTGAAGATGCCTGCCTCTGGTTTAATTAGATTCAACAAACTCCATCTTCATAGGTGAATGGATTATAACATGCCACCACTAGGAATTGCTATGTAAAATTTATCTGTCACAAAGCTGACAGAGATCTACCAAATCATAGTGGTTTGATGTAGCTCCCAGATAGAATTTGTTCAATTTATATAAAACTTTTAGGGTATGATGTACTCTGCACCTGCTCTGCTCCAGTGCTGGACCTAAGTAAGCAGTCAGAGCAAGGAAATATGTCTTACAGAGGCCTTCATCATGACAAGGCTGTGAAAAAGGGGAGGAAAGTGGAGTATTGCTGTGGCCCTGAAATAATATGTTCCCTATATTAAATATTGTTGCTTTTTGACAGCTCCTGGAAGAAACACCAAAGTCACATTGGGTGAGTATTTAAACATTATTTATATACTGCTTGGATTCTAATCAGTTTGCTGTTGGTCCCCACCACTCACCAGATATGAGAAGGGCATCCAATCACGTGTTCACTGTCAGCTTTATGGGCTACTGCTGCTTCTGGACGCTCCACAATCGTGGCTAAGGAAGAAATGAATATTAATACTCCCTCACACCTCAATATCACAGGCAAATGGGTGTCCATCTATTACACAGTAAATGGATAATCTCTGCTGAAAAAGGTCAAGACAATCAACTCCAAAATCTTCAGCACTATTTATTGCTTTTCAAGGTCATATCATGTTGAATCTCTGAATAAAAGTAAAGAAGTAAACAATAATAATTGGCAGCTTCTTTTCAGACAATAAATGTTTTTTCATCTTACACAAGTTGGGGAAAGATATATTGGTATGATTAACACATGTGATAGCACCCAATTCCCATCATTACTAATGGCTGTGATAAAAAACTACTGAAATGGAAAATTGCCAGTATTGCTGCTTTTTTGTAACATGCTTTATTCATATATAGACAAAACTTCCAGAAGCTATAGAATTATTAAACAAACCAGACAATGCAATAGAGTAAGTTGTTACAGAGATAGTAGGAACTGCCGATGCTGGAGAATCTGAGATAACACAGTGTAGAGCTGGATGAACACAGCAGGCCAAGCAGCATCAGAGGACCAGGAAGGCTGACGTTTCGGGCCTAGACCCTTCTTCAGATTTTTCTGAAGAAGGGTCTCGACCTGAAACGTCAGCTTTCCTGCTCCTCTGATGCTGTTTGGCCTGCTGTGTTCATCCAGCTCTACACTGTGTTAAAGCAATAGAGTAAGCTCTGTTTTCTTGCAATCTGATCTACTTACTCAGTGGGACTCGTTTTACACTAATAATAAGATGTGGTTTACCATTTGACATGGTTTATTATCGTTGAAATGCCAGTTCACAAAACCAGTCTTTCCCCCTTAATGTCCAAAGTAACCTTACTGTTCTTAAATGTCTATGCCCACGCATTAGTTTAAAATCTGCTTTGGGAGTGCAAGACATTAAAAAGCATATACTACCCTGATTACAGCTGGTCGAATTGGAGTTGAGGCTGTTCTTCCTGTTCACAAACTTCCTGCTTCCTGGTCCTGAAGTTCTCTGGAGTTTGTGTGAGACCTCATTGATTTCAGCGTCTTCTTTTAACTAGGTCAGAAGTCACACAAGACCAAGTTATAGTCCAACAGGTTTATTTGAAATCACAAGCTTTCATAGCACTACTCCTTCGTCAGCTGAAGTTTTAACTAATTAGCCGGGTCATTTCCAAGTACAGTGGCTTAATAGTAGTTTGATGTAACAATGTAATTACCATAATTTAAATTGAGATTCTAACTCAAGAAGTGTGTTATAAAAGACAATATTGGATATTGTAATTTCCTCGGGACTGGGCTACCTCAAAAACAGTTCTACTGAATCACAGATCCATTGATCCACCTGAAACCTTGCAGCATTGTCACATCAACAACGCATCCAATAGTCAATCAAGGTGAATAGCTTGCACATTTGTCTGGCTTGATTCAGTTTGACAATGAATGTTGCAAGCTTCCTGGCTTAATATTTCAATTCCAATGTATCATTAACACCTAGTCAATATATTCGATCAAGGTAACTGATTTGCACACCTGTCTGTCTGGCCTAATCCAATTCCCAGCATGCTATTCAGTTAGCCAGTTTTCCCAGCATTCCATTCAGTTGGCTGAAAGAGTTTTTCAGTGTTCCAAAAGGGCTGGTATTTTATAAAGAAAGGACTTTCCACTACCTACAATAGAGGACCATCTGAAGTTTCTTAATAGCTTTTAGTGACTATGGCAACACAAGCTATTAAGTCTGCAATAGAAGGCAATTATAGGTTGCTCAGTAATCTAATGTACTGGAAGCAGGAATAAATTGCACTGTGATCAATTTGAGGTGCTTATGTGCGTATATTAGTAGCTGGTACCTAGCAGTCTTCCTGAGTTCAACCACATTTGCCTGAATATCATCTTAGCAATGAGATTTGCAAAAGGGAGTTGGGAGTATGTGCAAATTAACAGTAGAATGTGTAGTAAAATTAAATAAAACAAAGATCAGTCCAGGGTCAGAAAGCATTGATAATTTAAAGCAAAAACATTTTCTGTTTAATTTTCTGTATATACAACCAGAAGTAAATAATTGCTGATTTTTGGTTTTCAATGTTTTAGAAATGGTTTCTTGTTCAAACAGCATGTTTATAATTGAATGCTGATGAAGCGTGTAAATCCAAAACGTTGACTTTCCTGCTCCTCTGATGCTGCCTGACCTGCTGTGTTCCTTCAGCTTCCAACTGTGTTGTCTCTGACTCCAGCATCTGCAGTTCTTGCTATCTCTGATGTTCATGATTGATTTTCATTATGAACATATTGAAAGTACATGGTATTTGACTTCTATATTTTATATTGTGAAATTAATATATTTGAAACATGCTATGAGCTACATGTTTGAAATTCTCACACTTGAATTCAGCAGCTGAATAGATGAAAGGGATAAGTGCTAGAAATACACAATAAGTCAGTCAGAATCTGTGGAGAGACAAGTTATTCGCTCAGATATGTCTGTTATGTCAAATTTGGATGAACTTAGGAACGGAACATTTGAAAAATGAGGAAAGTGAGAGAAAAGAGAGGATATACAGTGACATGTGCATGAAGTCCCACAGGTACGGACATAAGAAACTTAAATATAAAGTACTTAAATGTGCATTTTGAGCTGGTTAAATGGCTGAAGTATACTAGCATGAGACAATAGATGTATCATGGATAAAATAAATCAAAATAAACACATGGGAGAGAATCCTACTGGGATATGAATGATGTGGGTTCTGGTGAGTTATGTAGCAGAATCAGGACAGATGTTTGATGAAGCCTATCTTGATGTTGAGAGCAGCTCCTTCAATCTTTTACTCTTTTCACAAACATTCTTACCAGTCAGTGGCGAGTGTTTGTTAAGGTCCTTGTTTGTGGCCCAAATCATCTCATTAATATTTTGCTTCTAATCCTACCAAACTCACCAAATAAACTAGCCACCAGAAAATCCCAACATGGAAACCAGTATAGGTGCTTAGTAGGTTCAGTTTACTGCCTCCTCAGATTGATGTCCATCTTGCTCGTGACCATTCTGTCGAGCTGAGCATGATCCACCAGCATAAGCCGCACTACAGACATAGCCAAATAACTTTAAGAGAGCCATAGCCACCATCTTGGCACCTCTCCAATGCATTGGCAGTGTTCCTGCAAGCCTAGCTTTGCCTAGTAGGGCATGCCAGCAACCAGCAGTGCACAGCTGCTTTGGATACAGGTACCACACAGGGACAGGGACCCAGCCCATGATGCGGATCAATTCACAACATAAGGCCTTGCCTTAGGTCAGTGTCCTGTTTGTACCATATGGTAACACATTCATGCCAAACACACTGCATCAACATCAAGCAGTGGGATATGCCTGAAAGCATTAGTGGAGTAATCCACAGTGAAATCTATGGGGGTTGCCTCACTGATAAGGGAACCCAATGCCCTTAGTCAAGACTATCCTCTTAGACCATTCCTGGGCTTTAGCTATGATCAGGCATTGAGTCAGGGTTGCAATGTTCAGGGTGTCCATGCCTCTGTGCCTCACGGGGCGGGTCACAGGCAGTTCTTTGTCTCCAGAGGGACCAGTTCAGGGACGGGGCTGCTGCAGTTTTTTTGTTATTATTTGCTCATGGGATGTGGGCATCGCTGGCTGGCCAGCATTTATTGCTGTCCCTAGTTGCCCTTGAGAAGGTGGTAGTGAGCTGCCTTCTTGAATCGTTGCAGTTGACATGCTGTAGGTTGACACACAATGCCCTTAAGAAAGGGAATTCCAATGGTCATGTCCTTCCACTAGTCAAGGCACTGGGCACTTCTGGGCTGGTGCTGGCAGCTCAGTTTGCTGAACAGTATGGGCCACAGTTGTCCTGTAGCCACCAGTCACAGAAATTGAAGGAGAAACAGGAAGGGGGCTGGGGTTGTGGAGTACCAGGTAGTAAGGTATAGGCACATGTACATGAGTTGGGTGATGACCTGGAGAAGTGTGAAGTCTGTGGGGTTGACAGAATGGGCACCTAGGAAGGAGTGGCTGATGTTGAGGCTCCTAGTGGCACACTGATGTGACATGGACAAAGTGCAATTTTGAAGAGAATGGCTGCAAACATATTCACAATGGGCAAAGTAATTGATTTGACACGTGAGCGAGAAAGGTGCATCTACAACAAGTAACTGAGAGTTCACAAGGGAAGATCATTGTTCACAATCACACAACATGAACACACAACACAAGCATGGGCTTGTCCCCTGGCCATCCTCTAGCACTGACCCTCTTCGTGTGTTGCACTTATTTGACGTTGTCACTGCCGGTGAATTGCCTGGTACCGACACTGCTATGCACACAACCAGCCGAACAGGAAGCAATGATGAAGGGAGTGGAGGTGTCAAAGTGAGCAACACTATGTACACACATTGGTCCCACAGGATGCATTTGGAGTTCATTGTAAATCCTCATTACTGCACAAGAAGCAATGCCACAGAGTGCAACATTTCTAGGCCCTACACAGAGACACACACAACCACATGAATGGTGAGGGAAAAAATACGTATACTGACAAAACAATCTATGTAACATTGTCAGCCGTGGCCCATTTTCCTTCGCTATGGTTTCCTTGCCCTGTCCTCCTTTGCCATGATGCACTGAGCTCCCCTGTTCTGGAGATGGGCTGGAGGGAATGTGTTCCATAGTAGACCCCACTGGCCCTGGAGTTTAGGTTAGGTGACCCCACAGATGTTTGTACCTGGATGGGTCAGACAAGCCTGAATCCCCAAGGGTCAGAAGTGGTCAGTCAGCGTGGAGGTGGAGAGCTGAGCAACCCTGTGGTATGCTGAGTGGAAACTGAAGAGATGGCCTTTAAGTGCTTCCATCTCCAGTTGTGTGCCGCCTGGTATAAAAACAGATGTTGCTGGGAGGAGGGGTGGTGCAAAGTTCGGCAGGTTTGGCAGCATCTGTGGGAAGAAAGCAGTGTGAAGGTTAGTTTCTGCTGTGGTGACTCTTCATCATTGCCTCCTGGCATCGATCTGTCTCCTTTTAAGGATATGGCACCTAGGTAAAAGTACATGAGGAGATGGAGTATGGGTGTTGGTGACTCTCCAGCAGTGCCTGAGCGTGCTGGTTCTGTCTGTCCATGGAGGCAGCCAGATGGTGACAGGACTGGCAGATTTTCAGCATTGAGGGACAGTGCATTCTGAACACCCGCTTTTCCCTGTGCCTGGCAATGAAAACCCTCATCACTTAAAACACAGGGTCAGCTCCTGCAGATGCCCCATCAGGGTGGGCGTGAAGGGGTAGTTCGGGGGGGATAGTCTCTGTGGGGTGCTCAGCGTCTCAGCACAGTGAGTAATCATGTGGACCCCATTCAGCTCTCACTGTCAGAGCTGGAGGCAGTTTTGCCAGCACTCCCTCCAGGGGTTTATCACTGTCATCATGTCCAGTTGATGATGTTCTCAGCTGCTTTCAGCTGGTTCTCTACCGATGTGGTCTGCAGGGTGGGTGTACATGTGACACAGAAAAGGCAGAAGGCATTGTGGCCAATGCTTGGAAGTAGTGTTTCCTGCAGGACACTGGTGCCCTGGTTAGTCTCAGTTCTGCAGTGCAATGCTGAGTGGTACATACTCAGCTTTTGGAACATGGACGTTTCAGGAGTGGTCCCATTCGTCTCCTATAATGGTGAGGATTCTCATAAGAGATGTGGACACCTCCCTCTACCCATCTGTCATTGCTCTGCCCAGTTATGGAATGTCTTCTCCTGCAAGAAGATGCAAGTGAAAGGCTTGGCTGTTAGTGCTGGTGTATGTGGGAGCAATGTGCTGAGGTGTTCAAAGTGAGTGAGGAGGTAGCACTCAGGGTGTGAAGGGTTAGTGGTGTGGGAGGATGGGGGTCAGGCGAGTGTGTGAGGGTGGGGGGCCCTGTTGGGATTTTGATGCAGTGTCAGGGATGTAGTAAGTTTGAGCCGACGTAGAGCAGAGTATGGTATTTACCCTGGTAGAGCAGAGAAGGTCATTGTTCATCTTTCTGCTCTGTAGTGCCATTCTCCATGCCACAGAGACAGCTCTGACCCAAGAACCAATCTCTGACCAGGCTGGCATTAGTGAGAAAACTGGCTCAGACTCGTGGCAAGAAGCAGTCTGACAAACCTGATGCAACTTGCACTTCGCTTTAAAAAATTGGCATTCAGCCCACAGAGAGCATGTAACAAGCTAAGTGTGTCACAGCCAATAGAAGCATGAAAAGCTACAAGGCAGTTTTGCCCTTTGATGCTGTGATGGATCGACAGAAAATGAATTAAGAATGTGTGGGCCGTGTGGTGCTTCCCAGCTATGTCACTATGACAGTGTATGTGTGAACCCATCAGACTGTTAATTACACTCTTCTTACCATCTCCCAAAACCAGAGCTCAAGTCTGCCAGCAGCTTCATTGTCTGAGTTAACTTATTAATGACCAGAATGTTCCCTCTAGTTCTTTGCTTTCAATAGAAATTGCATACAAATCCTGTAGCCACAGATTAGTATTTGAAGAGTGTCTCCCAGGTAATGTTAGTCAGCTGATGAAATAAGTCTGCTATGTTCATCTTGTCAGAATGAAGGGAGGAGTTTTATATTCGAGTATTTAGTGTTGTGGGAGATGGCAATATCTATTTTGAGATGATGCGTAAGATCCCCCTTAACCATGCTGCAGTTTCATGAGTGACTTTAATAACTATGACTTTTGCAGGGTGAACGATGTAAGTGCCAAAAGGGGAAAAAGGAAGAAAGAAGCGTAGACAGGAAGAAACTGTTCCCCTTGTTAGAGGGGTCAATGACCAAGGGATATAGATTTAAGGGAAGAGACAAGAGATTTAGAGCCGATGTGAGGAAAACATTTTTCACACAGAGGGTGGTCGGAATACAGAACTCACTGCTTATAAAGGGAGGTCAAGACAGAATCCCTCATAACATTTAAGAAATAATGATGTGCATTGATGATGCAAAGCATATACAAGGCTATGGACCAAATTCTGGAAAATGGGTTCTGAATATTCAGGTGGTTGTTTTCGACTGATGAGGACTTGATGGGCTGAAGGGTCTTATTTCTGTAAACCTCTATGAGTTTATCATTCTAAAGGGAGAAGAGGGTGTTTTTCTTTCCAGACAGAGATGCTTCCTTACATCCTGAGCATTTTTTTCCAGTGTTTTATGTTTTTATTTAGTGTACTATCCTGACTATCTTCAAAATTCATAACAGGTTCAGTAAAAATAAGTTCAATAACTTTCTTTAGACATCTACTCTATTCACTTCTGGAGCAACCGCCAGAAGCTGTAGCAGAGCAGCTGTAAGAAACTTGTAATATTCTTATCTGATTTACTTGTGCTTTTAAGTGAAATTCATGATTGAGATGTCTAGAGACAAACCAACTCACGAGTATTTATCATTTAAATGAAAAATACAGAACACTGTTGGCAGGTATACAGAAAATGGACTGAATCTGATCGATATGCTTTGCAAAGGCCAAGGGCTTTCTCAAACTAATGTAACTTGTTAACAATTGTGTTCTTTTTAATTCCCATAAGACCATAAGAAGTAGGAACCCTTGTTTTCCCTACAGATCAAGAACCTATCTCAGCCTTAAATATACACAACGACTTTGGCCCCACAGCTCTCTGTGGCAATGAGTTCCAAAGACTCTGAACCCTCTGAGAGAAGAAATTCTTCCTTATCTCAGTCTTAAATTTTCACCCCTTTATTCTGAGACAATGTCCTCTGGCCATAGACACGCCCATGAGGAAAATCATGCTCTCAGCAATTAGCCCGTCAAGCCCCTTAACAATCCTATATATTTCAATGAGATCACCTCTCATTCTTCTAACTCCAGTGAGTTGAGTCCCAATCTATTTTGCCTTTGCTTAAAAGACAATCCCTCCATACCAGAGATCAGCCTAATGAACCTTCTCCCAACTGCCTCCAAAGAAATGATATCTTTCCTTAAATAGGGGACCAAAACTGCTCACAGTACTCCAGATGTGGTCTCACCAGTATCTTGCACAGTTGCAGTAAGACTTCTGTGATGATATTATGTCTTTAAGAGGTGTATTTTGTCTTTGTTTTTGTGAAGAAAACTTGAGACACAGGTAATGAGCAGTCTCCTCCAAGCCATTGAAGTAAACAGCTTGTAAGGCCTTGGGGTTTTTTGTTAAAGTTGGAACAAAAGAAGCAGCATGAAGAGGTGAGGTCAAGCTTCCACAGAACCAGGATTTTAATTTAGCTTTCAGTAGTTGCTGGAGTCTTGCAGCTAGATGTAGAAGATTCTATACATCTCTCCCTGCTACTGCAAAATGCTTGAGTTCTCTCTCTCTCTCTCTCTCTCTCTCTCTCTCACACACACACACACACACACACACACACACACACACACACACACACAGACACACACAGACACACACACACACACACAGCTTTCTCTTGATGTTCTTTCCTCCTGGACTGGAGAATTGCAAGTGCAACAATCTATTTTACTGAATTTGCCTTTGCCAAGGGAATGTTGATGCAATATTACTATATTAGAATGGTTGCTTTTAGTGGTTAAATAATCTATCACTCTGTTAAGCTTTCCAGTCGAGTTAAATCATTCGAAATCTTCTTTCTTTCTTTTCTATTATATAGCCTACAAATAATGTGTGTTTTGCTTCAAGCCTGGTAGTTTGACCAATCAAATTGCATCTTGAACACAATGCCTTACACTTGCCTTAAAAATAAGAAAAAGTTAGGGTCTAGGTTATCTTCTTAATATATTTTGAGTGGGTTTAGTCTGATCCACAACAAAAACCAAAAGAACTGCGGATGCTGTAAATCAGGAACAAAAACAAAGTTGCTGGAAAAGTTCAGCAAGTCTGGCAGCATCTGTGAAGGAGAAAATAAGAGTCAATGTTTCGGGTCACCTACTCCTTCACAGATGCTGCCAAAACCTGCTGAGCTTTTCCAGCTGCTTTGTTTTTGTTAGTCTGATCTATAACACTTCACTACTCTTATACTCCAACCTTCTTGAAATAAGGGTCAACATTCCATTAGCCTTCCTTATTATTGATAAGTCATTACTGGTAAAAGTACTTTAAGGGATTATAATGGCTGAAATATTAATTCATGGAATCATAAAATCTCTAAAATGTGGAAGTAGGCTATTTGGCCTAGCAAGTCAATACCGTTCCCCCAAAGAGCATCCCACCCAGATCCACAACCCCTACCCTATCCCTGCAACCCTGCATTTCCCATGGCCAATCCACCTAACCTGCATATTCTTGGACACTACGGGCAATTTAGCATTGCCAATATACCTAAACTACACATCTTTGGATTAATTTGGTGAATTTGGTAAAATATGGTGAGAAACATCCCATCAAACTTGAAATGGCTCGCACTTAGCCAAAAACTAAGATTCATCCCATGATTCCTTCTAATGCATTTTTGACCAATGGGTGTGTTGGTAATGAGTGTATGGGTGGATTCAGGATTCTGAGCCAACAAATAAGAAAAATTATTACGTTATTTCACTTACACGAGGGTTAAATCTGCAACTAGTTACCATTAAACTGGCTGTGATGGCTACAAGGCCCATTCAGTGTATTTCTATTAATCTGTATTTTTTCCAATGTTACAAGGGATAGAATACTTAATGATTGCATATTAATTATAAGAGGAACATATTTTTTCACAATGAATTATTTATCATTGAATTTCTTCTATTGACATTCTGTCTTAGCATGAGGAAGCTGAATGGATCCCCCCAGGAAAAGGCTGAGATAAGCACAAGTTGCGAGAAGTCACAGTTTCTATCTTTTAACTTTCTGCACAAACATCACTCATCCTGGAACCAATCTAATTTAGTGTACATGCATACATTATTGACACATTAAGACACAATTAACAATTAAACATTGTGCAGTGCAGCTTGTTGAAAATACTCCTAGCATCTGCACAATACATGCCATTGGTGATGCACGACTCAACCAACCAACTGTTGCAAGGCTGCAGACCCCATGAATTGTAAATCATCATAAATTGCTGTGAGATTTACACAATTTTGTCATGAGATTTTTTCAGACTTAGCCACTATTTCAGTTTCACGAAGCTATTATACATTAGTTACCAATTAAGACTACCACAGAAAGTTAATACTTGTAATTAACAGAGTGATAAATGTTAATGACTATCAAACGACCTCTATCCTAGAAAGTAATAAAATAAGTGAGGGAGTCACACAAATATGAATTACGAGCAGGAGTAGGCCATTCATCCCCTCAATCCGGTTTCCATATTTGATAAGATCTTGTGGTCTCATCTCTGCTTTTCTGTTTACATCCAATACCCTTCAAACATATTGCTTAAAAATATCCAAAGCTATTGCTTCCTTTGCACTTCAGGGAAGAAAGTTCCATAGACCAATCATCCTCTGTGAGAAAAATATTCTCCCTGTCTTAAATGGAAAACTAATTTTAAACTGTTCCCCGAGCTCTAGTCTCTCCCATAGTGGGATGTAACTTCTCAGTATGCACCCTGATGGCTACAGGAGCTTATCTGCTCCAATAATTTCTTCTTTAATCTCTTTTTTGTGTTTTTTTTCTCTTTCTCCTTATCTCCTACATTTGAGGCTCAAGGTGAAGACTGCATGATTCCCGGCCTCAGCACGGACTCCTGGCATTCCGGCCTGGACTGAAGGCAAGATACAGGTGTGAACTGGGTTGGAACAACTGTTCTTCTGAACTTTATATTTCTAAATAATTCCTTTGATTTTGTACTTTTGTGCCTAAGATGGTGTGAAGGTCTGTAATACTAAACTTTTTTATTTCTTTATTTTTCTAAATTTTTTCCAAAGAATTTGTACTTAAGAATCTGTATCTAAATACATTTGACCTAAGATGACACTATTCATGGAAACTTGTAAATTTTCACTGTACTTGTTTGAATACATGGGACAATAAAGCCAATTCTAATTCTAATACAAGTACATATCCAAATGCTCCAAACTTTTGTCACAAGAAAACCCTTTCACCCCAGGAATCAGTCGAGTGAACCTTCTTCTCTACATGTCTCGAATAAGCAGATGAAATTGTACACAGTACTCTACATGTGGACTCACCAACACCCTAGACAATTGTAGCAAAATTTCCTGATTTTTGCACTAAACGACAACATTGTATTTGCTTCCAAAGGACTTGCTGTGATTTATGTCCCAGGTCACCCACAACACTCCGTACTGCAGAGTTTTCCAATCTTTCTTTATATAAAATAATATATCTCAGTTCTACTGCAGAGGTTTGCAATCCTTTTCTATTAAAAAATATCACATTTATATTCAGGAGTTTCTGAAAGTAACAGTAAGAAGCAGTTACCCTGGTGCAGCAAAAGAAGGTCATTGACTTTCTTACAGCATTGCTGGCCATTCCCAAAGACTGTAGAAATGGGGCTAACTTGGGTGGCAACCTCAGACCAGACTGCCAAAGTCTGGCGTTGTGGTCTCCTCTATTGGTCCTCTGGGAAGACAGTTCCCCACAGTTGCACTATTCCCTCGATCAGCACCTCCAGGTCCCTGCCGAAGTATTGGAGGAAGGCCACAGAACAGTTTAGAGGTAGGACTAGAAGCAGAAGTCATCATGATCATGAAATTTTGGTGGCTGCCAATAAACTATAGACTGAACTACCATGTAAGGCTAATCAAAATAAGGCATAGAATTGGAAGGAATTTGGAGTCTATTCTGAAATATTAGATAGGGATGGCCAGACTTATCACATAGATGGATCTGAGAGGGAAATGTTACAGGTGAAATAGTAAGGCTAAGGTTAGACTAGTTGCTTGGGGTTTTGAAGGGGAACTCATTGGTACAGACTTCATAATGGATCGAAGAAGTCACACCCAACTCGAAACTTTACCTGGGTTTCTTTTTCCCCAGAATCTTCTGGAACTGCTGAATTCCTCCAGCACTCTCTGGGTTTGTTTCAGATTTTGAGCATCTTCAGTAAATTGCCTTTGTTAAAATGGATTCACTCGAAATTAGAAAATTAATGCCAAATGTCCTTTTAATTCCTTTGGCCATGTGTTCATGAAAGTGAAGACGTTGGTTAGTAGATTGGATAGTAAAAAGATTCAAGCTGCAGCCTAGATTTGCATTTCAATTGGAGATTCTTTTCCTAGAACATGATTCTATTACAAGAATCACTTTCAATCTCACAAGTTGAACTCGGAGCACTTTTTAACATTTCATTCTTTTGCAGAGGAGGTTCACTAGGTTGATTCCAGAATTGAGAGGGTTGGCCTATGAGGAGAGACCGAGTGGACTGGGACTATAGTCATTGAAACTCAGAAGAATGAGGGGAATCTTCTGGAAACATATAAAATTATGAAGGGAATAAATAAGATAGAAGCAGGAAGGCCGTTTCCACTGATGGGTGAAATTAAAACTAGGGGGCATACCCTTAAAATAAGAGGGAGCAGATTTAGGACTGAGTTGAGAAGGAATTTCTTAATCCAAAGGGTTTTGAATATTTGGAATTCCAGGCCCAATGAAGCAGTTGAGATCACCTCATTGAATGGTTTTAAGGCAAGGAAAGATAGAGTTTTGAATAGTAAAGGCATTAAGGGTTATGGTGAGCAGGCAGGTAAGTGGAGCTGAGTCCACGAAAAGATCAGCTGTGATCTTATTGAGTGGCAGAGGAGGATTGATGGGCCAGATAGCCTACTCCTGCCCTTATTTCTTATATTCTTATGTTCTCCCAGTTCCTGGACCTCGCCACGGAGGTATTGGTTCGAGCATTTAATCAATGTTTAAACTTGCCAGGAGCTCTTTCCTCATGTCTTGCAATAGCCAAACCGTGCCTTTTATTAGAGCCTTCCTATATGACTGACCACTTTATGTGATTGACTTTGGATATGAAAGCCCGTTTTTGTGCATCATGATTGTCCAGTCTCAGACCTATCGTGTCTGTTTCTCGGGGCTGTCATCATGAAACAGTGAGTCACTGGGTGCCTGAATGCCTCCCAACAGGTGTTTAGTTTCTGAGAATTTGTAATCAATCCCAATTAATCATGAAGAATGAAACTTACCATGTTGGATAATCATTATCTCGCTATCACCATTATATTACCAGCACTTTTCAATTGCTTATGGTCCTCTCTTCTGTAAAACACATAGCCCAGAATTAATGTCCATCTTGGACAGACTGATGTGATGTAGACCTTTGTCCTCTCTCTGTTCACAGCTTTCCTTCTCAGCTATCTGTGTCTCATTTTCAATCCTGCCGCAGCACAAGCTGTATGATAACTATCATACCCATTACACAAACAGGTTTTCATGTATCAGGACACAAATCTCCTCTGATCTCTGTGTCCAGCATAACTCACTAGTAAATCAAAAGCTTAGCAAAATTCCTCCAATAATATAACACAGCACTTCCACAAATTTGTCACTGTTAGAAATAAGACAAAAGCACCTCACCTGGATGTTTGATTGTTGTCCTGTTAAATAACATCGATGGAAGTGTTGGGTTCCTCTTGAAGATGAATGCATGTGCCACTGTGAATGACACTAAGAGGATGTTAACTCAATCTGTGCAGTCTATTTTGACAGATTATATGCCAACTAAACCTTGGAGGCGTTTGATGTCCTTATCTGCCCACGCTGCATGTTTCTGATCCACAGACAGCACACCCACTCTAGCGACCTGTCAGTCAGGCCTCAATGCATAGGCTGCGCTGGAGTTGGTCGGAAATATTATGGATGTCATTGTTTGAATTTGGAGCTTCCTTAGTGCCAGAAGCGTTGGCATAAATTTCATAGCCCATATATTTTGTAGATGGCAAAGGATTGGCTACTAAAGCCAGACTGAGGGAGAAAACATTGCTTCTGAGAAGACACTGAGGTATGAATGTGTATGTATGTGTGAGAGCGAACTAGACAAAGAGAGAGAGAGACAGAGACAGAGAAATCTGAGTTGGTCTTTCAATCAAAATAATGCAGAGTCTTGTTTAGTATTACATTTGTGTAGATGAAAAGGTGGATGAAAAGGAACTATACAATTTGATGTGCCTTGTTATCTTCTGCCACTGTATTTCAACTGGAATAATAAAATCCTCATGATAGAAATTTAAGAGAAGGTTCAACTTCAAGGTGAAGAAATAGAATGCACATGTTTAATTCAAAACTATAGACTGGATTATGATGAATGCTTCAAGATTATTTCTGGGTCATCAGACTGCACACGTGTGGTAGGACACTCATAGGAATGAACAATAATTATCAAGGCTGCAGGCTGGAAGGCTGATCAATAGAATAATGGGTGGGAGCTAGTGTCCTCAGGGCACCATTTTTTAAGGGGAGCCTTTACACTAGCTGCACACTGTAGAGGGTAATGGGTGTTGTGAAGGTTGCAGTGCAAAGAAGAGTGTCGGCACACTTCAATCGCTTCTTCATGCAGACAACGCACACAAGAGAGATTCTTTTGGACAGGAGGTAGCCATGATATGGAGATGCTGGTGTTGGACTGGGGTGGACTAAGTCGGAAGTCATACAAAACCAGGTTATAGTCCAACAGGTTTATTTAAAATCAAAAGCTTTCGAAACACTGCTCCTTCTTCAGGTGACTAATTAGGGACAGTCAGCATGGTGTTGTGCAGGGCAGGTCATGTCTTACTAACTCGACTGAATTTTTTGAGGAGGTGATGAAGGTGATTGATGAGGGTAGAGCAGTGGATGTTGTTTACATGGATTTTAGTAAGGCTTTCGACAAGGTCCCTCATGGTAGGCTCATCCAGAAGATGAACATGCGTAGGATCCACGGTGACTTGGCCCATGGATTCAGAATTGGCTTGCCAATAGAAGACCGAGGGTAGTGGTGGAAGGGTGTTTTTCAGGCTGGAGGTCTGTGACTAGTGGTATTCCGCAGAGATTCATACTGCTGTTTGTGATATCTATAAATGACATGGATGAAAATTAGAATGGTGGGATAGTACGTTTGCAGACAATACGAAGATCGGTGGAGTTGTGGATAGTATAGAAGGTTGTCAAAGGATAGAGCGGGACATAGATCCGTTGCAGATATGGGTGGAGAAATGGTAGAAGGAGTTTAATGTGGGTAAGTGTGAGGTATCGTATTTTGGGAGATCAAATATTAAGGAAAAGTATACAGTTAATGGCAGGAATCTGAACAGCATTGATGTACAGAAGGATCTTGGGGTTCAAGTCCATAGCTCCCTGAAAGTGGCCACACAAGTAGATATGGTGGTAAAGAAGGTGTATGGCATGCTTGCCTTTATTGGTCAGGGAATTAAGGATGGGGGTTCTCCCTACTGTCTAAATTTACATGTCCACTGGAATTCAACGAAATCCTCTGTTGTTAGTTTGTCAGCTGCATTTATAATTTCAACATACCCGTGTAGGTTTATTTTAAAATTCTTGATTACTGTGGGATCAGACTCTTCTCTTTTATAAACTGGTAAACAGCTTCTCTCAAGGTGTTTCCCAAGGCTGGGAATCTGGTTAAATTCCCAATAATTAATATACTAAAAGACGACTGCAAATTTAAACTACAAAATCTACTACTATTATCATATGAATATACTACTACTATTATCATATGAATATATATGTGTGTGCTCATATCTGTACTGATAATTACCTAAAGGGTCTTAATTAATGTTAGTTCAATTTCCCCCTTCTATCCATATGAAATAACAAGTTTTAAATTGACTTGCTAAAAGGCTTTCATCTTAGCCTTCTTATCAGAAATGTTTTCAATGTGCTTGATTACTATGAGGTATTTCATGAACTTGTCTGGTTGCCATGAGCATGAAGGTCATGATTCTGACCGTGGAACTGTTGTGTTCAACTCATAATTCTCTTCAGCCATCTTATGTTAGCTAAAAGCCACAATCGGCTATTTTATGTTACCTTCAGCTCTGGGCAGCTCCAAAATGCATTAACCGTTACTCTCTATCTCCTACTATTCAGCAATTTTTATATTCCTGCTGAGACTGTCCATTTTATTCCATGAGCTGTTAATTTCTTCTTAAGTCTATTGTATGGCACTGCATCAAACACCTTTTGTAAATCGATATGCGAACCTTATATCAATACAGTTGCCTTCATCAACCTTCTCTGTTATCTCTTCAAAATACTTCCCCAAGTTAATTGGATATAATTTTCCCTTAACAAGTCCATGTTGATGCTTCAAAATTAAGTCATCTTTGGAGCTTGAATCTCGTGAATTGTGACTATTCCCAGACCTGTACAATGCTGGTTGCCTTACCACTTTTGGGCCATTGCTATATACCAGGTAGAAGGCCTCAAGAAGCCGAGGTGAGCTTGTGTATGTTACATTGTGATTCTGCTGAGGTATAGAATTGATCATCTCTTTTTTGCTGCAAGACAGTTTCTCGCAGGCTGTTCCACAACTGTCAACTGCTAAGTGCTTGTCTTTCAGAATACATAGGAGTAATATGTTGGCACTAGTTCCTGGGTCAATTTTAGCTGTCGAGGTTTGTCTTCGTGCCTTTATCAGGTCATATGATTTTCATGGTGTAAAATTTTGCCGTTATGGTATGTGAGCTAAATAATATGAAATGTTAGGTCATCTTTGTAACAACTCATGGGGTAATGCGCTGGAAATTAAGCTCCACTATTCCCAAAGTCATTACAATAGTTAAAGATTTTACACAGCCTATTTCTCAATTTATCTGATTTTCAGACCTTGGTTAACATAGAGCAATGACAAGGCCTCCTAACTTAACAATAATTCCTATTTATTGCAAGTAGTCAAATTCTAGCTACAGGACATAAGAACAAAAGAACTAGAAGCAGGAATAGTTATTTTACCTCTTAAACCAGTTCCGCTATTTAATATGATCATGGCTGATTCTCATCTCAGCCTCTCTTTATGAGATAAACGTCTCATCTCTGAATCAATTGAGTGAAACTCCTCTGATCTGCCTCCAATGCAACTAAATCTCTCCTTCAGTAAGGGGACCAAAATTGCACACCAAACTCCAGATGTAATCTCATTAATGCCTTGTACAGTTGCAACAACACTCCCTACTTTTATTTTCTATTCTGTTAACAATAAATACCAAAATTACATTTTCCTTCCTTATTATCTACTGTACCTGCATATTACTTTTCATTGATTCATACACAAGGACTCCCAGATCCATCTACATCAAAACATTTTGAAGTTTCTCTCCATTTAGATAGTAAGTTGCCTTTCTATTCCTCTGACCAAAATAATTAACCTCACACTTTTCCACATCATATTTGTCTACATATTTTGCCCCATTCACTTAACCTATCTATATCAAGTTGTAAATTTCTTATTCTTCATTGCAGCTTACTTTTTATTTTAGTTTTTTTTAAGTTTGTACTTTCTATCCCTGCATCAAGTCATTGATATAGTTAGTGAATGTTTAGGGCCCAGGAGTGTACTTTGAGACACCCCAGTAGCTACATAAGTAAATAGTTACAAACCATCAGTGCATTTAACACAACAAATTAAAACTTCAATACCCTTATAATCCCCCACCCCTTACAAATGTACAGAAAGACATAAGGCAGTCAGTTCCATTATAAGAACATCTGATTTATCAGTTAAAAAAAAGACAACTTAACTACAATATTTGCAGGAAAGATGGACTGGTTATATTTAGGTTTACAGTGAGTTTTCATTGCAGCGAAGAAAGAGACTGCTCCTGAGCTGGGGAAAGATTCTGGTATTGATAACTGGTTACTAGCCCATAGACAAATCAACTTCTTTTTGCCAGCAAACCTACATCTAAATACCACTTGACTCCAACTCATCTGCAATTCTAAATCCAATTCCTGTTGTTCAAAGAGCTGTTTACATGATGTCTGACTTGTGGGTCAGGTTACTCTCTTTCAAAACTGCAGCCACTTTTTCAAACTTTTTTTTGCAACACAGTTCTTTCTCATTGCAGTACTCAGTTTTAAAAAGACAAAAATAAAAAGGCACAGTCCTTACATCTTCTAAAGTTTGTCTTTGCCTTGGTTGACACTGAACCTCGCTAATATTTTTGTATTCATGCAACTTCTTAACCCTTTCTTGCTGCTAACAATCTGGTATTGTGCTGTCTTGCCGGTGAACTGTGTTTTGTTCTGGGACCTGGCTTGGTCTTTGGATTCACATTTACTGCACATGCATACTCAAACTCACCTTAGTGTTGCATGCTTTACACATATCAAGAAAAGCTGGATAGGTTTTGGTTAGATGCAACAAATCACATCTCTAACAAATGTTGTTGTTTTGGTGTACATTGTCGTTTGTAGTAATTGCAGCAACATTCCCTACTTGGAGCGGTTGTAGCATGTAGCAATTTTATTGGTTGCACGTAAAGCAAGTCATTTATTGACCTAATACACTTGGTATTACGTATGTTCATCTGCAAGTAATGCAGCAATTGTATGGCCCTTTCTTTGTGCAAAAGTTACTTCATAAAGTCTTCTATTCGTGTAATAGGAGATGACTAATTCAATGAGCCTCTCTGAGATATCCTCTTTGGAATAGTCACAATCATGACCATTGCCAAGGCAACAATAGAGTCCTGAAGTTGCTGTCCATATCACATGAGTTGGAGTCTGTCAATTCCTGAGTCATTTTTGACATTCAGCTGGTTTTCAAAAACTTTCCAGATCTTCTCTGAATCTTTCTGATAATTCATTGAAAGACTGGATATGTTAATTTGGCAAAGAGCTTCCTCAGCAATTACAAGCAAGATCTTTTGGCGATATAAATCACTCAGAGATAGCAAGAACTGCAGATGCTGGAGTCAGAGATAGCACAGTGTGGAGCTGGAGGAGCACAGCTGGAGGAACACTATCCTCTGATGGTGTCTGGCCTGCTGTGTTTCTCCAGCTCCACACTGTGTTGTCTCAAGATCTTTTGGCCATTTTTTCTCATGATTGCCTATTACTAAAACTGTAAAATATTTTAAAATTTCTAATTTATTCTAAAGACATTCTAAAAAAATAGTTGTACTTCAGTAAAGGTATCATTGGATTCATAATTCATAATTGAGTGTTGTCTTACATTTGCCTTTGCAGGTCTTTTTCTGGAAAAAGAGAGTGCAGTGCATTTTTTTTTTATTATTGGCTTTGCTTCTCACCTCTTTAAATTTATTTTACTTCAGTTTGGTTTAATTTTCATTTCTGTTGCTCCTTCATTGGCCCCGAGCCCTTTAAAACTGTTGCTTTAAGAATGATGTGCTTACAATTTAAGAATTGCTGGCTTGTAGTTTCAGCTTTTTGCTTGTTAGCTGCTTTCATGTCAAGTAAAGAATGATGATATAATGTAGGTTTCACTCTACTTCCTCATTGACTTGAAGAAAGAAAATGGCTGAACATAAGTAAGTCTTTGTAATGTAGAATACTGCCTTTATAGTGTTTTAAAGCTTTTTTTTTCTGTTAGGAATACTTTGGAGCTATGCACTTAGGATCATTTATCAGATCAAGGGACTCTCAAACTTCCTTGCCTCGTTTTGGAAAGAGAAAAGTAGGATACTCACTGCATTGCCTTTATTTTTGTGGTTTGTTTTTGTAACTTCAGCATTTTTATTTTATGTGCAGATATCTCAGAAATTTATTGTATCTTCAAAGAACTTAGATTTTAATGAAAAATAAATTAGCCCTATTATCTGCCTGGTCAATGTTTATCTGCATATCTGAATGGCTGTCTCTGCTGTCAGAAACTGATGCTGCAGGTTGTCTAAATTTTTTTATGTCCAAAGCTGTTGCTCAGTTAAGTCTTTAATTGGTTTTCCAAATATTTGCTGATATCATGAGCAATCTTGAAATTTTAACATAACAATGAGAAGGCCCCAGGATTTTAGTGGTGGAAGATTCAGGTTTGGTAATACCATTGAATGTCAGATGGTAATGGTCAGGTTCTCCCTTGCTGAGGATGGCCATTGTCTAGAAGTTGTGTGATGTGAATGTCAGTTACCATTTATCAACAGAAGACAGGGTATCATCCAGATTTTGCTGCATTTGGACTTTTGCTGATTCAGTATCTGAGGAGTCACAGAATTGTGCAGTCATCAGTGAACATCCCTCCTTCTGACCTTATCATGTAGGCAAGGCAAGATGATTAAACTTAGGTAAGTCCAGGGTTTCACTGGAGTCAGGCTAGCAGATTCCAGTGAGGGGGAATGGGGTTGGTGTTGCTGGAGGGAATGATAGTACTCTGGTGGTAGTTTGATGGTGAAGGTAGATAAATGCCTTGGAGGATTTGCATTGGATAGCACATCCTCTGCGCACAGAATTTTCAAACAGGATAGACACTTCTCTGGCTAGCAAAAGCCACTGCCACATGGTATGGACACCTCCTATACTGATAAAATGCCAGTGTCAGTAGAAAGAAGCTCTTCGATAATTATCAAATGGCTTCTGAAGACTTCAATTAGCCCAAAGACAGTCATGTCACTTGATAGCTCCCCCACTACACATAGACTGGGTGTGGCAGATGAAATCCTGCAGTGTGTTTAAGATATTACTTTTAGATCAATACATTGAGGAACCAGCACAGGAACAAACAGTTTGAGATTTGGTTTTGTGTGATGAAAAGGGGATAAATAATAATCTTGTTATGAAAAGTCCTTTAGAACAGAAACCATAATATAATAGAATTCTTCTATAGGATAGAAAGTGAAGTATTCCAATCTGAAACTAGATTTCTAAATCTAAACAAAGGTATCTTTGTAGCTATTAGGATTGAGTTGGCTGCGTAGACTGGATAAATTCATCAAAAGGCATAAAAGCAAACATGCAAAAAATTTCTACAGGTATGTAAAGAGAAAAAAAAATGATTGGTGAAAACTAACGTAGGTCCCTTACAGTCAGAAACAGGGGAACAAAAATTTGCTGATGAACTAAATTCATACTTTGCTTCTGTCTTCACAAATAACATACCAGATATGAGGGGGAACACAGGATTTAAGTGAGAGGGAAGAACTCAAGCAAATCTGCATAAGTGGAGAAATGATGTTGGAGAAATTGATGGGATTGAAGACTGATAAATCGTCACAGTCTGATAATCTACATCAAAGAGTACTTAAGCAAATGGCCCTAGAAATGATTGATGCATTGGAATTACAGACCAGTGAGTCTGGTGTAAGCAGTGGGGAAGATGCTAGAGTCCATTATCAAGGATTTTATAGCAGAGCACTTGGAAAACAGTGGTAGAATCAGACACAGTCAGCATGAATTTACAAAGGAACATCATGCTGTACATGTTTGCTGGAATTCTTTAAGGATGTAACTTAGTAGAGTTGATCAAGAGGAGCCAGTGATTGTGGTTTATTCAGACTTTCATGAGACTTTCGCCAATGTCTCACACAAGAGATTGATATGTAAAATTATAGCATGTGAGATTGGAGGCAGTCTCTTGAGCTGAATAGAAAATCGGTTAGCAAATAGGAAATAAGAATACAAGTAAACAAGCCTTTTTGTGAAAGGCAGGCAGAGACGAGTAGGGTACTGCAAGGATTGGTACTAGGACTCCAGCTATTCACAACATATGCTAATAACTTAGATGAGGGAACTAAATGCAATATCTCACAATTTGCAGGTGACATAAAGCTGGGTAGAAAGGTGAGCTGTGAGAATGAAGCAAAGGTATTGCAGTGTAATTTTTTTCAGGCTGAGTGAGTTAACAAAAGCAGTGCAGATATAGTATAATGTGGATAAATGTGAGGTTATCCACATGGCGTATTTCAAGAACCAGGTAGATATAGATTTTGTGGCTAGAGGGATCAAGGTATATGGGGAGAGGCAGGATTAGGGTGTTGAGCTTGATGATCAGCCTTGATCATATTGAATGGCAGAAGAGGCTCAAGGGGTGAAATGGCCGACTCCTGCTCCTTCTATGTTTCTATGTTGAAAAGACTAATTTTTAAGGAATGACTGTAATAGATTGTAAGAGTTGCACGTTGCTCTCAGGCAAAAGAAAGAAATAGACAAGTGGCCTAATCACAGATAAAATAAAAATAAATTAGATCCAAATGGGAGTCATACAGATAACATAGCAAACTTGCAGACTGGAAACACTTTAGAATTCAGCCAAGGAGGACCAATGTTTAGAATAAGACGGCAAAAATAAAGTATGAGTGTCAAACTGTAAGGAATGTAAGAGTAAACTGTTTAAACTTGTTTAAGTATGTAAAAAGAAAAAAAAAATTAGCACAGACAAATGTAAGCTCCTTACACTCTGGAATGGAAAAATTGATAATGATGAACAAGTAAATGTCAAATCAATTATACAACTCTTAAATTCTGTCTTCACAGAAGAAGACACAAATAACTTCCCAGAAATGCTAGCGAAAGCAAGTGTCTATTAGGAAGGAAAATTTAAAGGGGATTAACAATAATGAAACAGTAGTGCTGAAGAAATTAATGGAACTGAAGATGCTAAATCCCGAGGATTTGACAATCTACATTCCCAGCTGACCATAGAAAGAATGGATGTGTTGTTTATTATCTTCTAAAATTCTGTGGATTTTGGAACAGTCTTAGTGTATTGGAGAATGATAAATATTGCAGCAAGGAGGAAGGGAGAAGATCAGGAATTGCAAATCTTTACCCTAACATCAGGTGAAGGAAAAATGCTGAGGTCTATTATAAAGGATGTGATAATAGGACACTGACACAGTTCCAATGAGATTGCATAAAGTTAACGGATTTGTAAAAGGGAATCCTTCTTGGAAAACCCACTTGAATTTTTTGAAGCTATAACTAATAAAATAGATGAAGGAGAAGCATTGGATACGGTGTATTGGATTTTCAAAAGTTTTTGATAATGTCCTATATAAGAGATGATTGTGCAAATTCAAAGCATTTTGAATCGGTGGTGATATGGTGGCATGGAATGAGAATTGCCAACAGACAGTAAAATGTAGGAATATATGGATTGTTTTTGTAATGGAAAGTGATAACAAGTGTGATACGACAGAAATCAGTGTACACAATCCAGCTGTTCCTGATATACAAATGATTTGTATGACAGAATCAAATATAATATTTCAAAGTTTGCTGATGAAACAAAACTATCTGGGATTTGGTGTGATAAGAAGGATGTAGGGAGGCTACAGGGTGATTTAGAAAGTTGAGTGAATGGGCAAATGTACAGCAGATGCAACATAATGTGGATAAGAATGAAGTTGTCCACTTCAGTAGGAAACAAGGACTGACAAAGTACAATTTAAATGCTTTCAGATTAGGAAATGTTGAGGTACAAAGGGGCCTACACGTCAATGTTCACCTATCACTGAAAGAAAACATGCAGATACAGCAAGCAGTTAATAACAAGTTAAACGAGTGGATGATCCATCTTGGCCTCCTCCCGTGGTCCCCAGCATTACAGATACCAGTCTTCGGCCAATTCGATTCACTCCATGTGATATCAAGAAATGGTTGGAGACACTGAATACTGCAAAGGCTACCGCCCCTGACAACATTCCAGCAATAGTACTGAAGACTTGTGCTCCAGAACTGGCCATTCCCCTAGTCAGGCTGTTCCAGTACAGTTACAACACTGGTATCTACCCGACAATGTGGAAAATTGCCCAAGTTTGTCCTGTACACAAAAAGCAGGACAAATCCAACGCAGCCAATTACCGTCCCATCAGTCTCCTCTCGATCATCAGTAAAGTTGTGGAAGGTGGCATCAACATGTTATCAAGCAGCACTTGCTCAGAGATAACCTGTTCGGTGACGCCCAGTTTGGGTTCCGCCAGGGCCACTCAGCTCCTGATCTCATTACAGCCTTGGTTCGAACATGGGAAAAAGAGCTGAATTCCAGAGGTGAGGTGAGAGTGACAGCCCTTGATATCAAGGCTGCATTCGACCAAGTGTGGCATCAAGGAGCCCTAGCAAAACATTGGAATTAATGGGCACCAGGGTCAAACACTCCAGTGGTTGGAGTCATACCTGGCACATAGGAAGATGGTCGTGGTTGTGGGAGGTCAATCATCTCAGCTCCAGGACATCTCTGCAGGAGTTCCTCAGGGTAGTGTCCTAGGCCCAACCATCTTCAGCTGCTTCATCAATGACATTCCCTCCATCATAAGGTCAGAAGTGGGGATGTTCGCCGTTGATTGCACAATGTTCAGCACCATTTGTGACTCCTCAGATACTGAAGCAGTCCATGTTCACATGCAACAAAATCTGGATAATATCCAAGCTTGGGCTGACAAGTGGCAAGTGACATTCATGCCACACAAATGCCAGGCTATGACCATCACCAATAAGAGACAATCTAACCACTGCCCCTTGACATTCAATGGTGTTACCATCACTGAATCCCCCACTATCAACATCCTGGGGGTTACTATTGGCCAGAAACTCAACTGGACTCACCACATAAACACAGAGGCTACAAGAGCAGGCCAGAAGCTGGGAATACTACAGCGAGTAACTCATATCCTGACTCCTCAAAGCCTGTCCACCATCTACAAGGCACAAGTCAGGAGTGTGATGGAATACTCCCCACTTGCCTGGATGAGTGCAGCCCCAACAACACTCAAGGAGCTTGACACCATCCAGGACAAAGCAGCCCGCTTGATTAGCACTACATCCACAAGCATCAACTCCCTCCATCACCGACGCTCAATAACAACAATGTGTACTATCTACAAGATGCACTGCAGAAATTCACCAAAGATCCTCAGACAGCACCTTCCAAAACAACAACCACTTCCATCTAGAAGGACAAGGGCAGCAGATATGTGGGAACACCACCACCTCCAAGTTCCCCTCCAAGTCACTCACCATCCTGACTTGGAAATATATCGCCATTCCTTCACTGTTGCTGGGTTAAAATCCTGGAATTCCCTCCCGAAAAGCATTGTTGGTCAACCCACAGCTGGAGGACTGCAATGGTTCAAGAAGACAGCTCACCACCACCTTCTCAAGGGCAACTAAGGATGGGCAAGAAATGCTGGACAGCCCGTGACGCCTACATACCACAAAAAATGAATAGAAGCAAAAATTCCCTAACTGTAGGGTACAGAACATGGGGACAAGGTCTCAGAATATGCAGTAGACCATTTTGGACTGAGATAAGAAAATATTTCATCACTCAGATGTTGGTGAACCTCTGGAATTATCAGAATGCTGTGGAGACCAAGTCACCGAATATATTTAGAACTGTTTCTAGTGGCTAAAGATATCAAAGATTATGGGGAGATGGCATGAGTATGACATTGAGACAGAGGATCAGCCATGACCCTCTGCGGTTTCATACTTGTCACTACATCCACCTCAAAAATGATCCATTTTTTTACTGCTGTTTCCTGTCTGCTAACCAATTCTCATTCCATGTTGAATGGTGGAGCTCAAATATCCTTTTCCCCCTCCTATTTTCTACGAATCAAATCGAGGCAACAGCTTCACCTCAATGACATTTAGTTTAAAGATTCTTTGCTAATCTGCTCATCGCAGTAGCCACCCCCCGCCTCCCCCCACCCCACCCTGCAAGGGTTTCATAAAATCCCACGCACAGCAGCTAATTTTATATAAAGAAAAATTAGGTTAGAACTTAGCTGTGAAACAACTATTTGTTGAAACTGGAAGTTGGATTTTGATCAGTTGCAGAGAAAGAAATGTGCATTTAAATGGTGAGCTTTGGCATGCCATTCCAGGATTATTTTATGTATGAAAAATGAGTTCTGCATGCTCATTTTTCCAGGCTGCTCTGCGTAGTGATTTTAGCTGGTGTGTTTCCAAAGTATTGCTGACACAGTATGGTGGGGCATTGCGCTATTTGATCTTCACAAAGATTTTGCTAAAATTCCAGCATTTTGGAGATATGTTTCAAGCAAAAGCTAACCTAAAAGATTATCCAAAGAGGTTAACTTCTAAATGAAACCCCAATTTCAGGCTGATGAGTCATGGTCAGTTAACAGGTAATCAATGTGTAAAAGACAAAGTTTATTAGTAGATCTAAGTATTTAGAAAGAACTTTGCACCTTGGTGCTGTAAATCTTTAAAACTCTTGTTAGTCTGTGAAGGGCAGTTTAAATGGACAGGGGATAATTTACCCCCATTTCTCATCTCTCAAATGACCGCAACAAGATGTATTTTAGACAATTTCTTTCCCCTCTTAGATGCTGTTACTTTCAAGATCAATCAAGGGGCAGAAACATTTATTTTTCTCAGCAGCTGAAATACAAAACGCAATAACACACACTCTCACAATAAACACACAGGCAGAAAAAGGTGCTAACAAACACAAAATGTAACAGACTCAATGTGTTCGGAAGAGTTTGAGAAATCATTATTACTTTAGTCCTTCAAGATGATCATTTGATTCATTGCAGACCTGAAAATTCTCTTCCGGCTCCCTGAAGACAGAAATGAAGGTCAGAAGTTCCTGGTGATGAATTCACAAAAGTTCATTCCATCCAACAGCAGGTTTCTGGCTTTTCCAGTTAAAGTTGGCCGAATCCCTGTAGTGAAACATATGACCTTGCAAGTAAAACAAATTAGTACCATTTCACTGGCTCTGGCATGTTTTTCCTTTTTTGTTTGTGAGATAGCTTCCCTCTGATTGTAACCCAGACTGACCCCTGGGCTGCCCTCATGGATTAATATCGCTTATCGGTTGCCAGTTTACGTCATGTGACAAACAGTATCGATTGTTTTCATTATCAGTACAATGGGTTGACAGCAAAGCAGTTTGTCACACGGTGGAGAATTTTTGATATCCCATTAATACTCAAGTCGTGAATAGCCTCTGAATGTGTTTATTTCATGGGACTGGCAAGTCTGCCAGCCAGGGTTACTTTATATCTCCAACTAAAAGGGAGAGGGACTGTCATCCATACCTGGAACGTCCATTTGCATTTTAAGTAACTCCTTTCAGTCTGTTTCTTTTTTGAAGAAAATTAGAATGTCTATTCTTTATAAATCCATGGTCATATTGTGCAGGCGTAAGAGATTTTTAAAAACCAGAACTCAAACGCCATAAGGCAGTCACATGGTACAGTATCCCAGGAGGAGTGGAAGAGTAAGGATACTGCCAGGAATGTCTCGGATGGCAAAGCTTTATTTTATTTCACTATGGTACAAACCACTGTCTGGGGTCTTTCTGCTGAAGTTAAATGGGCGCAATTCAGTTATCCACCCTCCTAGTGCCTCAAATGCATGTTAATATAGTCCTGAATGTGTAAGAGATGTCTTTGGTTTGTTTGGATGGAGTCAAACTCCAATGTTTGTTTAGTTCCTTGATAGGCTACTGTACAAAACCGAACTGCATTTGCGACTATGTATGTACACAAAGATACTTTCTTTGAATAAAGTACATTTTTGAAATAAAAAAGGGTGCTGAAAGAAACTTCCATTGAAAGCAAGTACCTAGACGACAGTGGCTGACAGGAGATATCTAAAGCCGAGCAGAAGTTGTTATAATGCCCAATTGGTTTAAATTCTGCCACCATCATCTTTGTCACTTTATTCCTGGTAACAGTTTAATGTGCCATTTGAATTTTTTTACACTGTAGCAATTCATTAATGAATAGAATGCCAGTAATTATCTCATGTGACGAACTAAAAGAGCTTTTCAAATATACTCACAGCTGAAAGTGAGGAAAGATAATGATGATAATAACCTTCAGTCTCTCTTATTAGAAACAGAAAGTTTTGACGTATACATTATAGGCAGCTACATGTTGCCTCACAACTGGGTAAAGGACACATTGTAATATTTATGTGAAATGTTACACGTGTGTCTTTTAGTAAATTATTCCTTCAAACATTTGCTTCAACTGACTAAATTCAAAGAACTTTGTGTTGGTCATGTAGAATTTCAACTCTCAATGTGTTAGCTATTTTCAGGCATTGCAAGCTACCAGTGCACAAAATTCCAATCTACTGCTTCTTAGCTCACAGTAATCAGTAGATATATAAGAAAAGCGCTGAAGTGCATTAATGAACTGAGAATAAAGCCAAAGAGATGTTTCAGTAGCTGCATGATAACACCAATCATATCATTTCTAGAAAATAATGAGAATAGAATGAACTAATTAGCCAGAAAATGGATAATGAATATCATTGTCCACATAGATTCCCTGAAATGTGTTCACTGCTGGTGTCATGAATTTCATTTATAATTGTCCATTATTCCTTATCTCTATCCTGGGAATAGATCCATTCTTCAGTGACATCAAAGTAAATACCGCTCTGATTAGTGAGGCTATGGGTCAGAATCTGCTGGAAAAATACCGATGAGATTAATGGTGCCCTTCATTATTAGTGTAACATATCCAACAACTTGTGAGCATGGAAGAGATATCCCAGGAATTGGAAATTGCCAGAAACTGCTTGGTGAATTGAATCATCTGACTGCTAAACTCACAAAAATGGCAGCTTGCCCTTTCAACCTTGCCATGAATTTCAAGAAATTGCTGTATTTCTGCATTAATTACCAAGTCATCTCACTGCAGAGGATAAGACTGATTCTAATTATTCTAACAGCAGAAGCACCTTTCTCTTGATGAGACTCACACTCCCACAGTACTTCTCATCAGTCAGAAAGGGAACAAAAGTAACTGTGGAATCTAATCCTTATCTTCTTCCATTCCGACAGCTATTTTAATAGATTAGTAAAATTAAGCGCTTTTAAAATGCTTCTCTGTTTGCCTTCTATCTTCTTCATTCTTCTGTCATTAATCCAAACTTTATTTCTTTCTCTAAATGGGAGAAGGTGTGGTGGAGTGAGCTAACAATATAAAGCCCCAAAACGATGAGCTCAAATCCAGACATGGGACACAGTGAATTTGAATTCCATGGAAGAAGGAATCTGGAGAGAAAGGCTAGTCTAATGGTAAATGGAGACAGAGAGGTCCAGGAAGACGCCTCATGCTCCCACGAGGAGCTCGAACAGTTCATCCACTTCACCAACACCTTCCACCCCAACCTTAAGTTCACCTGGACCATCTCTAATACCTCTCTCTCCTTCCTGGAACTCTCTGTCTCCATCTCCGGCAACCACCTAGAAACTGATATCCATTTCAAGCCCACCGACTCCCACAGCTACCTAGAATACACATCCTCCCACCCACCTTCCTGCAACAATGCCATCACCTATTCCCAATTCCTTCGCTTCCGCCGCATCTGCTCCCAGGATGAGGCATTCCACTTCCGTACATCTCAGATGTCCTCGTTTTTCAAGGACCGCAACTTCCCCCCCTCAGTGGCCGAGAACGCCCTCGACCGTGTCTCCCGCATTTCCCGCAGCTCATCCCTCACACCCCCTCCCCGCAATAATAACCAAAACAGAACCCCCTCGTCCTCACGTACCACCCCACCAACCTCCGGATCCAACACATCATCCTCCGACACTTCCGCCATCTGCAATCCGACCCCACCACCAAAGATATTTTTCCCTCCCCACCCTTATCTGCTTTCCGGAGGGACCACTCTCTCCATGACTCCCTTGTCCGCTCCACACTCCCCTCCAGCCCCACCACACCCGACACTTTTCCCTGCAACCGCAGAAAGGGCTACATCTGCCCCTACACCTCCTCCCTCACCTCCATCCCAGGCCCCAAGAAGACTTTCCACATCAAGCAGATGTTCACCTGCACATCTGCTAATGTGGTATACTGCATCCGCTGTTCCCGTTGTGGCCTCCTCTACATCGGGGAAACCAAGCGGAGGCTTGGGGACTGCTTTGCAGAACACCTATGCTCGGTTCGAACTAAACAACTGTTCCTTCCAGTCGCGAACTATTTCAACTCCAACATGTCCTTCCTGGACCTCCTGCAGTGCCACAACGATGCTACCCGAAGGTTGCAGGAACAGCAACTCATATTCCGCTTGGGAATCCTGCAGCCCAATGGTATCAATGTGGACTTCACAAGCTTCAAAATCTCCCCTCCCCCTACCGCATCCCAAAACCAGCGCAGCTCGTTCCCGCCTCCCTAACCTGTTCTTCATCCCACCTATCCCCTCCTCCCACCTCAAGCCCCTCCCCCATCTCCTACCTACTAACCTCATCCCGCCCCCTTGACCTGACTGTCCTCCCTGGACTGACCTATCTCCTCCCTACCTCCCCACCTACACTCACCTTTACTGGCTCCATCCCCGCCTCTTTGACCTGTCTGTCTCCTCTCCACCTATCTTCTCCTCTATCCATCTTCTATCTGCCTTCCCCTCTCTCCCTATTTATTTCAGAACCCCCTTCCCCTTCCCCATTTCTGAAGAAGGGTCTAGGCCCGAAACGTCAGCCTTCCTGCTCCTCTGATGCTGCTTGGTCTGCTGTGTTCATCCAGCTCTACACCTTGTTATATCAGCAGGAGATGATGAGCAAGTTAAACAAAGGAGAGCCAGTGGACATGGTCTGTTTGGATTTCTAGAAGGTCTTTGACAAGGTGCCACACAGGAGGCTGCTAAATAAGACAAGACCCCATGGTATTAGGAACAAGGTACTGGCAAGGATAGAGGAGTGGCTGACTGGAAGAAAGCAGATGGTGATAAAGGGATCTTTTTCAAGGTAGCAGTGGGTCACTTAGTGGAGTTCCGCAGGGGTCCATGTTTTGGACCACAACTATTCATGTTATACGTTAATGTTCTGGACAAAGGAACTGAGGGATTTGTTACTAAGTTTGCAGATGAGACAAAGATAGGTAGAGGGACAGGCAATATTGAAGAGGTGGGGAGCCTGCAGAAGGATGTAGGCTAGAAGAGAAGGCAACGAAGTGGTAAATGGGAATACAACGTGGTAAAGTGTGAAATTATGCACTTTGTTACAAAGAAAAGAAGTATAAACTATTTTCTAAACAAGGAAAGGCTTCAGAAATCTGAAGCACAAAGGGACATAGGAGTCCTAGTTCAGGATTTGCTTAAGGTTAATATGTAGGTTCAATTGGCAGTTAGGAAGGCGATTGTAATGTTAGCATTCATTTCAAGAGGGTTAGAACACAAGAGCAAAGATGTGTTGCTGAGGCTATATAAGGTTTTGGTCAGACCATACTTGGAATATCGTGAGCAGTTTTGGGCCCCGTATCTAAGGAAGGATGTGCTCGTCTTGGGGGGAATCCAGAGGAGGTTTACAAGAATGATCCCAGAGATAAAGGGCTTGTCACATAAGGAGCAGTAAAGGACTCTGGGTCTGTACTTGATCGTGTTTAGAGGGATGAGGGGGAATCTGATTGAATCTTACAGAATCCTGAGAGGCTTGGATAGAGTGGATGTGGAAAAGCCTCAGGGAGAAATGATGATCCTTTAGAACTGAGATGAGGAGGAATTTCTTCAGCCAGAGGGTGGCTAATCTGTGAAACTCAATGCCACAGAATGCTGTCTTTGAGTGTATTTAAGACAGAGATAGTTAGGTTCTTAATTAATAAGCGGATCAAGGGTTACAGGGAGAAGACAGGAGGAAGGGATTGAGAAACATATCAGCCACGATTGAATGGCAAAGCAGTCTTGTTGGGCTGAATGGCCTAATTGTGCTTCTTTATCTTGTGGTCTTAGGGTTCACTCATGCTTGTTAGTGAAGGAAGGAAATCTACTATCCTTACAGACAACCCTAGAGCCTCAGAAATATGGCCATCTCTTATCTTCCCTTTGAAATGGCCTAGCAAGCCATTCTGTACAAGGGCCAGCAGAGACAGGCAACAAATTCTGGCCAGTCAATAATATCTGCATCCCAATGAATGACTTTTCTTTCAAAAATCTGCCCCTGATTTCCCTCCAATTTACCTTTATTTTGTCATTACTTAGTTGTTTTCTTAATCTTTTATCTTAGTGATGGAAGTCCTGTTTTGTCTGTTTGTTTGCCCATTTCCCAAATACCCCATTCCCTCTCCTTGCGACATGTCTGCTTGCGTTTCCAGCAATTCCCAGTGCAATTTTATTTTTGAGAGTTAACTATTGGAACACATATTATATACTCAAGGATAATCTGAACTATTATATAATGCAGCCCATTACAAAGCATTTGCAAATGTTGATTTAGTTATATTGCAGGATGTCTTCAATTCAATTAATGCCTCCAAATTATCCTTGAGTAACCTAAATATTATGCTTGTAATTGCAATTGCAGCTTTTTCAACCAAACTCTGTACTCTCTAGGCGTTTGGGGTTGATGTAAAAGCGTCACCGACTATACTTTCAAACAATTGTCAGAGTTCCCAAGAGACATCCTTCTCAGACTAATGAAACACATAAGATTGATTCAGAATGAGAGAACCCCTCATGTTGATGTTCATGCCAGAAATGCATTGTGGCTTAACTCCTGCCCAGTGGTGTGATCCAGCTCTGAACCTGTCACATTTCATGGTTACCATTACATTCAGAGCATGATCTCAGAGCTATTAGAACTCACTGTGGTTTCTGAACAAGGAGCTTGTGGAAACCAGCACTGCGAAAGAGTATACTGCAGCTTAAAGTGACACACTGTTAATTTTAAAGTTGTGACAAGCAAATTTCTCAGATCAAAAGAAACACAGGGTTTCAGATTGTCAAACTGTTCAGTTGTGTCCTAAATCATACTCACCAGATGGGATCAAGAGAAAAAAAATTCTGCTCCTCCTGGCCCAAAAGGAAATTCTGAAAAATTACAGAAGAAGACAATGAGTTGGGCTTCTTCCTGCCATAAACCTACTCACCATCAGATTTAATTTACAGGTCAGATACCATGTGTGACTCATATTTCTGAGTGTTAGATTGTACCTGTGTTAAAATATGTGGTAAGAGACTACGGGCCCAAAACTGGACATTCTGAATTGACCTACAACTGGAGAAATTGGGCCTGACAGAAAATTTGACAAAATAAACTGACAGTAGCCAGAGGGAACAGTCAAAAGTAAGGGAAAGAGATTACAAATGTTCAGGGGGCACTAGACGCAATGAGCCTGAGGGTTGTGTATTGGAGAACTATCAATCAGACCTTCTGGCACCTTGACGTCCAGCCAGGGCCTAAGGACATTCAATTTACACCTCCTAGCATGGCAACTGTGAAGGGCGATGGCACAACCCCATTGGATACCTGGAACCCCACTCGTGAACCCATTGGCCAAAGGCCACAGAACATTCTGGAAGGTCTGGGATGAGAGGGGGACAAAAACAGGCACATGGAAACCAACCGCTCAGTGAAGCCTGGCAGCAAGAATTGTGGTGGAAGACCATGCGACAACTCAAGAAGACCCAGGAGAAGATTGGCCCTGACCTGGAAGACCAACTTCAGGGAAGAGAACCAGCCCTTCATCAGAGAGGAAGGAGATTCCAATGGCCCAGCTCAAACACATGGAACATTGCAAGTCATTTCCTTTTTCAGATGACAGAGCCAGCAAATTTTGGAAATGGTCACATGATGTTTTTACTAAAGGATATTTTGTTAATAAAATCAAGTTGAATCACAAACTGAATTCTGTGTCCCTTTGTCCACCTCACTGACAAGACCACTTGAGTAAAGTGTTTTAATACATAAACTGGTCAAAGAGCCCAAACCATGGAAAACAAATGCATCATTGGTCTCAGACATTTAAATATTTGTGAAATCTTTATTTGCTTGTGACAGAAATATCCATATTTCCAAAAGGCCAGATGTCAAGATGAGGTGGTGGGCACATTGTTGGCTATTTGCTATTTTAAAAAGGCAGCTCACCACCACCTCCTGAAGGGCAACTAGGGATAGGCAATAAATGCTGGTCCAGTCGGTGACATCCACATCCTATTAGTGAATAAAAACAACATTCCGGTACTGGCCCAATAACAACTCTGAGGTGCATTGGAAGTGGTGGTAGTTTGATACCAGTTGGGGAAAACCAGAAGTAAAATTAACACATCTGTCATTGACATTTTAATGCCACAACTCTTTATCGTTTTACTCCTAACTTTGGTGCTTCTGCATCAGTTGGGGAAATGGGGCCTCACATGATGTAATCTTAACAAATGTGTTTAAAAAGGCTTTTTCAAAGAAGAAATTTGGAGAAGGTGTGAGTTGGACGCGAATATAGGGAAAGCATGGATTTAATGAAAAGAGTGATCACAGTCAGGGTGCTTATTGTGTGATGCTGCTTCATTCAATGCAGAAAAATTTTTTATTGATCAAAGCAGGTCAGGAAATTACAGTGTAGTGCACATTCAGCTACATCCTCCTTTAAACATCACCCATCCCCATCTCTAATTTGTCAAGGTAGTTTTCACATCACTCTTTAGTTACACTTGGTTAGTGTAAACATCTTTCTTTTTCTATGCACTTCCTCACATCTCATTTTCAATTAATATGGTCACTTTTATCCTCATTTTTATGCAATTTGATGCAATTTCCTGCTAAACACTCTTAACAAATCCACTCCACCCATTAAGTGAACACGTGCCATCTTAATCAGTCATTGATTCATTCTTTCTCCTGTCCCGGTGAGACAAAAAGGTGGCATCATCATGGTATATAACCAGAGCACCTAAATATTCTCATAAGTGATCCCACTGAAAAGCATTGCCAAAATTATAAATATAGAGAGTTGGCATTTATGATGCCAGGCACCACCAAATGTTGATCGATCAGCAAGACTTCCCAGCATAGATTCTCATCATATATTAATTTTTCTTCAAGACAAGGAGAAAAACCCTAAGGCAAACTATTTTGTGACGAATATCTAAAATAAAAAATAAAAACAAACCATTATGCACACGGAGCAGTGCAGAATCTATCAGCATGATTCTTCTGGAGAAAGTCAAGAAAATGGTAATGATTACATCAAGAACTACAATGAGATTCTATGAAATATAATACTCTTGTAATTCACTTTAAATTTGCTCCTGCTTTTCAAAATCCACCTAACAATGCTGGACTCCTCTTGCAACAAAGAGACCTTAGGGATCACCGGCTGTCAGGTGGCAACAATAGCATTTCATGGCCATTTAAGTTATATTTTTCTACTCTGGCTCAATACCATACAGTAAATGTTGTAATTAAAAAATATTTTTCAAGTGGCTTAAAATACATTTCTTAGTTCAGAAGGAATAATAAAACCAGGCTTGATTCAAAAATTTTGATGATAAAAATGGCTCCCTGATTAACATCACTAAGGTCCACCTTATACTTTCTGCGTATGTTATTAGACTGCAAGCTATTTTCTGAAAGTAACAATACTGCTGAAGGTGAATTTTTATATGATCTAGTGAATGAATGGAAGAATTATAAAGCTGAATGAAGAGGTTGTTCCCCACCTCCCCACAACTCCAGTTCAGTAATGTCTATTCCTCAAACTGTTGACATTTGAGAGCCAAAGGATTTCTCTGGTATAATATTCAGTGCTGCTCTCATTCTGGTCTTTAAATGGCTAACCAATACATATTTATAGCCAAAAACAAAGGTTTTCCGAGTTAGTCTATCCATGTAAGTATCCACTGGGATACATCATCCAAACCTATGAAATTTGACAGGGTATATACAGGAGAAGTGTTCATAATACCAGGAAGCCAGAACCAGGGTTCACACTCTAAGAGTATGAGATGGGTCATTTAGGATTGAGGGAAGTTTCTTCACCCAAAGTGTGCTGAATTGGATGATCAGCCACGATCATATTAACTGGCAGAGGAGGCTTAAAGGGCCAAGTGGCCCACTCCTGCTAGTATTTTCTATGTTTCTATCTGTCAGCATCTATAATTTTACATTAAGTGAAGATTTAAATGCTATATATTCATGTAAATATTCTGAATAAATTCTTCACATTTTCTTTGACTGAAATAGACTGATTTATCAACATTTCATTCAAAGATAATGACAATGGAAGTACTGCTAACATTGTTGAACAGAAAAATGATGCCAAAGCTTTTTGTCTTACACTCATCTGGCCAAATGCAAGAATACCAAATTTCAGACCATAACAACTTAGAACTACAAGTATAAAGGATGCTGATTGATTGGCAAGGCCACTTGGATTGACCAAAATATTGGTATGAAGAAAGCAATTGGTTTCCAAAACTTCAGATAATTGAATAAAGGCACATAGTTTCAACATATTCCTTTTTTTGCAGAGAAGACACCCTTGACTTGGAATATACATTGTTTCTAGCAAGCAAAAATTTGCTATGATACAAGTTTCTATTCTCTAAATAAAAAGAAAAGTTCAAATCTGTAATTTTTTACAATGTTTGGAGGTTTTGGGGAGCTGACAGTTCTCTGTTGATTTCTCCATGACAATGCCTCAGCTGATCACAGTCAACTTGCCAACTAATCAAAACCCTTGCTTGCTATACTCTAAATTGTGGTGATCTTCTGAAATGTAACATTCTTGCATTTACCCTTATGAGTGCAAGACAATATATTTTGCCAATGTGCCTCCCTTTTATCAGCAAAATTCAAGTTCTGTACTATCAAGTCACTGTTTGGAAACATTGTATTAGAGAAGAGGTGAAAATGTTCAGCTGAATAGCTGAAGTGATTGAATAACATTTGTACGGGAAATTTTAAAATGTTGCAATATATTTTAAACATGCAACACATATATTTTAAGTCAAAGCCAATTATCATAAACCCATTAAAGTACTGTATTAAAATCTATTCTATTAAGTGGGACAAGTAAATGTCAATAGGCACACAAAAACACCTTTTCTCAAAAGTACTGAGAGATGGATTTGTCCCACATATTAAAAATGTTACACAATTGAGTAATAAGAAAGATGGTGCCTGAGTTGAATGTTGTCAGGAGGAGTAATGAAAAAAAGCTGAGCTGTATTCCTTCAGAGGGAGAACAAAAGGGTGAATCAGTTTGGGTCCCTCTCACATACATTTGGTAGCTGGCTATAGAAAGGCTGTAATAGTACACTCATTTGTTTCCTGGGTGGAAAAGGATGTATGATGTAGAGCGAATCCTTAAATAGTGAGTTGACATTTTTTAAACACCACCTGTTCAGTTCTAATACAATACATGTACAAATAACAGTACATTACCAGTGAGGTAAACTGATTACTTTGAGAGTATCTTTCTGAGAAATTTTATGTACTATGAGTCACACCTATTCAAACCTACCAGTGTCAAACTTCAATTGAATTACGATGTGAACTTGTCTACCAGCTGAAAGTCATGAAATCCTACGGTCTGATTGCAAAGCAGTGAGAATTATTTTCCAAATAAATATTTGCCAGAGATCCTGTCTGTGAAACAAACTGTCACAGCATTTCACGGCAAGAGTACTTTTGAAGGTTTGTTTTCAAATCCTTTGAAGGAAAGATATTACTCACTTGGATTTGCAAGAAGTTCAATTTCCTGTCAAAAAACCCTAAGGTTACACTTCACTGAGCCAACGGCAAGCATATCAACAGAGTCTGAGTGTTGCATTTCCTTTCTCTGTACCTTTAAACAATTCAGTTTTCTCATCACTATGATAATTGGCACACTGCAGTATTTTGTCATAAGTCTGTTGACAAAATACAGGTTTGTTTCAAGAAAATTGCAGTGACCTTAAATATCAAGAAAAAAAATGGGCTTACGTGGACAAAGTAAAAATAGCATCCTGTCTCTACCAAAAAAAAATGTTTCTGAAAGATTGCTCAGAACATCTGCTTGACAAATACATGTTGGTCAAACACAGTATGTTGTTTATAGAATTTAAAGCTTGGAAGATATTGTAATAAATCCCATGTGATGAATTTTCTAATACACTAGTGTGAAAGGTCATGCACTTATTGCACTAGCTACATGACAGCTAGTTGTTTCTCCATGGCCAAAAAACACATCAGATTGACATCTGAGGGTGCATTGCAGGCTCAAAGGACAGTAGATCTGGTAACTGGAACCTCTGACGACATTGGATGCAGTGCCTGGACCAGTCAAGTTGCACCCTGCAATACCCTCTGTCACATCTCAGTTTGAAAGATTACGCTCACAGGCCTGCATTCAGTGCATCAAAACCCAATAGTTTCAGTCTTTTCTTCAGTGTTTCACTTTCTTTTTTTTTAATGTATTACTGTTCAAAAGCAACCTTTGATATGTTTTTTTAAATTTGCTCATGGGATGTGAATTTCAGTAGCTAGACCAGCACTATTGAGTGTTTATTTTATTTTCAATGTAATCACAAGAGTCGAAAGGTCACTCTTAGGCACATGCATTGTGCCAAGATTTGTTGTTTTTGAACTTAAAATCTGATGGTAAAAAATTACAAGTTGTTGCTCCAAATCTGCAGCCTGATTTCACATTCTACAATGAAATCACACAAAATCTTCATATCTTTTAGGAGGTCTCTTCTGGCAACTGGGTCTCTTCTTTGTTTCTGAAATATTGATTATCGTGTCAGGATTGAGAAGTGTTACCTTCCCTCTGGAAACAATGAGTTTCCCTCTGAATATCAAGCTGCCTGCATGCCTTCAGCATCACTGATTTAGGCTGGTCTGGAGCACCAGAACTCAGCTTCACCTCAGCTTTTACATCTGCCACAGTGTCATTGTCACCACGACACTCTCTGACACATGAAGAATTTCTGTGATGCAGCAATCATTCAGTGTGTACAGTCACACAGTTTGTGTCTGGGGAAATATTAGAAGCTATTATTCAAGACATTATGATAGGACACTTGGACAAGTTTAAGGTACTCAAATGGAGTCAACATGGTTTTGTCAAAAGGAAATCATGTTTAACTAAATTATCAGAGATTCTTTGAAGAAACGACTTGTGCTGTGGATAAAGAGGAACTGTATAAATTTTCACAAGGTCAGTCAGGTGGACTCATAGAATATGAGTTCCCTGATTGGGGCTGTTAACCTGGTCCAATCAGGGAGCCCTGGCTGACAGATAAGAGCACGAGTGTCAGACATCCTATTCACTCTGAGAGCTGGCTCTGAGTGAGCTGGATCAGTGTCAAAGACTTTCCATGTGTAAATAAAGGGTGACTTAGTGACAGGATACCGGCCTGTGTGGTGTTATTTCAGTGGTGACGATAGTGCAATTAACCATGCAAAAGTGCCTATTAGCTGAAGCTCAACTGGACTTCAAACAGACACTACAACTGGCTTTTTCATTGGAAAATGCAGCAAGTAGAGCCTATACGTTGCAGGGAATTCCAATGGAAATGGACGCACTCGCCAGTCTGACTGAGCTTGGAGAACACCACTTGAGTGAAGGCAACTGCATAGCCTCACTCAGCACACATCCTGAACAGAGGGACTCTAGGTCAGCCCACTGCAAAACCCCAAAACAAAACCAAGCCTTGGCTAAACGGTTAAAATTTTCTTCAGGATCCAGGCTGGCAAGTTAGTGTAGTTGCTGCTGGTATGTGAACTTGAGACAGCAAAAGAGTCCCATTAAACTGAGAAAGAAAACTCATAGGCCGGTACCCAGGAGACTGCACACATTGGAAAGTCTACCTACATCAGGTTTAGAACAGTTAAATTGCTTAGTAACATCTAAATCAGAACCAATCAAAATAAACGTCTGGTTAAATGGTCACCCAGTCCTAATGGAGGTCAATACCAGCACAGCCATTTCAGTGATCGCAGAACCAATCTTTAACAAAATTCACTCTAGACTCCAACCCTCAAGTTTGCACAAGACCTTGTCTAAACTGAAGACCCATACCATGTAACCTTTACAGATTCAGGGGACAACTTTGTTTCCAGTCTCTTATGAAAAGCATCTGATTCAGTTACCAGTGGTTGTAGTAAAAGGCTTGATGGGGCAAAATGGGTTGAGAAAGATTCACGTAGATTGTCTCAACATTTTTCAATTAGAAAATAGCTGCCTGAGTGAAGTCCTAATTACATACATGGAGGTGTTTCAGGAAGGCCTAGGGACTATCACAGGAGCCAAGGCCATCTTACATGTTGACCAGGAAGCAATTCCATGATTCTTCAAGGCCTGCCCAGTGCCATTTGCCTAATGAACAGAAGCAGAGGCACAAATCAGGAGGCTGAAAAGCGAAGGAATCATCAAACTAGTCCAATTTGTGGAATGGGCAGTACTGTTTGCACTGATTTTGAAGCTCAATGGGTCAGTTTGCCTTTGTAGGGATTAAAACAAACAGTAAACTGCCTTTCTCAGCTAGATAAATACCCAAGCCCTTGCATAGAGGATTTAGACACATGGCTTGCAGGGAGCTGTCCTTCACAAAGCTGGACATGAGCCATGTATACTTGCAATTATGGTTAAATGAGGATTCCCAGAAGTAAGATACAATTAACACCCATGAGGGCTTATACCAATATATGAGACTATCGTTTGTGGCATCGTCAAGTCGTGTAATTTTTCAGCAGTTGATTTGATATTTTACTTGGTCTACTCAGGTCACCATTTATCTAGATGATGTGCTAATAACAAGGAATACCAATCAGGAGCACGTAGAGAACTTGGACATAGCCCTTAGATGTTTCTCCCAGGCAAGTGTACACCTTAGAAGGGAGAAATGTGTGTTCCAGGTACTCCAAGTGACCTATTTGGGCTACAGTGTCGACAAGATTGGGTTACACCCATTGGAAGATAATGTGACAGTGATCAAAGCTGCTTCAGTTCACACATCTGTACCAGAGCTTAGATCTCTCTTTGGGCTGGTGAATTATTACTGAAAGTTCATGCATAACCTGGCCTCCATTCTGTAACCTTTGCATGCACTCTTAAAGAGGAGTCAGTCTTGGAGATGATTGTGTAGCCAAGCCATAGCTTTCAGGGAAGTGAAGAATCAGCTATCATCCTCTAAGATGTTGACACGTTATGTTCCCAAGGGAGATCTGGTATTGACATGTGATGCTACCGCTCATGACATCGAGTAGTCTAAGCTCATAGGTGGCCCAATAGAAAAGATTGTTCAATAGTATATGCATCCAGGACTTTGTCTAATGCAGAGTATAGTTACTCCCAGATAGAGAAGGGAGGTTTAGCAGTCATGTTTGGAGTCAGAAACTTCCACCACTACCGTTACGGACATAAATTTGTAATAATAACAGACCATAAACTCCTACTAGGTATATGTAAAGGGGATAATGCTGTGCCACCCGTTGCTTCAGGCTGAATTCAGTGGTGGGATCTAACAGTAATTGTGTATAATTGTGAGTTGGGACTCAGTCTTACAGGCCAAGCAGTGAATGCAGATGTATTGAGCTGCCTCCCTGTGGCAGATAAACCACCGCTGGTACCGCCACTGGAAGCATCTGTAATGGTTTTAAATTTTCTGGATACACTTCAAGTCATAGCTGACAATATCGGACTTTGGATGTAGAAAGATCCGGTCCTGGCAAAACTGAAACAGCTGCTGGTGATGGGGAAACCAAAGGGCTGTCACAACCAGAACGGAGATAGTAGGAACTGCAGATGCTGGAGAATCCGAGACAACAAGGTGCAGGGCTGGATGAACACAGCAGGCCAAGCAGCACCATAGGAGCAGAAAGGCTGACGTTTCGGGCCTAGACCCTTCATCAGAAAAGGAGGAGGGGAAGGGGGTTCTGAAATAAATAGGGAGAGAGTGGGAGGTGGATAGAAGATGGATAGAGGAGAGGATAGGTGGAGAGGAAACAAACAGGTCGAAGAGGCAGGGATGGAGCCAGTAAAGGTGAGTGTAGGTGGGGAGTTAGGGAGGGGATAGGTCAGTTCAGGGAGGACGGACAGGTCAAGGGGGCGGGATGAGGTTAGTCGGTAGGAGATGGGGGTGCGGCTTGAGGTGGGAGGAGGGGATAGGTGGGATGAAGAACAGGTTAGGGAGGCGGGGACGAGCTGGACTGGTTTTGGGATGTGGTAGGGGGAGGGGAGATTTTGAAGCTTGTGAAATCCACCTTGATACCATTGGGCTGCAGGGTTCCCAAGCGGAATATGAGTTGCTGTTCCTGCAACCTTCGGGTGGCATCGTTGTGGCACTGCAGGAGGCCCAGGATGGACATGTTGTCTGAGGAATGGGAGGGGGAGTTGAAATGGTTCACGACTGGGAGGTGCAGTTGTTTATTGCGAACCAAGCGTAGGTGTTCTGCAAAGCGGTCCCCGAGCCTCCGTTTGGTTTCCCCGATGTAGAGGAAGCCACACCGGGTACAGCGGATGCAGTAAGCCGCACCCCCATCTCCTACCGACTAACCTCATCCCGCCCCCTTGACCTGTCCGTCCTCCCTGGACTGACGTATCCCCTCCCTAACTCCCCACCTACACTCATCATTACTGGCTCCATCCCCGCCTCTTCGACCTGTTTGTTTCCTCTCCACCTATCCTCTCCTCTATCCATCTTCCATCCGCCTCCCACTCTCTCCCTATTTATTTCAGAACCCCCTTCCCCTCCCCCTTTTCTGATGAAGGGTCTAGGCCCGAAATGTCAGCCTTTCTGCTCCTGTGATGCTGCTTGGCCTGCTGTGTACAACCAGAACGGAAATCTTTTTGGATACAGACAGACCAGATCACCATAGAGGATGGTATATTACTGTGGGGAGCAAAGGTGATTGTCCAGAGCAAAGGTCACCACCAGGTACTGGCTGAACTCCACCAGGGTTATCCATGGATTTCCAAAGTGAAGAGGTTGGTGAGACGTTGTGTGGGGTGGCCAGGATTGGATGCAAACATTGCTGTATTGGTGAGGCAGTGCACAGAGTGCCAACAAGGACAAAAATTACCACCAGCAGCTCCCCTACATTTGTGGGAATGGCCGGGAAAACCCTGGATTCAGTTACATATCGATTACGCAGGCCCTTTCATGGACTTAATATTCTTAGTCATTGTAGACGCCCACTCAAAGTGGCTGGACATGCATAGAGCTCATTTGTCAAACACAGGGATGGCAATAGTAAAATTGTGAGCATCTTTTGCAGTACACAGACTCCCAGATGTGTTGGTCACGGAAAACAGGCCATCATTTGCCAGCAGGGAATTTGAGTATTTCTTGAAGTTGAATGGTATTTGATATAATGGGCCAGCAGAAAGAATAGTTCAAACTTTGAAGGCAGGCTTAAAGAAACAGCCTACAGCTTCACTAGATACCAAACTGTCCCAGTTCCTATCGATTATAAGACCACTTTTCATGCAACTACAACGATAGCTCCAGCAGGTTGCTAACGGAGGGAAGACCCATCACCAGGTTAAATCTGATCTTCCTGGACCTGAGGGGTGAGGGTGAAATGGCTTCAGGAGTGCCAATGCCAGACTCAAGACTCCACTAAACGAGAGAGACAATTTACTTCAGGGGATGAAGTTTGGTGTAGGAACCATGGGAATGGCCCTGCAAGGGTAAGAGGCATGGTGGACACGAGGTCAGATCCAGTGACGTATATAGTCTGGGTAAGTGTGAGAGTCCTGAGCAAGCACTGGACCATATGAAAGCTGCGAAACGGTGGGGAAGCAAAATGTGTCCAGCTCCTCGACAACCTTTCTGACTGTTTCGGAACCCATGGGTTATCCTTCTCCTTCAAGCATTGAAGGTATCTTGAAATCTGAGATGGACACAGCAGATGTTATGTCCACGTGATGAAGAAACTGAATTTCTTCCAAGATGCTCTGGGTGCAAGAGGCGAGCTACTGTGCATTACACACCATCCATATCTGAGGCAGAGTTGGAGGAACCCAGTGTTAAAATGCCCCAGGAGGATCAGCCCATGTCCTTGGAATCAGAGGGGGAGAGATGTAATGATTATAACAATGTCAGCCAGGTGGACCCAATTGGGGCTGTTAATCTGATCCAATCAGGGAGCCCAGGCTAACAGATAGGAACAGGAGTGTCAGACCATCTTGTTCACTCTGAGATCTTGGTCTGAGGGAACTGTATCTGTGTCAAGGACTTTCCACAAGCAAATAAAGAGTGACTTGGTGATGGGATACCGGCTGCTGTGGAATTATTTCAGGAACAGGTAGCTGTAATGTTGTAAAATTCCCAGAAGGCACTTGATTAGGTGCCACATCAAAGCTATTGCAGAAAATAAAAGCCCATGGTGTTGGAGTTAACATATTAACATGGGTATAAAATTGGCTGGCTAACAGGAAGTGGAGATTAGAAATAAGTGGGTCTTTTTCAGACTGCTAGCAATTTATAAGTGCAGCACCAAAGGGGTTAGTCCCGGGGTCTCCACTCTTTATAAATTATGTTAATGATTTGGATGAAGGAACCAAAGGTATGGCAGTTAAATTTGCTGACGATGCAAAGATAGCTAAGAAAATGAGTTGTGAAGAGGATATAACGAACCTACATTATTTTTAGGTATGTTAAGGGAGTGATCAAAGATTTGGCAAATAGTATCATGTGGGAAAGTGTGCAACTGTTCATTTTGGCAGAAGGAATTTAAAATAAAATCTAAATGGTGAGAGGTTGCAGAGCACTGAGATGCAGAACGTTCTGGTTTTGTGGTGCATGAATTGCAGAAGGTTAGCAGGCAAGTACAGTAAATTATCAGGAAAGCGAACTGAAGCACAGTAATCTCTGATGAAGAGTCACTGGACCTGAAACATTACCACAATTTTCTTCCCATAGGGAATGCTGCCGGACCTGAGTTTTGCCAGCAATTTCTATTTTTTTTCAAATCTGCAGCATATGCAATTATTTGTTTTACTCTGTTTTATTTAAGCTAATTTAATGTTATGTTTTATCAGGAGGAAGATTGATGCAAGAGCAGCGAGAATATGCTTCAGTCATACAGAGCACTGACAAGACCACATCAGGAGTATGTGTATAGTACTGGTCACTATGTGTGGAAGGATGTCAATGTGTTGGAAGCAGTCCTGAGAATGTTTACTGAATTAATACCTGGAATGAAGGGATTGCCTTATGAGGGAAGTGTTGTATCATCTGGAGTTTAGAAGAGTCAGAGGTTCTGAATTGAAATATATAAGACCCTGAGAGGACTTGACCAAGTGGATGTGGAAAGGATGTTTCCTTTTGGGTAAACCTAGAAATAGAGGTCAAAGTTGAAAAATAAGGGGTTACCCATTTAAATGAAACATCAGGAGAAGATATTTCCTTCAAAGGCTTGTAGCCTTTGAATTTCTGAAAAGGCAATGGATGCAGATTATTTAAATATTTTTAAGGCACAAATAGATAGCTTCTTAATAAATTTCATTCTCTGGGTAATCAGGGAAATGCAGGAATGTAAAGTTGATTAAAGTCAGATCACCCATAATCTTATTGATTGGCAGAGCTGGCTCCAAAAGGTTAAGTAGCCTACTCTTGTTCCTTATTTGTATGTTGATATGGTTCCTTTCTTGCTGATGACAACATTTGACTTAGGGTGATATAATATATCTGCCTTTCTCCAAATCTTCTCCTCAGCAGTACTTTGCTTACATCAAATTTGTCTAGCTTCCCTTCTGTGGTCTGCATAAAACATCACAACATCCTATTGGGGCAACAGTGTTTAGCACTGCTGCTTCACAGCACCAGGGACCCTAGGTTTGACTCCAGTCTCGGGTGACTGTCTGTATGGAGCTTGCACATTCTCCCCGTGTCAGCGTGGTTTTCCTCTGGATGCTCTGGTTTCCTCCCACAGACCAAAAATGTGCAGGTTAAGTGGATTAGCAATGCTAAATTGTCCATAGTGTCCAGGGATGTGTAGGTTAGGTGGATTAACTATGGGGAATGCAGAGTTACAGGGATAGGGTAGGGGTTGGGTCTGGGTGGGATGTTCTTTGGAGGGTCGGTGTGGACTCAATGGACTGAATGGCCTGCTTCCGCATTGTAGGGATTCTCCATTCTTCTTGACAATGCTGATGCCCCTCAGCACTGGCATCTGGGTGAGTATTTTCCTCCTTATTAGCAACTCAACAGGGTTCTGATGCATCATAATGTGTGGAATTATTCCACACATGGCCAAGAACACCGCCTTCCAATCTTTGCCCACAGTTTGAGAAGTCTTCATCTATTACTCTAAGGTTTGGTTTTGTTGTTCCACTTTCACATTTGCCTCAGGCCATTTAAGTGTTACTTTGTGTTGGTGAATGGCTCAGACTTGCAAATAACCTTCATAGGTCTGTGAAATGAATTGTGGCCACTGTCTGAATTAATGATGGTGAGTCAGCCATGCCATGTAAACATTTCAATCAATACAAATGTTTTTTTTGTTGTTGTCTCCTTCATTACAACATACTCATAATAATGGCTGTAGTACTCAATTGTCATGAGTGTGCTCTGCCCTGACAGTGGACCGAAGACGTTAACTACTTTATCTTTGCATGGTCCAGCTGGTAACAGTGTGCTGTGCACTGATTCTAGCCATTTGGATCTACTGACAGATTCGTAGACCGCTTCACACATGGCAACTATACTTTGGTTTGTAAGATTTGCTGAGAACCATCACTCCCAAGTTACCCTCTTGAGCTGGCATTACCTGCCTTTCGTGACACTGTAGGACCATTGTCCGAGAATACTCTTCTCAATTGTGCCCAGTTCATTTGTGCAGTGATGTGTACGTAATGGCAATTATCCTCATTTTCAGTTTAAATTCTCTGTTTGATACTTTTCCAATTCTGGATTTTTGCCTGATTCACTTTCGATCTCTCAACTTGTCATTGCTTCGGTATAGCATGAATTGCCAGAAACTACACAAATGATTCAGCTTCCTACTCTATTGAGATGCTGTGTGTTTGGTCATCTCTCGCTTGGCTGGCATTTTGTGTTTAATGTGCCTCTGCTATTGCTTCAGTTATGTTTTTGATTGGGTTGATTCAATCGCTAGTGATTTTGCAGCTTATGAATGTTAGTTCTGTATTAACTCTTAATCCAGCTGATTGCCATCTCGCCAAAACTAATCTCAGTCTCTTGTGATGTTCCTCACTATCAACTTTGAAGAATGTTGTCATCTGAAATATTGCTGTACCTGGGATCCCTGTATGCTGTGATGAATTTTGTTGGTGAATCACTGGTGCTACATTAATGACAAATAGTAATTGCTTATACTTGCAAAGTATCATGAATAACAAACTTTTGGACATTCCTTGAATTAGAAAGAAGCTCCAGCTACTGGCATCCCCACATTCGATCTATTTTGGAGAATATCTTGCTTGTTGAGAATTGTTAAAAACTTTATCCACATGGAAATTGGATACCATTCTCTTTCTCAACCATTTGATACAGCAAGTCTGATGTTGCTGTTTTGTTTAGAGACTACAACAGCACTCACCCTGTTTCAGTACTTCAATACTATGCTGTCTTGGTCCATCTGTTCTTTGCTTCAAATTTCCTTCTCAGACCAAAAGGCATTCTACATATCAGCTGAGCAACAGGCTTCACATTCTCATCAACAGGTAATCTCAGTTGGTGAATGTGCAACGTCCCAATTTCTTAAAACACTGCTCAAAACTGCTGTCTACACATCACATAGGATTTCACTGAATTCAATTTCAATCTGATGTTTTGCTCCCCCAAGGATTAGGCAATTTTTCCGATCAGAAAAGGCTTCACTATTCTCCTCAATCTCTACAAATTCTACCTCTATATTCTGATCCCTAGCTCTCACATCTGCAATCAACATGCAAGAGTTTGAAGTCGGAATTAAGACACGTAAGGATAGCTTTTTTTGACACACTTTCAAGACGTGCACTTGATCCTCTTTGTCTTCAGTTCCTCCCACGGTGCTCTGTCAATAACAATGTGCTCAATTCACCACCAGCATCAATCACTGGCACATCTTCATGGTTGCACATCTTGAACAAAAACATGTCTCCATGATTGCTGTTCATTATCTCACTCTCTGCACCTTCTTCAACACATCTCACAGCTGTGGCACTTTCATCTCTTTTCCTTTTACATGGTTTCATTCTTTGTTCAACTTTGCTTCAATACATCTTGTCAAAATTGTCTTTGCCCCCCCCATTTTCTTTTCAACTTTTCCATTGTACCTCAAGTTGCCACCGTCTGAAACTCTCTCAGACTTTTGTTCTTTACGTTTATGTGGATCTGGATTCTGCTGTGCTGCTCGGTTAACCTCTATTTTTGTCATGCTGTTGGCACGGCAGGACCATGCTGTGTGCTGCAAAATTATTTATCCGGTGCTTCTAATGCAGCTGCTGTTTTCAAAGTGACCTTGAATGTATGTCACCTCCTCCTTCCTGCAGTTCACTCCTCAGGTTTACAGAATTGCAGAATTGTTATGGTGCACAAGAAGGCCACTGTTCAATCATGTCTGCACCAAATCTCTGAGCAATTTAACTTAGTGCCAAACTCTTGCCTTTTCCCCATAACCATTCACATTGCTGCTACTTAAATAATCATCCCATTGCCTCCTGAAGGTCTCAATTGAACCTGTCACCATCACATTCTAGATGGTACATTCCAGACCACTAAAACATTCTAACAACTTGTGTGAAAAAGTTCTTTCCCATCCCTTATATTTACTGCTTTCACAAAACACCATAAAACTCGCTGGTTTTTGATCCTTTTATGAGCCTCTTGCCATATTTGCAATGTTGAACTACCTATCCATTATCTGGTTATTCGTGTCCATTGTACCATAATTGTATTCATCCAAAACCTGCCACAAATTGTTCCCAAATTCAGCAGTTACAACCCCCTCCTTCTGCCTCATCCGACAGACACCACACTTTCACAATGTGAAATTCAGCATTGCCATATAAAAGTCTCAAAGCTTTCACTGACCCTTCAAATTCTCCTGTGCCAGGCAATGCCTTTAACATCTCCCTATGACACACATGCCTCAAAGTAATGTCATGTCATTATTCTTTCTGCTCTGCCACTTCCCCCATCCAAAAACAAATGGTGACTGTCAGCATACACTTCAAACTCCTCCAGGCCCACTTTCCACCTCATGCTGATGGTGCAGGCATCACCATTAGATCAACCTGTTCCCTGGACTACAGACTTATCAGCTCCTGTATGTGCCATTGCATGGGACGAAGTATTTCTGTATTTCCCGCTGGCAAGAGGTGTAAAATGGTAGGAGAAAAGTCAATGTCATAGTTCAGGCTAAAAGAACACTCATAGTCACAAATTTAATTTTGACAACAAATGACCTATTTCTGCCCTCCATCTTCTACCTTATGATTTTTTTAAAAATTGACTAATGCAGTGACCAGACTTGTGCTCAGCCTTCTAACTGTTCTCTAAACTAGTGGTTGAAATTCTAGCATCTCCCTGCTTTTATATTCCAGCCTGTGGTCAAGAACAGAAAGTCTCCCCAAAACCTCTCCACCATCTGATCTTCCTGTCTAACCACCTTCAGGGATCTGATCATGTCCACTCTAAGGTCTCTTTTTTTTTTTTCCCTCTACACTACTCAGTATCCACACTGTTATTGTGCACTCTATTAGTTTACCCTCCCTGAATTCATTATCACTCACTTCTCTGGATTGAGTTCCATTCACCATTTTTTTTGTTCTTTCCACCTGATTGCTAACTCCCTGCAGTCCATGGCTTTCTTTCTTATGGTGAACTGCATAGTCAATTGTGGCATCATCTGCAAACTTTTAGACCATAGCCCCAACAGCTAAGTCTCAATCATTGGTCTACATCAGAAAACAGTGGAACTCGTCTGGACGACTGTTTCCAGTAATGGTTAACAGCGGCAATAAACACAGAATCTAACCCCTGCTGCCACATATGAACTTGCTGATGTCCCTGGAGGCTGTTTTTCTGAGGGATCCCTTCCCACACATGGGGCTAGTGAATGGCCTTTCCCCAGTAAATGAATTTCTACCTCAGCAGGTAATTGAACCCCTTCCTGCAATCCTCACATTTCCCTGGTTTCTCTGCAATGTAGGTGTCCTTGTCTCTCTCCAGATTGTCCAATCAGTTAAATTCATGTCCGTGCAGACACAAGTCCCATTTTTCTATGTTGTGAATGTTTTAATTCTCCCTTATTCTCCCATGGGATGTGGGTATTGCCGGTCAGGACTGCATTTGTTGTTCATCCCTAATTCACCTTGAACTGATGTCAGAGGGCAGTTAAAGATGAACCACGTTGTTGTGGGTCTACAGTCACAGGTAGGCAGGACTGGGTAAGGATTTCCCTCCCAAAGGGACATGAATGAATAGGAATTCAGGAATTTGAAGTCATGTTCTTCATTCCTGAGATCAGAGGGGCGGCACAGTGGCTCAGTGGTTAGCACCTCTGCCTCACCATGTCAGGGAAATGGGTTTGATTCTACCCTTGGGTGACTGTCTGTGTGGAGTTTGCTAGAATGTGTCTGTGTGGGTTTCCTCTGGGTGCTCCGGTTTCCTTCCATCGTCCAAACATGTGCACATTGGGTGGATTGGCCATGCTGAATTGTACCATAGTGACCAGGGATGTGTCGGTTAGATGCGTTAGCCATGGGAAATATTGGGTGGGGAGTGGGCCTGTGTGTGATGCCCTTTAGATGGTTGGTGTGGACATGTTGGGCCGAAGGGCCTGGTTCCACACTGTAGGAATTCTATGACTCTATGAATTTAACAAAGCCCCACCCTGGGCTCCTTCTTACGCTCTTACAAGTGCTAACTAACCTTTGTACCTCCAGGTCAGGTGATTTCCCCCATCTAATAGTGTTCTTTTCAGTTTCTCATCCTAGCAACACAAAGTATCTATGACATATGCCCACACACCAATCCTTCAAAGATCTTAGTCATTGTGATAATGTGCTGTACTCACTCTCTCATAGCCCTCAAGAGAGATGTAGACCCTGAGGACAGTGAGACCCATGAAGGAATAAGCTCACTGGGAAAAAAAAAAGGAGCAGAAGGTGAGAGAGGAGGAAGAATTGGAGGCAGGGAAGATCACATTGAACAGAAAAGTGACCCTGCCAATGATGAATTGGTCTCCTCCTACCACCCACTAGAAATAAAGTGACCTCCCTCCTCTCCCTCTAGATGTTCATGTGATGTTTCTCTTTCCTGTGGTGCAGAGGGGGACTTTCGTTCAAACCTTCTCCCTGAGAAGGACCAACAGGCTAAGTGATGGCTGCCCTGGGGTGTTTAAATGAATCCCCATCTCTTAAGACCCAATTCCATTCCTGCCCTCATTGGGTTTGATTGGACAAGAAACCTGGCTCCATCTCTGTTAATGCTTCACCCTCATGAAAACCTGAACTTCAGCCAGTTTCCTGCCAGAGCTGAGTTTCTGACACATAAACAGCCTCAGCTTCTGTTTCCCATCTTGCTGGAAAAAATCCAGCCCAGGTAAATATCAGGAAAATGCTTTTCTTGCAAAACAATGAATTTATGAAATGATTACTACTGCCTTGAACATCACTTTGGAAGGAACTGAACAATAATTAATAATGAATGGACTGTGGAAATAAGTACACGTGACAAAATAATGGCTGGAGCACAATGACTACAATATTTTTCCAACTCCAAATCAAAAACTCACAGCTATTTTATATAAAGTAAAACCAGGTTCTTTTTTTAAATATCATAATGTATCATGTAAATATCGTGACCTATAACTTCACCCAAACTCAAGTGGGTATCAATTTGTACCTGGAATACACTGAAACAATACACCTGTGCCAGACCAAAATAATATTGACCTTTAACATTGCCTGACTCACAAAGGGATCCAATTACGTTGATACTGATTCTCCAAAAGTTGTAAAATATGAAATTGTCTGAAAGTATTCCAAGGCATTTGTGGAAGATACACCATCAAGGCGGGTAATTTAATACAAGAACAGGAGGAAACTGTTTATTCAGTCAAGGTTATGGATAGGATTTGAAGGAAATAGTCACTGAGAAACTAGGAACATTCCAGTTCAAAGGACATCAGGCAGAATACATACAGACACGACACTGAATTGAAGGGCAGTGCTATCTGCATTTTCAATGCTTTTAGTTTTGCAACCATCATTTGGGAGGTCATTTTTGTTAGGATGTGGGACAAGCACAAAACCTAAGGGAAACCAATGGTCTGAGGCTTTCATTGACTAGATAAATCAAATGTCAAGTTTAGTTGGTGGTAAACCAGTGACTTTGAGGTGTATAAATATTGAAAGGGATGCCTTGGAATTTTGTTATTAAACTTATCTCAGTTTACGTAATGAGGTCAGAGCAGAAGTAATTGTTCATCACATAAACTCCAACATCCAATGAGATCATTGTTGATCTGATAATCCTCAACTCTACTTTCCTTCTTTCCTCTATAATCTTTGATTCCATCACTGATTAAGACTGTCCATCTCAGCCTTGAATACACCAAAACAATGCAGCCTTGATAGCCCTTTGCAATAAGGAATTCCAAAATTTTATTACCTTCTAAAAGAAAAACAATCCTCCTCCCATCTCTCCTAACTGGGTAACTGCTAACTCTGAAGTTATTGCCTCTGGTCTTAAATTAGATCAAAGGAGAAACACCTCGCCATATCTACACTGTCAAGCTCACTAACAAGCTTATATGTTTCAATAGATCCCCTTTCATTCATCTAAACTCCAATGAATACAGGCCCAACCTACTCAATGTCTCCATTTAAGCAAATCCCTCCATAACCAGATTCGACTGAGTGGCTCAGTGGTTAGCACTGCTGCCTCACAGTGCCAGGGACTTGGGTTTGATCCCACCCTTGGGCGACTGTCTGTGTGGAGTTTGCACATTCTCCCTTTGTCTGTGTTGGTTTCCTCCCACAGTCCAAAGTTGTGTAGGCTAGATGGATTGGTCATACTAAATTGCCCGTAGTATTCAGGGAGGTGTAGATTAGGTGGGTTATATGGGGATGGGTCTGGGTGGGATACTGCGAGTGTTGGTACAGACTTGTTGGGCCAAAGGGCCTGTTTCCACACTGTCGGGATTCTATGAAGGATTGCCTCCAATGCTGGCATATCTTTCCTTAGATAACAGGACAAAAAACTTTACAATATTCCAGCTCTGGTCTAACTAATGCTTTGTATAGTTATTGTAAGTACTCCCTACCTTTAAACTCCATTCCCTCTAAACTGAAGCGTGAACAGTCTATTTGTCTATAACCCACTGAACATGGATGGTAAGTTTTTGAGATTCAGTGATTAGCACTTCTAAATCTCTGTGTACTGCAACTTTCTGCAGTGTCTTTCTATTTAAATAATACACGGCTCTTCTATTCTTTCTGCCAAAATGCACAAACTCACATTTTCCAACATTACATTCCATCTACCAAGATTTTGCCCAATGGTTCAGCCTAACGCCATCCCTCCGTGGACTCCTTGTGTCACTCTCATTGCTTGCCTACCCACCTATTTTTGTGTCATTTACATTCACCTTCCTTATACAGGGAATAAACATATCCCCAGCACTGGTCCCTGTGACACTCTACTAGTTATAGGTTGCCAACCTGAAAATGCCCCTTTTGCCCCAGCTCCCTGTTTTCTATTAGTTTGCTAGGCTTGTTTTTCTAATCAACCTGTTCAGAGATTCTATTACACACTTCTGGAGCAGATATGACCCACAGCCATTCTAGCTACAAGGCCTAAAAGACATTTGGATAAGTACATAAATAAGAAGTTTTTGAGGGGATGTTGGCCAAGCATAGGCAGGTGGGACTAGTTTAGTTTGGGATTATGGTTGGTATGGACGTGTTGGACCAAAGGGTCTGTTTCCATGCTGTATGACTTTATCAATCCTGGCCCAGAAGTAAAGTCACTACCACTGCATCACAAAAACTCTTTGCCTGGTTTTAAGTAAACACTGGGGTAACGTCAATTTGAGCAAAAGTGCAAATCAGATGATTTCTATTTAGCTATCTGGTTCACTAATGTCCTTTAGGAAAGCCAGCCTGCCATCCTTACCTGGTCTGGCCTGTATCTGGCTCCAGATCAATGTGCATGACTCTTAATTGCAGGAGTGTGCAATAAGAGATGGCGTAGCCTGTGACACCCACATCTCATGAACTAGTGATAAGAACCAGCTGCATGTTGGACAGACATATCTTGGGGGAGGGTATGGATGTCAGGGGCTGTGTGGGTATCTCACCAATTCCCTCCAAAGAAAGGTCAGTGTCCAGCCCACAAACTCAAAACAAGCCTGTCTCAAAGCCTTAATGCACTGCAGCTTGGCTAAATTAGTGGTTAGTGGGAATTGTGCACCTCAGTTGGTTGATGTTCCACTTCTGTAGCTGGCCATCAATCCTGGCAGAACCAGGGCTCAGTGAATACTTAGCGACCTGCTAGCAACCCTCAACTAAATGCCCCACGAATCTCTGGACCCAGGTAAGTAAGGTGCATCAGGCAGGAGGCAAACCCATGGTAGGAACAAAGGGATTTTGAGGGGTAGATTTTAAATTCTTTTGGGAGGAAAAAATTGAACTAACTTCTGGGTGGGTGCCCCCCTTCTTTCTCACATTTTGAAAGAATAATGAGCTTCCTAATTCTACACATCTGCCTCTGCCAACCACACTAATTGATCCTTAATTATTTACTTACATGTGGTGGGTGGGCTGCCAATGTTAGTGCCCATTCACTCTCTATGTTATGAGGATGAGATGGGAGTGAGTGGGAAGGTGATGGGTCGGGTACACACCCTGTTTTGCAGGTAGAGCCTGCTGAAAGCATTGTGGAGCACATAAAATCTAGCCCATTGTACATCTCTCCTGACTTCCATTTCCATTGACTTTCCCCATAGTCTGGCTATTGTAGCAATCTACCCATTATTAATAATCGGTATTTCAACACATCAACTTTGTGATAAAAATAAACACAAATGATGAATGGTACAATATGACTCAGACAATATTGAGAATACAGGAGTTAGCAAAATTGTGAACTTAAGATGGCCCAAATGGGTTTTGCTGTGCCCATTTGCTGAACACAGACTAAACAACAGAGTGTGAGTTAGCATTGCTGGGTTTTCACTACGCATGACTGTCCCACACTAGATTGTGTGTCAGGTCTCCGTCAGATATCTTGAAGATATCCTTCTTCAATCTTGCTTGTGATTATCAGTCGTTTGACCACCTCCTGCTCTTCCCCCGATTCCCCTCCCATCTAGATCCCCATGCCTAGCCTTAACCCTGCACCTCCCCTTATTTAATTTACCTAATCTTCGTCCCACTCCAACACAGATAATTACCCCATTGTGTTTCCCACCCTAACTATGCAGATCTCAGCCTTTGTTGTGCTCCTTGCTCCCATCATTGTGATTCTGCCCTCTGCAACTCCGTTCTCTCCCTTCATTTTCCAAAGCCCCTGACATCCAGTTCCCTTAAATTCCACCTCCTATTATTCCTTTCTACCTAGCTGAATTTTCTGTGAACCTATCAAATTAAGCTCTGCTTGTCTGTCCCTGGTCAGGTTTCTGGCATCAGCCATTGGGGCTACCTCTCTTGGACAAGCTTGTTGGCTCAATCAGACTACACCCCAAACACTGCATAACTAATTTGCATAAATAAATGTCTTTGCTGTGAAAGAGCCAAGATAGTGTAGAAGTTTCAACTCACCCGTACTTAGATGAAGTAGTCTGCTCCACCAGGTACCACCTCGTGCATACAATTAGGTTTGTGCACATATGTTAACCAATTGTTCCAAACAGGAAGATGTCTGTGCCCTCTTATCAGTGTCAGGGTTCTGTCCTGAGTCACTGTAAAGGTTCATTCTTCTTTTTCTTCTTGAAACAAGTTTCAAGTTTCGGTTGGTTTCCTATTTATTATTTGAGGTAGGGAGCAGTTGAGGACTCTGGGTCTGTACGTGATGGAGTTTAGAAGGATGAGGTGAGATCTGATTCAAACGTACAGAATACTGTGAGGCCTGGATAGAGTGGACATGGACAATAATGTTTCCACTGGGATGGAAGATCAGGGCTCAGCGTCACAGCTTCAGTTGAAGGAACCACCCTTTAGAACTGAAATGTGGAGGAATTTCTTCAGACAGAGTGATTAATCTGTGAAATTCATTGCTGCAGTGGGTTGTGGAGGCCAAGTCATTGAGGGTGTTTAAGACAAAGATTGGTAGGTTTTTGCTGAGTAATTGGTTTAAGGTTTAAGTGGAGAATGTGGTTGAGAAATATATCAACAATGATCGAATGGCAGAGCAGACTCGATGGGCTACATGGCCTAATTATGCTCCTATACCTTATGGTTTTATGGTCTTGTGAATGTTTTACAATTTCTCCTTAAAATCCCAAGATCTGTTTTAATTATTTGCACTCTCTATTGTGGTATATTTACTATGCATTTTCCTTTCATCTCTTGTTCTCTGACCCATCTTGTCTCCTTCAGCTGCAGTTCTGGTAACTCTTATGCGGTGCATATTTTATTGGTTTCTCGAGCTTTGTTGTCCCTCTGCATCTCTCTGTATGATTTCACAGTGCTGTCATCAGTCACTGTGAGGTTGGGATTTAATTTCTGTGACAGAATTGGAGGTTGTGTTTTCAATCTTCTGCTCATAACTAGGTCTGAGTGATAATCTATTCATCAATAAAGTGGAATAATAATGCAAGATTTAAGTTTTGTTCTTCTTCAATAATGAATTTTTGTCCAAAATCCTTGCATAGCCTTTCTATTTGCTTGATGATAGTGAAGTTACGTGATAACATGACTGATGTGGGGAAATGAAGGCCTAGTGATATTATCACTCACCTCTTAATCCAGAAGCTCAGCTAATTATTATGGGGATGAGGTTTGAATCCTGTCATGGCAACTGGGTTAAATGTGAATTCAATAAAATAGAACCTGGAATTAAGAGTCTACTGACCATGAAACCATTTCTGATCGTCAGAAAAATAAAACCCCATCCAGCTAATGTCCTTTAAGGAGGGAAATCTGCCATCCTCATCTGGTCTGGCCTACATGTGACTCCAGACCAATATGGTTGACTCTCAACTGCCCTCTGAAATGGCCTAGTGAGCCACTTAGCACAAGGACAGCAAGGGGCAGGCAATAAATGCTGGCCAGCCAGCGATGCCAACGTCCCATGAGTAAATAAAAATAAATTCCCATGGACTCTCTTAAACAACACAATTAAAAACTGTAATCTATTGTCTGATGCAGCAATGTCTGGAATCCATTGCTTTGAGTCAATTTTCTTGAGTGATTTAACTACTAAGTCTGTCGTGATACTGGGCAAGTTACTTGAATGCAACTTGAGTGATAGTCTATGACAATAATGATAATTTGAATTTGAATAAATCCAATCACAAGTGCTCCCATGGCCTTGACTGACAAGATGAAGGTAATATTTTGCATTCACTTGTCGTATGTGGACATCGCTGGCTAGGCCTAGCATTTGTTGCCCATTCCTAATTACCCTTGAGAAGATATTGGTGAGCTGCTTTCGTGACCTCATGTAATCCTTGCAGTGTATGAATACCCACAATGGTGTGAGGGAGGGAGTTCCAGGATTTTGACCCAAACACAGTGAAGGAACTGTGTATATTTCCAACTCAAGATGTATGTAGCTCAAAAAGAAATTTACAGACAGTAATGTTCCCATGCATATTCTGTCTTTATTCTTCTAGTTTGTAGTAATTATGGATTTGAAAAGTGCTATCAAAAGTACTTTGAATTTCTGTAGTGCTTCTTGGAGATGGTAAACGCTGCTGCCACTGTACATCAGCAGTGAAAGTAATGAATGTTGTAGATATTAAATGTGGTGCCAATCACGTGGTCAGCTTTGGCCTGAATGGTGTGAAGATTATTGAGTGGTGTTGATGCTGCAGGCAAATGGAAATTATTCCATTATACTCCTGACTTGAGCCTTGTAGATGGTGGACAGGCTTTGTTGAAACAGGACGTGAGTTAGCCATTGCAGAATTCCAAGTCTTTGATCTGCTCTTGGAACATTAGTATTTAGTTGGCTAGTCTAGTTCAGTTTCTGGTAGATGATAATCCCGATAATGTTATTTGTGGGGGATTCAGTGATGAAAATGCCAGTGAATTTCAAAGAACAGTGTAGGATTTTCTCTTGCCAGCAGTGGTCATTTCCTGGCACTTTTCTGGTGTGAATGTTACTTGTCACTTACCAACCCTCATTCCTGGATATTGTCCAGATCTTGCTGCATACAATGCAGACCACCTCAGTATCTGAGGAGTTGCCGAACATTGTGCAATCATCAGCAAACATTTCCACTCTGACATTATAATGATAGGAAAGCCATTGATCAAGCAGCTGAAGATTCGTGGGTCTAAGACACCACCATGAGAAACTACTGCAATGATGACCTTTGACTGAAATGATTGATGTGCCAGTTATACCTCCAAGCAGTTAAAAATTTTCTCCCTGATTCCCATTGACAGCCATTTCCTGAAATGATGTGATTTGAATCAAACTTGGTGCAGACTGGCATCTGTGACGCTGAGGATCTCAGGAGGCGACCAAGATGAATCATATACTCAGCTCTTCTGACTGAAGATGGATGTAAATGCTTGAACCTTAGCATTTGCATCGATGTGCTGAACTCTCCATCAAAGAAAAACCGAAAGGACTGTGGATGCTGTAAATCAGGAACAAAAACAGAAGTTGCTGGAAAAGTTCAGCAGGTCTGGCAGCATCTGTGAAGAAAAAAATCAGAGTTAACGTTTCAGGTCCAGTTCTGAGGAAGGGTCACCAGACCCAAAACGTTAACTCTGATTTTTTTTTCTTCTCAGATGCTGCCAGACCTGCTGAGCTTTTCCAGCAACTTCTGTCTCCATCGAAGAAGTTAGGGTTATTTGGAATCTTCTTTCCCTTTAAATTGTTCAATTACCCACCACGGTTTGTGACTGAATATGGTATAACTGCAGAAAATAAAACTGGCCCATTGGATGTAGGATCCCTCAGTCCTGTCTAATTTCATGCTGATTCTTCTTTTTTCTCTTGGCTGGTTATAGTACTCAGAATGCAGTTGGCAATTCATACTTGATTGGGGGAATGATACCTGGTTACAAGTATGATTGTCGTGTACTATCCTGACACTTTGTCATTTCAAAATGCTTTTGATAAATTCGAGGAAGATCTGTTGTTATGACTAATCTCTTTCTGAAAACTAACACATTATCAACTACAGTAAGGTATCTATATTATCCAAAGTATTGGTATAGTTTTGGATTGCTAGTTCAGCCATCCTTCTGCAATACATTTCTAGATTTGAACATATCTTCATGCTATTCTTTGGCTGATCATATCTCTTGTCTCTGTCTTTAATTAGTTGGTAAATATTTAGTGATTTCTGATGTACAGGATTTTCATCAATGCAATCTTAATCTATTTTCTCTGTTCTATTTGTTAGCATCCTTGAGAATGCATTTGTTTTGGTTTTTCCAATGTACATAGTCAATTTTATTGCCCATTCGTAGTTGCTCTTGAGTAGGTGGTGGTGAGCTGCCTTCAAAACCAGCTGCAGTCCACCTGTTGTGGATTGATCCACAATGCTGTTACAGTGAGAATTCTAGGACTTTGACTCAGTGACAGTGAAGGAGGGACGATATATTTCCAAGTCAGGATGGTGAGTGGCTTGGAGGGGAACTTGCAGGTGGTGGTGTTCTCATGTATCTGCTGCCCTTGTCCATCTAGACGGAAGTGGTCAAGGGTTTAGGAGATGCTGTCTGAGGATATTTGGTGGTATATTTGTTATAGAGGTGAATAACCATAGGGGTCTCCTTCATTAACTGCCTGTTCCTCTTGGTGATCACCCATTTATGTGCCTCAACTTTGGGTGTGGTCTCATCCCTGAATCTCCTATCTATGACACTTTTCACCTCCTGCAAGCTCCTAAGTGTGTCCAACAGCCGCTCCAATAAATCCATGCCATCTGATAGGAGCTGCAGATGGACACACTTCCTGTAGATGTGGTCGTCAGGGGTGTGACATTGATTTCCCACATTCCACAGGAGATGCATACTACCCCCACAAATGGCCATTTCTAATCCTCTAGTGATGACTGGATTAAAAATAAATGAATAAATAAATGAATTCATGTTACCTGGTTACTTAAATTCCACACCAACAAAATGCCTTTGCAATCCTTAAAGCTCAAATCAGCGCAAGATTTGGGTAAACATTACTTCATAAATTTGATAGCATCCAGGAAGGAGCAATTTGTTATTGGTGCCCCTGCCACATGACTTCATATCCGTCACCTATAGTTGAAGCAACCCATCAAGATGACTTCACCATATCTACAAATGCTTCTCTATCTATAAGCCTAACACCATTATGACTTGGATTTATATTACCTTATATTGACATTGCTGAGTCTACATTTTGAATTTTCTTCTTAACAACATGGAAGCATTATTACCATAACAACTGCAGTCATTGAAAAAGAAGATCCCCAAACACCTTCTCAGCTGAACAGATATAACTGCACAACCATGTTTTCATTTCTACAATATAAAAGTAAATTTAGGAATGTGAAACATTGCATAATGCATTGTATTTGGCAAGATTAGATAACTGCACACATGCTGCTTGTACAATTGCTGTTTTTAGGATTGAAGATTATGCTCAATAAGATGGAAAAGAATGACGTTTAATCAAAATTGAGTTTGCAAATACCAGAATTTTGAACAAGTAAGCATAACTTGTAATGTGGTTAGCAGCCCCAGTGTCTCAAATCTCTCAAAAGTTTAGGGAGCAGTTCAGCTCAAAAACAACACACATCAGCTGCCTGACCAAAAGTGGAATGAGGAACCCTGAGCCCTGACTGAATTGGAATGTCTGTTTCAGCTGTTGAAGTGGTATTTATGCCCCTTTTACTGTTGGCTGATTCTGATGGCATTATTGCTGCACCATAAGGATTCTGCCTGACGATGGAGAGCTCCACTTTAGCAACCAAATAGTTCCTGGGAGCCATATACAAGTGCTAAATCCTGAACCAGTGGATCAGAATTCTTGCAGTATCCAGGGGCCCAAAGCAATTTACAAGGATAATGTTTCTCCTATTTCACTTCTAATGTTTAAAAATTTGGCATCTGTCCAATTTCTTTCTGACATTCAACAATTTGCAATTGTTACTTTGAATTTTATCAACAGTAGTTCTGACCACTTGCAAATGTCATTCAGGTCTACCTTCTTTGCTGCTTTATCATATTTAGCCTTCTCCTTTACTTTAGTGCCATCGGTTGATTTGATCAACTCTCATGAGATTTCTGAATCAAATCTGTTTGTGTCAATTAGAAATAGAAAAAAGCCAGCAGTAATCTCAAAGGCAATCTGCTCAATGTGAAATCCCAGCCTGTTTCATCTCTGTCAGCTAATTTTGTGACAACCTAATGTTCAAACATTGCTGCAGCACGCAGATAAAGATAGATTGACTTCCTATAGCCTCCTCTTAAAGTTGTTAATAAAAACAGTAGCTGCCAAATTTAACATTTGTAGTTTCTTTAAATATGTTCCCACATTAATTGCAAGCAACCTGTCTAACAGAAAATTTGTTGCAAAGTGTTTGTTTCCATTCAGTCATGTTGTGAATCTTCAATAGTGTGTTGGCTCCGTTGACAGTAACATTTTCCTGCTATTTCTATTTGTCACCTTGGGCTTTCAATGGTGCAGCATTCTTTTCATCCTCACGGTCTTCAGCTTATTTATGAACATAACTGAAATTTTTTCAGATTTTCAGAAAAAGAATAATAGATTTGAGCTTTCTATTTTACCTTTGATGGTAAACATGGTAATGTTCAGTTTTATTTTTGAATAAAGGGATGTAAGGGGAATAATTTGGTAACAACCGAAAATGGGCAGGGAAATTGGAATTCCTCAGTTGTTTCTGATGGAAATTTTCTGTTACCTACTCATTTCTATGATTATGGCCAAAAGCTATCATAAAGCACTCTGGAGAATGGCTGCATTCCTGAACAAGAGGTGCAAAATCTTTCGGAGCGGGAACAAGTTCAAACTTCCCTGCTCTTCTAAAAGACACTATGGCACACATCTTTAAAAGGAGATGCATTTGAATGCTGAATGTTATTATAGAAACAGGAGAGACTCAGCTATAGCACAACATCGCAGATTGTGGGATCCAATGTTCTCTGGAGATATCACTGCAGAAAATGAATAGTATGAGAGAAGCACTCTATCCAAAAGGCTCTTTAGACAAACTCAGAAAGCTGGTGGATGCAGATAGCTGTGGATGCCAATACCAGCAGAATAGCCACAAGGACCTAGATACAGAATTGTAAGATTTTCAATGAGCCTACATAAATGGTTAAGATCAGTGATCAGATTTACGAATGCCATATCCAACCAACGACAGCACTAGCCTCATTCACTTGTCAAAGTATTACATCTCCATATCCACACTACTCACCAGCCAACACTCTATCAATCATAACTCACATGTGACATTCATATCTTCACCTTACCCTCACATACATCACATCACATGTTACAAATGTCATGCTACACATCTCATATTGCCACCTATTCAACCACGACTGGAAAAATCAAACAGCCACATTGCAGCTCACTGACACACTTCACTCTAACTTGCAGCACAACCACAGAAAGAAGTAGCCAATTGTAGGGGACAAAGCTAGATACAAAGTTAGATGGGAACGTAAACTCTGAGGAAGTTACAAAAAAGTTGCAGAGTGTATAGGCAGATTCAGTGAGTGAGAAACAAAGTGGGTGTGAAGTATAATGTGGAGAAGTATGTTGTCAAGCTCTATTTTAGAAAGAATAGAAACACAGAATAGGTTAGAAAAGGCGTGAACCTTTTGAAATGATGATGAACAAAGACACTATAATGAATTCAAACAAGGAACACAGCAAATCAGCATGCAGATACAGTAAACTATAAGGAAGGCAAAAGTCATGTTGCAAAACAACTGGAGTATAAGAAAAATAGGTTTTGCCTCAATTGTATAGGTATTTAGTCAGACTACATTTGAAGTGTACTGTTCATTTTGGTCTCCATGTTTAAGAAAGGATGCACTTGCATTGGAGGTGGAACAATAAATGTTCAATAAATTGTATCTTGGGATGAGAAAATTGTCCTATAATGAAAGGCTGAATACATTGTATCTATAATGTCTGGAGTTTCAGGTAGACATGTGGTTAGGAACAAGAATTGATGTCACTGAAATGTACTTGGCCGGGTGGATGTTGTTTCCACCAGTTTGGGATTCCAGTACGTGGAACTGTCTTGGGGTAAGAGAAGAAAATTCTCTTGACTTAGTGAGTTGTGGACTTTAGGAATTCTCTACCCATGAAGGTGTGGATATGCCATCTTTGAGTATAGTCAAGGCTGAAATAAATAAGATTTTTGATCTCTCATGGATTGAGAGTAACTTGAAAGTAAGCAGTAGAACAATTATTATTGTATTAAATGGTGGAACGGATGGAAGTAGTCTCCTATTTCTTATGTTATTATGTTTCTTATAGAGATATAGAAGGAGGTGGTGACTTGGTGGTAAATTCTCTAAACTATTAAGCTAAAAGGTCCAAGCTAGAGGTGGATAGATGGATACAAAATCCACCACAGCTATTGGTAGAACTTAAATTTAATTTCCAAAACTGCAATATAAAGTTAATATTAGCGATAGTGGCCATGAAATTATCATCAATTGCTGTAAAAACCCATATGGTTCACTAAGGTCCTATAGGGAAGGAAATTTGTCACCCTTAGCCAATCTGACCCACATGTGACACAAGACATGCGATGTGTGGTTGACTCTGTAAGTCTTACTCATAATTCAGTCAGGGCAATTAAAGGTAAGCAAAAAATGCTGGTCATACCATTGGCACTCATAAAGCCTAATACAATAAATAAAGGTTGGTACATTTCCACCAGATTTGCAACCAGGGGAAAGAAAGCACTCCAACATGTTTGGTGGATTTTATTTCTTCTTAATCCCAAACATTTACATTGCACAAAGGTGAAACTAGTCATGTAGAAGAGCAGAAACACATGATTGGATTTAAGGTTGTCACTTCTGGTTCTGAAAAGTGCCCAGTCTACCTCAGATTACCTTTGAAGTGCAAGTTATTTCAAAGGTTTGGGTAGTGTTGTAGAACAGAGAGACTAGGGGTTCAGGTACTTAATTCTTTGAAATTTCCATCACAGGTAGACAGGGTGGTTAGGAACATGTTTAACACACTTGCCTTCATTGCTCACTCCTTTGAGTATAGGAGTTGGGATGTCATGTGGAAGTCGTACGGGATGTGCTTCTGGAATACTATGCACAGGTCTAGTCACCCTGCTATACGAGAGATATTATTAAATTGGACAGGATTCAGGAAAGATTTACCAGGATATGCCTAGGAATGGAGGGTTTGAGTTATAAGAATAGGCTAGATAGGCTGGGACATTTTCTCACTAGAGCAGAGAAGATTGAGGGCTGGCCTTGTAAAGGTTAATCAAATCACGAGTGGCATAAATAAGGTAAATAGCAAAGGTCTTTTCCCTAGGATGGGGGAGCTCAAAACTAGGTGGCCTATTTTTAAGATGAGAGGAGAAAGCTTTATAAAGGACATGAGGGACAAATCTTTTACCTAGAGTGGTTCCTGAGTGGAATGAACTGCCAGAGGAAGTATTGGATGCAGGTACAATTATAACATTCAAAAGATGTTTGGATAAGTACATGAATTTCAAAGGTTTAGAGGGATATGTGCAAATGCAGGCAGGTGGAACTAGTTTAGTCTGGGAACATGGTTGGCATGGACTAGTTGGACCAAAGCGACTGCTTCCATGCTCTATGACTGTATAAAGATGAAATAGCTATTTCATGCTACTATAACGCACTAAAAACATTTGTCATTTTCAGCACCAACAGGATACTGCAATCAAGTCAAAAAGACATTCTGCTTATCATACAAATTATAACGTTGCTCATGAATTTCAGTGCTGGTGTAATGTCAAGTATGCAGGCTGTCTGTCCCAAAGGCTGCAGATCGTATTAAAAACAATGTTTTCCTTTGACCTTTTAAGATGAGTCAAGTACTGACCGTACCAACCAGTCCATGCTTGCAAAGCTCACAACACAGTGTCCAACAATGGATGTGATTCCCTGACTGCACATCACTTACCAAATAATCCTGAGTATGCAAAGAATCATAGCGACAACTATGTACACAAAGCCTTGATCTTTGCAGATAGAAAGAACATTATAACCATTCCCTGGTTTATTTCTCAGATCAATGCCTTGACAAATCAAAGTCATCCTGCCTGGTTTAAAATTCAAACGCTACAAATGAGTGCAATATGAAAAGCCTCAATAAATCTGGAATGCAAAGGAGAAATTATTATTCGTTGCACTATATCATGAGTACAAGGTAAAGAATTATATTTCAATTTTTCCACGAGTTGTAAGTTTTTTTTTAAATGATAATGGCATGTATAAGGCTTTTTACAGTGTTCTTTTAATTTCCTTAAGTCGTTGTTAAAACAATATCACTTTGCTTCATTTTAAAACTTTGATTAAAAAGCCAATTGATGAAAGAAATATCAAGGCTGCATTGAAGCAATGAGGAACTCCCAAGTGAGTTAATACCTGCCAGCAAACAATTTGATACTGATCCAAGTTCGACTCAAAAACCAGGTGAGCTGCTATCATTATCCCTTAGTTGTTTGTTCTGTAATGGAATTCTTAACCTTATAAGGGTCTCCCATGAAATTTATTTTTAATTTACGGAAACTTAGTTATTTAATATGCCACTCATCCGTTGTTCAAGCCATAGTCCTCTGTCAACACTTATTCTGAAGATGAGGCAGAGGGACTCAAAAGTATTTCTGTGGAGCTCTTGTCAAACATCTCTCTGGAGCGAACATTGATAAAGTAACTATAATTTCACTGAAATCATTTATAAAGCATGTTAGAACCTGTTGAAGAAAAGAAACTAAATAAGAACCATTCCTACTTTAAATCAAATAATAACAATCTGATAATATATTGTCAGAAACAGCTAATTCTGTCTTCACGAGCTCCACGTTAACTTAATGGGGATAGTATGACATACAGTGTCATTACATTTTCTGTTGAATGGTCAAATTAAAGATAAGACAGGCAATGAACTGGAAATGAAGCATCTTGCTCCTTTGTCATTCAATATGTCAAGCTTTCTCAGGAAAACTTATTCAATGTGTTATGCTCCATAAACCATGAAATATGATATCAAAATAAAAGAGAAGTGTTCTCCAGTAAGCTGAGTTGAAGTAATGCGAATTGGAAAATGAACTTTCGTGTCTAAAACTGCTTTTCAGGCGTCTGAGATAAAAGCATTGATGCAATTGTCAGATGGATAAAAGACATTAAACAATGTTTTTTTAATGCAATTCAGCAGATGCACTATTGACTGCTGAAAGAAGAATGTTGCTCTCTGAGATGCCAATGGCATTACTTTCCACTGAACAATTTCAGGATTATTGAGTTATTTGAAATATAACAGCAAGTGAGACAAAGTACTGCTTGTCAGATTTTTATGGTCAGTGACAGCAGATATCCAGACAGGAACAGATAAACTGGAATATTGGTAGATTCCTGGAAAATCATTTTTCCTGCAAATTTCTGTACTAGCGTTCTACTTTGATGTTGGAAATTCTGTATTAATAACACCAGGCACGGTTCTTCAATGTTTTCAGGAAGAGTGTGCTGCATGCTTCAGTGACTCCAGTCAATGAGAGGAAGATGCATTCCTGAGAATATCGCCAAAAGAACATTGATGCATTGGTAGGCTATCATAGAAGTATTATTGGGTTATTCAAGAACATTAATCTGTCATAGTTATATTTTCAGGTTGCAAAATTTAATCAGAAAACTAACTGCAAGTAAGCACATTGCAGTGACCTCAAGAAAGTGGCAACACATTTTTGTTTGATTCCTATTCCTTTCTTATCATTCCCACACAAATGTATGCTGAGTGAAGTCGGGTTATATTGAGTAGTTCACATTCATATAAGTGGACAAGCAGGAAAAAAATCTACACTGGAACCCTAGGTTAATGCTTCATCCAAGAATGTCTCATCTTACAACAAAATTGAATGCTTTATTCTTGGAGGCCTTAGATTGGATCAGAGAGCCCTTAGATTGAATCAGATTGGATGCTGTCACAGTTTTATCGCTGTAGCCTGCATTTACAACATCAGATGTGGAGCAAAATTGTAAACACATCCTTTAAAACTAAGGGAATGATGCTGCTACAAATAGTGCACAGAGAAAATCTCCTGGAGGGCATTGCTTTAAAAAGACATTCACAGACTATCTTTCAGCAATGAGCTATTTTTTGTATCACTTACATCTACAAGCATCTACAGTATTCCCAACTGAATTGCTTTGTTCTCTTCCTCTCAACTATATCTCAATAACTTCACAAATATTCCACTTTACTGTAGGCCACCTAAAAGATATTGGTTAACAAGGTGTAGAGCTGGATGAACGCAGCAGGCCAAGCAGCATCAGAGGAGCAGGAA
>NC_063332.1:82108060-82135430 GCF_021869965.1 Rhincodon typus
CAGAAATTTCTGAAGAAGGGTCCAGACCCGAAACGTCAGCCTTCCTGCTCCTCTGATGCTGCTTGGCCTGCTGTGTTCATCCAGCTCTACACCTTGTTATCTCAGATTCTCCAACATCTGCAGTTCCTACTATCTCTAAAAGATATTGGTTCTTGTAATGGGATATACTGTTCACTGCATCAGTAGTGATAAACAATCTTGATATAGGGGCCTGAATCTTCCAAGCAGTGAAATCTACAGTTAAGTTTCTGTTGCTTGTATAGACATTGAAAAAAGACCTGGAGTTGACTCATGCATTGAAGGAAATTTTAAATTCTGATGCTTGATTTGCACTTTGCAAATGTCTCTCACATGAGTTCAGTGTCAGAGACTTGGGATAGATATGTGGGACTCATCCTGGAAATGTTAGATTGGTTAACATCTGGCCTACCTCAGTGAATAGATAGCCCAACTGATCAGAGTACCAGAACTGGCCATACCCTTTCCTGACGCGCCTACCCCACCTGACGCGAACATACTATTCCCTTACCAGTTTGCCACACACCCCAAACTAACCTGACTACTCCTCTTCGCCTGATTGTCCACCCAGGTGACACAACTACCCCATTGCCCTTGCCTACCTCACTAACCTCGCCCAATCCTCAACTCAACTACCCACCAGATCCAACCTGACCTGAACTTACTGTCCATCTCCCCTCCCCCACCCCCCCTTCCCCGCCTTTCTAAATCCAGCTAAGCCCCTGGCCTGACCTGACCACTCCCATGATCCAACTGGGTAATCAACCACTCAGACATCTACTCACTAACCTAGCTACTCAGCCAGTAACCTCGACTCCACTCACCAATTCATATCTACTGAGCTACACATCCAACCATTCACTCAATAGTATACTCACCCAGGCACTCATTGAAAGATTTGGGATCTTTAAAAATTCACCTTGGACATGGCAGCTAGAATCAGAAAAAAAGTCTGTCTTCTCTTCCTCTTTCTTCTCTTCTGTTCAATAGTCTTGCCCTGGAAAGTCAGCACAGGTCCATTTCTGCTGGTTGAATGTACATAATGTGGTCAGGGCATAGACACTTCCATGAGCTGTGCAATGTGCCCAGTATTGTCGCTGACAAAATAATCTGTGCCAAGATGTTTCCTCTCATGTGAAACATTTAAATATGAAACTTGTAATGTAATGACTTTGAAAATAGAAGGAGTTCTCCCTTGGTTCTATATTCCCCAGTTTCTCAGGCTGTTGAGCAAAGAAACTCTTTTGTTCAAACAGCTCTACTTCCTTGCATCTTTTGTGGCTATCTACTTTTGTTTTCACATAAAAAGTAACATAAAATCAAAGTAAATAGAAAACATTGAGCAAAATACATAATACTTTCCAATATTATCTTGGTGCTTGCTTCATCACATTGAAACTGTATACATAGTTTGATATAGTTTGCACATGACAGGACCATCTTCCTTGTGACTTTTATGCTTATGCTTTTCTAGGAAATCATCAAGTATAATTGCATTCGGTGCTAAATAAAAGCAGAAGGTGATCTCAGTTCTATGAGGAAATTCTCTTAATGTGTTGGAAAAAGCATAATGTATAATACACGATGCCCTGAAGTATGTGATAATGCCAGGAGACTAAACTCCAGAATGATGCATATTGCCTTTAAAGTTAAAGAGACTTGGACATGGAAGGTTCACCTCCTAGCAGAGTTATGCATGCTCATCAAGTGCTGGGAACAGTACACCTATGTCCATCACACTCAATCCCTGTCTTTCTGACAGAAAAGTAGGATGACTTAGTGCACAACAGGAAGGAAAGGGTCCAGACTGTTGATGGTCTACCTGCTCTCTGGATCCTCACTGCATTCACGGACAATGCAGTCCAGTTGCTGGGTGATGTCCAGGATCAATCCTGTGCTGATGTATATGTTGGAATGGTAAAAGCCTTCAATGTTTCAAGAAGGCAGGTCACTATCACCTTTGCCAGTGCAATTACAGATGAGCAATAAATGTTGACCAAACTGGTGACATCCACATCCCATGAACAAAGTTTAAAGGATTGCTGTCTGCTTTTTTCATATCTGCAGTTACTCTTACAGATTCCTCTACATAAGCAGTTGAGCTTCTTCACAATCTAAGTCTCTCTTGTCTTCCATGGGCACAGGAGACCAACTGATAGCCAAATGAAACAGAGCACAGTGGCTGCCCAGCATAAGCACACATCTGTGCAACTGGGAGAGAACGAAATGCTCCAGGTCTCTGACACTCAGAGGACTACTGGGCACCAGGGAATCCGCTCAGCCTCAAATCGAAGAAATGCATCTGGATCCAGCCATAAGGAACAAGGCCAACTCGCACAGAAAGGCAGAGAAATGTCAGGCAGGGATGACAAGGCCTTCATCAGGCAGAAGCAAAATATGGAAGAGCCCATCCATCTTCTGGTGGCTGCTGTGACTCTGACATTCAAGCTCTCAGCTGACTCCATGGAAAAGGTGTCAGCCATCTTGGAAACCCAGGTCAGCAAAATGCTCAGTGGCTGTTCAGGCCTGCAGTGGTCATCACTCTAGACATGTGTGTTCAGTATGAAAGGTGAGAGGCAGGTGACGATCCAGGGGAAAATCCATGTCTGTCTTGTCGAAGAACAAGAGGGCACAGATTTAAAGTAATTTGCAAAAGGGGAAAACATGCTGCGAGAAAAAACTTCTTTCATACCAGGTTATTGGGATTGGAATGCATTGCCTAAAATGTTGTAGAGGTAGGTTGAATTGAGACTTTCAGAGGGAATTAGATGATAATTTGGATAGAAATAAGGCTCTGTGGAAAAGACAGGAAATTGGCACTCAGTAATGCTGCTCATTTGAAGAACTGGTGTGCGCACCATGGTCAAATAGCCCCCTTCTGTTCTACATCACTTTTGTCATTCTGTAATCTCACTCTGAGTGTTCCATCTTCTTAAGTAGACAGGGTGGTATCTGTAAGCACCACACAGAGCAGGACAAATGAAAAGGCATCCTGGGAGTTTAAACACAGGACACCATTAGGTTGCCTGTGCCATCTACCTAAGCCCTGCCAGTTAGCACCAGTGCCCGCAACAGATCAGACTAAGGAGAGTGCACCTGTATCTGCAGGAAACCGTAACCAGCTTGGGGCTTTCTAGGCCCTGAGCCCAATGAGGATGCCCACCAAAGTCTTCACAGTCACCAGGTCATACCAGTCAGCAGGGTCCCTCCACCCTAACTGCAGATATCGGTCCACACCTTGACCTGGTGGTAGACAAAAGGAGAAGAACTTATTTTCAGGGCACCTCAATGGCATGAGTGTTTCATTTCCCCATTTGATGCCTATATGGAAACTTTTACTCCAAAATAAGAAGTTTTCCCTTTCCTGGACACCTTTGAATGTCTCATTGTATTAGTATTTTGTGTGCCTGTATTCTCCTTAGTAACCCAGTGTGTTATGCTCCTAACATTCAGTTGTGCAGTCACATTTGCAGAGGTCACACATTGTTCTATCCGATCAATAGCAGGGAGTGAAGGGGTTAAAGGTTTTCTGCATGCATGGGCCTTCCATAGCCAGGCTAGGCATTCTCAGTTTACACAATAGGATAAGCCCATATAAATGGTCACTCTCACCATTTTTTAAGTGGTGTTGATAGTGGAGAAGGGTTAGTATTTATGCACCTCATGATACCAAAAGCTCATTCTGCAGCAGTGTGGTAGGATAGAGAGAGGGGAGAATGGGACTCATGACATCAAGTAATGTTACAGGCTGGCTAACTTACTCCAGTTGTAAACAGTTCATAAACAATTTTATTGGCATCCTTTCAGGCTATCTAAGATATATTTTAGATTACTACTGAGTAGTAATGATGCAACAATATTGGTATGGATATTGCCCTGAATCATATACTCTTCTGCGATCTAATGGGAAAATGGATTTTAGGATGTTATGGTGCAAGGATGGAGTTCAATATAAAGAAAAGGAATAACCTTTGTTATCAAAGATTCCCTGAATATTGCACTGAACTATCAGCTTAAGTTATGAGTTCAATGACCTAAATTCATGACATTGAACGGTGTTCTGCTTCAGAGGTGACAGTGCTCCCAACTGAATCAAATTGCAAGAACTGGGCAATGAGATTCTCTTGCTGGGAGGAAATCTGTACTTTGCAAGCTGTTGTCTGTGATTTCAAAGCGTGTATTTTTTTTACCTTCAGTATGGTCCCTAGCTGAAATAGAAACCAAAGCTTCAGGTGGCAGCAAGAAGAGAAAAGTATAATTTAAATGGGGACAGACTGGAGAGCAATACAGAAAGTCTTATGTGTACTTGTATCTGAATCACAAAATGTCAGCCTGGAAGTAGATCAAGTAAGTAGGAAAGTAAATGGAATAGCGCTCTTTATTACAAGTGGAATGGAATATAAAATAGGAAGACATGTCATAACTGTACAGGGCATTGAAGAAAGCATTCATGCCAGACAAGTGGTAGGTAATGACCATCTTCAACAAGAAAGAATCTAACCTTTGCTTCTTGACATTCAATAACATCACCATCATAGAATCCACCAATACCAGCATCCTGGAGGTTTTCAGCAACAAAAACTGACTGGACCAGCCATATAAATATTGTGGCTACAACAGCAGGTCAGAGGATCAGAATCCAGCAACTAATAACTCACCCTATTACTCCACAAAGCATGTCCATTTTCTGAGTGGCACAAGTTGGGAGAGGGATGCAGTACTCTCCATTTGCTTGGATGACCACAGCTTGAATAACAGTCAAGAGGCTTAACACCATCCAGGACAAAGCAGCTTGCTTCCTTGACACCACATCTAACACCTTCAACATTCAGTCCCTACACCACCAATGCACAATGGCAGCAATCTGTACCATCTATAAGACTCACTGCAAAAGCTCAACAAAGTTTCTTTAATGGCATCTTCTAAACCTGTGACCCCCACTGCCTGGAAGGATGAAAGCAGCAGACACATAAGAACACCATCAAATGCTAGGTCCCTGCCAGAACACACACCATTCTGTGTTGCTGGGTCAAAATCCTAGAACTCCAAACTGACCACCCCCTAACCCCCAACTAACAGTACTCTATGTGTACACCAAATCAAATACAACAGTTCAACAACTCACCAATATCTTGGGGATGGTTAATAAATGCTGCCTACATTCTCTGAGTGAATAAAATAAAAACACTATATGCAGTTTTGTGCACCTCAAGCAACATACAGGGATTGGAAGCTGATTACTGGGATAAGGTTGTTGTGTATTTTTTGAGCAGGCTGGGCTTATATTCACTGGAATTTAGAAAAATAAGAGGCAATATTATTGAGATGTAGAAGATTTTGAGGAGGCTTTACAGGGTTGATAGTGACAGCATGTTTTCCGTTGAATGTGAAACCAGAACTAAAGAGAAAGTTTCAAAAAAAAGGGTATCGCATTACAAGCATAGATAAGGGGATAAGTCAAAGGGGTTTATCAGGGGCCACTGTTGGAGGAGAAAAAGCTGGCGATTGAAGGCAGTATATAGGGATGTAGAAGGAATAATATTTGTGAAGGGAAGTAACTCAATATATCAGGGGGAAAGATGATAAAGCATGGAAAGGGAAGGAGGAATATAGAGGTGGGGAGGTCACTGGCAGTCAGTAAAACCCTGGCTTCAATTGGAGACAGTGTATTTTTTATTCTTTCATGGACATAGGCGTTGTTGGAGCCCATCCTAGTTGCCCTTGAGAAGGTGATGGTGAGCTGCCTTCTTGAACCACTGCAGTCCTTTTAGCATAGGTACATGCACAATACTGTTGGGGTGGGAGTTTCAGAGTTTTGTCCCAGTGACATTGAAGGAACAGTGGTATATTTCCAAGTCAGGATGGTGAGTGTTTTGGACGGAGATTTGCAGGTGGTGGTGCTCCCCTCAACATTTCCTCTGCACAGAGCAATTGTTGCTGGCTATGTAACCACAATGGCCACCAGGACCTCCAGGTCCTTGCCCCATGGTAAGCCCAAGGCAAACAAAAAAACAGTGCAGGGCAGCTGTAGACTGCCAGGACTACCTTTACAAAGGATGCCAGCACCAGGAATCTCAGAATCTGCCAGAAGTGGCAAATACGTCAATGGCGAGTGGAAGGATATGATGATCAGGGTGTCATAGGGATGTGATGCAAGGGTTATGAGGTGAGTTTGGAGTAATAACTTGAGAAAGCTTACTAGGCCCCACGGAGAGAAATCTCCCATGAAAGATGACACCTAACTGATGATGGTAACATTTATCCTAAACAGAAAATGAGGCATAAGAATGACAAAAAGAGTCTCATCATTCCTGACAAGTCCAAATGCATTTTGTGTTGAATAGGTTAACGCCAAAGCAAATTGAGCAGTAAATGCTTTAAATAATCCACTTTGGGTATAATTCATGTTGTGAAGTGCAAATGAAAGCTGTGAAATACATTTAAAAACAATTACTCCAGTAAGCAACTTGTGTTTTGATGGATGGTGAAAGCTCATAGTTTTGTTTATTTCTGACTTTAATGAGATGACAAATCCATTCTAGAAACATACTTCCATCCTCCTGATAATTTATTTCTTTTCTCAGAATTTCAGGAAACACATTTAATGTTCATTTTTTTAAAGTAGAAAAGTGAAAAGGTTCCAAGCCCAGAGGGTAAGACTTTGAACTCCATTTCTAGGTTGGCATTTAAACTCTTCTCAAACTATGCAAGATTTAATCAAGTCACTGATTGCCCATTGCATGGCAGCAGGTGTTATACCTTTTGGAAACAAAACGGCATCCCAAATGCTTGACCTATGGAAGTGAATCAGAAAGCAGCACTGGCAATGATTGTGGTAAGGGCTGCTGCCCAAACTTTTTAGCTGAAGATAAAACAGCTCAGATAGTCAGCTGCAAAGAGCAGAAGGTGGAAACAGAAAGAAGTGAAAGCAATCTAAGAAGGGTGATGGATATTTCAAGGCCTGGTCATCACAGTATTTTACTGTCACTTCCTTTTTTTTACATACACTCCTTTCCTCTATGTTACTTTTTTTGGTCATGCCTCTTTTCTTTATGTGCACTGTGAAGCTAATTATTAAATAATTTACTACCTCTCCTTGTTCAGATCAGAGTCAAGCTGACTATGAAATTCCACAGAGTATGTATTGGTTTTTGGTAGTATGTTAAATATTTGTCAGACAAAGGAGAACTTGTGTAATATCCGTAAGCTTTCTCTTTAAGCACTTGTAAGAGATTTCCTTCCCATATTGTATTTACTCCATATTTCCAAGAGAAAACACCACTAGTTGGTTTACATTAAAAACACAGCCACCAGTTTATTCATGGTTCTAATTAATTTGCTTCATTTTTTTCTCCATAAATGATGAGATGATTTGAGAAGGCTTTAGGGCTAAGGAGGAGAGGGAAATCTTTTCCACTAATGCTGTGTATTTCAATAGTAAGTAGTACAAAATAATTCTGACCCTCGTTTTCTCGTTAGCTCATGTGGAGCAATTTCATGGATGAGAAGGAGAGAAAAACAGGAAGCAAACTAAAAAGAAGTGTCAAAAATTGAGCGTGTGTCTTCTATAGCGTAAATAAACGTTATTGGCATCCTGGAATGTTTTACCACACTAAAGGCGATATGTAAGTCCAAGTTGTTGTTAATGAAATATATATGACTGTTGGCAATGAAATATATGACCTGTTCCTTAATGTATGTGGTTGAGACTGCCTGGAGGCTATATTTCCTTGTAGGATGAACCAGAAAACCAACTTTATTACAGAGGTAGGACCCAGCTTATGCCAGACTTGACTTTTCTCCTGCCCTTTAAAATTTGCATTAGAGGAAGGCAAATAATCCTCCCACAAATGAGTGGCATAATAGAATATAATGCAAATGATGGATCTCAGGCAAACAACAGACCAAAAATTTTTCAAGCGGAGCAGCTCGTGTCATACCTCGTTAGTTAGACATAATTGCACACACTTAGGTTTTTTTTTCTTTGTTCTGTAAGTTCTGAAGATGTGAACTGGTAACAACACAAAGCGACGAAAACAGGGCTTCTGATAATTGCTTCAGAGATAGTAGGAACTGCAGGTGCTGGAGAATCTGAGATAACAAGAGCTGGATGAACACAGCAGGCCAAGCAGCATCAGAGGAGCAGGAAGGCTGATGTTTCAGGCCTAGACCCTTCTTGCTGCTGGCAAAATGCCATCCAAGGGGATTTCTCTGACCTATGGCACCAGTTGCAGGAGTTGGTAATTAGTGGAGAAAGAAATTAAAAACATCAGAAGAAGGGTTAATTGAGGGAAAGTAAACCCTGTACTGTTTTTCAATAAGGAAGGGAAATCTCTACAGAACGAAGATCAGGGGTGAAAATGGATCATACATGCTGCATCTCTACTCGCCATAATGATATATACAGTCTATACATTTGTATGACTCTACAAAGCATAATATATAAGGAGATTATTCACTTTATGAAAACCATTCTGCCACAAATATTACATTGGAGATTATTGTAACAAATCAATTTCCATGCCTAAGTGAATTTTACAATTTTTTTTGTTTGACGTCTGGTGAAATTGGAGTGTGAAAATCATTATTAAAATTGGACTCATTAATAAGACTTCATAACTCCAAAAAACTTCCTTTCACAGGAATAAAACATAATGGAATACTGGAGAAAATATGTTCGTTAAGAATGTGCGTGTGCTGAAAGCACTTCAGAACAATCTGTTAGTCTGTGCTACATTTCTAATTGAGAATGGTTCTCGATGCTAGATAAGTTAAATATTTCTTATTGCGTGAGTTCAATTTTCATGTTAAGAATATGACAGTGGCAGTATCTCTCGCTCAGGGTCAGGAGGTCTAGGTTCATGACCTACCTGCACTGAGGTGTGTCCAAGCAAGTTGTTTAAAATCCATCTGTTTAGAAAAGATGAATTGTTTTGTTTTCATTTTCTCTCCATCAAAGTATCACAAAAACTGGTGGAAGTTTTTCTTTAGAGACAACAAGGTGCAGGGCTGGATGAACACAGCAGGCCAAGCAGCATCATAGGAGCAGAGAGGCTGACGTTTCGGGCCTAGACCCTTCATCAGAAAAGGTTTTTGTGATTCAGCTACCAAAAACGTTGTCAAAAATTTTAGCCCAAAGTTGAAAAATCTACCTTAAATCTGAAGGAATATATAAATATTAGGTCAAAAGTATAGAATGTAGATTCAGTAGCCACCCTGGAATGGAGCAGATTTTGGATCCCCCAGATTTATTTCCTACAGTTTGCTTGTTTGTTTGTTTGTTTATTTATTTCATTATTTCCTTAATGGAGGTGTTGGCATTGTTTTTGTTTCTTCACTGGTTTTCTTCAAGCTTCCCTCAGTCCATCTTTCAATGTTATCTACTAAACCAGTTTTTCTTCTTCCATTTCTGTTTTCACCCTTAATCTCTTCACTCTGATGCTGTGCCATCAGGTCTCAATCTCTCCCACTAGTGGAAACATCCTCTCTATGTTCACTCTATCTAGGTCTCTCAGTATTCTGTAATCAGATACCCCCCATCATCCGACTAAACTTTGAGTATGGATCCAAAGTCCTCAACCGCTCCTCATATGACAAGCCCTTCAGCCCCAGGATCATTCTTATAAACCTCCTTTAGATCCCTTCCAATGCCAGGACGTCGTCCCTTAGATATGGGACCCAAAACTGCTCACAACATTCCAGGAAGCGTCAAAGGAGCAGGAAAGTTGACGTTTTGGGTCAGGACCCTACTTCCTCATTTCTGAAGAAGGGCCTGACTGAAATGTCAACTTTCCTGCTCCTCTGATGCTGCCTGGCCTGCTGTATTCCTCCAGCTCCACACTGTGTTATCTCTGACTCCAGCATCTGTAGTTCTTGCTATCTCACAATATTCCAAATGTGATCTGGCCAGAGCCTTATACAGCCTCTGCCCCTAATCCTTGACTTCTCTACTCCTTTCGGCAGTGATTCCCCCCTTTCACCTATAATCCCCTCCGCACACCTTGCACCCTCACCAACACTGAATGGATGGAGCCCCAGACCTCTGACTGAGTTCAACAGACTTGCCCTACATATGACTGACTGGACCCCTGACCTCAGACCTTGTAGCTCCCTGCCTGATGATATATGATTCCCGTCACTGTTTGTGCTCTCCCTATCGGACTAACCACTGAACACACTCCAGACTGAAATCAGACATATTCTTTGACCATAAAAAATGAAAGAACTGTGGATGCTGTAAATCAGGTACAAAAACAGAAGTTGGTGGAAAAGCTCAGCGGGTCTGGCAGCATCTGTGAAGAAAAAAATCAGAGTTAATGTTGTGGGTCCAGTGACCCTTCCTCAGACCCACAACATTAACTCTGATTTTTCTTCACAGATGCTGCCAGACCTACTGAGCTTTTCCAGCAATCTCTGTTTTTATACCCCTTGACCATGGCTCAATCAGATGACTGACCATGGCCATGCCCCTGGACTGTGTATGGACAGTGCCTGTGACTGATGGTACCAGGACTCCCTGACCTAAACCAACTTCCCCTTGACTGAACTGTGGTCTAGTCTCGACCCTCTTTCCGACGTGGCTGTTTGGCTGCACAAATATGCAGTGTGTTTGCTGCACAGACAGCTGGCACATGCTCTAGGTGGTAGATTGAAGCCATGGTGTGCCACACAGCAAGACGTCCACTTCGCCTGGATAGATCCCTACTGACAAGCAGCTTGCCTATGCGTCTAGGTAGAAGAACACATCAATATGACAGAACTAATGGTCTTTGGTGACAGCTAAAGTGACAGTACGGCAACAAACATGTCACATCATGGCAAGGCAAGGCATGGATGTGATGACCATGCAAGTAGACATTAAGTGATCAAGCGTAAGAGTCAGGCGAGCAGCCCTGAGATGCAGCCTGGTCCAATCCATGAGCTGGGTACCTATCCCTGTGTACAAAGTGTCCCTGCTACAGCCTTTCAATGCTAGGTACCAGAGCTCCCTGTAGAACAAGTCTGTGCTTTTTCACTGTCCTGCAAATGGATCAGAGAAGGTGCCGTAAGGATAGTGAATGGTTGCCAAATACCAGATACCAATGGGAGATGTGTGTTACTGATGCCTACAGATCCATGCCCTGAGATAATAAGAAAATAAGAACATAAGAACTAGGAGCAGGAGTAGGCCATCCGGCCCCTCGAGCCTGCCCGCCCATTTAATAAGATCATGGCTGATCTTTTTGAGACTCAGCTCCACTTACCCGCCCACTCACCATAACCCTTAATTCCTTTACTGTTCAAAAATTTATCTAGCCTTGCCTTAAAAACATTCAGCGAGGTAGCTTCAACCGTTTCACTGGGCAGGGAATTCCACAGATTCACAACCCTTTGGGTGAAGAAGTTCCTCCTGACCTCAGTCCTACATCTGCTTCCCTTTATTTTGAGGCAATGCCCTCTACTCCTAGTTTCACCTGCTAGTGGAAACAACCTCCCTGCCTCCACCTTATCTATTCCCTTCATAATCTTATATGTTTCTATAAGATCTCCCCTCATTCTTCTGAATTCCAATGAGTACAATCCCAGTCTACTCTGTCTCCTCATAATCCAACCCTCTTAACTCTGGAATCAATCGAGTGAATCTCCTCTGCACCCCCTCCTGTGCTAGTATATCTCTTCTCAAGTAAGGAGACCAAAACTGCACACAGTACTCCAGATGTGGCCTCACCAGGACCCTATACAGCTGCAGCATCGCCTCCCTGTTTTTAAACTCCATCCCTCATGCAATGGCAGACAAAATTCCATTTGCCTTTTTAATTACCTGCTGCACCTGCAATCCTACTTTTAGCGATTCATGCACAAGGACACCCAAGTCCATCTGCACAGCAGCGTGCTGCAATTTTTCACCATTTAATACATAGTTCATTTTCCTGTTATTCCTACCAAAATGGATAACCTCATACTTATCAACATTGTACTCCGTCTGCCAGACCTTTGCCCACTCACTGAGACTATCTATATCCCTCTGCAGACTTTCAGTGTCTTCTGCAAACTTTGCTCTACCACTCACCTTAATGTCATCTGCAAATTTTGACACACCACACTTAGTCCCCATCTCCAAATCATCTATGTAAATTGTAAACAATTGCGGTCCCAACACTGATCCCTGAGGCACACCACTAGCCACTGACTGCCAACCAGAAAAACACCCATTTACCCCTACTCTTTGCTTTCTACTGGTCAACCAATCCTCTGTCCATGCCAATACATTACCTGTAATACTGTGCAACTTTATCTTATGTAGCAGCCTTTGGTGTGGCACCTTGTCAAATGCTTTCTGGAAATCCAGATACACCACATCCACAGGTTCCCCATTGTCCACCATGCAAGTAATGTCCTCAAAGAGTTCCACCAAATTAGTTAAACATGACCTCGCCTTCATGAACCCATGCTGGGTATTCCCAATGGGACAATTTATATCCAGATGTCTTGCAATTTCTTCCTTAATGATAGATACAAACATTTTCCCCACTACCGAAGTTAAGCTAACTGGCCTATAGTTACCTGCTTTTTGTCTACTCCCTTTTTTAAACAGTGGCATCACATTGGCTGTTTTCCAATCTGCAGGAACCACCCCAGAGTCCAGTGAATTTTGGTAAATAATTACTAGTGCATTTGCTATTTCCCAGCTGTCTGCGATATCTGAAGAAGTGTCCTGACCTGAAACATCGACTTTCCTCCTCCTCTGATGCTGCCTGGCCTGCTGTGTTCTTCCAGCTCCACGCTGTGTTGACTTAATTTTGATATCTGGCTTGTTTGGAATGTTTAGTAACATAGGAAGCTGAGTATTAATGGGATAGGTTTTGGTGTCAATAAGGTGTTTCACAAGTTTTAATCGCATGTGCCATTTGGCAAACACATAAAAGATTCAGTAAGTTGCTCCTGACAATAAGATTTGTATGGCCAGACTTCTCGGGCAATTCTGAAAAGTTGTTCATGCCCCTTTATGGTTTCATCCTTAATGTTTATGAACATACTAGCGTCAAATTAATAAAAGCTGCCAAACAACAAGAATTGCAAAGCTGGAGAGAAATTGGTGGGAACCAGATAGGGGACAACAAGCCCTATCACATCGGTGAAAACACATAAAATTGGTGCTTCCTATTGGGCTGATGGCACAAGGTTTTGAACAAAACTGGACTCTATCATCTGGCATTTTACCTTTCTGGTACTTAACAATGGCTCCAATTAGTAGATGATGCTCACCATTTGAGATAAAGAGTCATATCTTTGGTGCTCATTTTTACCTAATTCTAATTTGTTTGACCATTTGCAACATTCCTCTTGAACAAGTATGTGCAATTTATTTTGTAGTAATTTTCTATTCAGTGCTGGAAATTCTTTTGGTTTTGTTCCAAATGTTATTTTAATCAATAGTGAAGTCCAATTTTTATTTCCCAAATTGCGTTTTTTGTCCTTTTTATGTCCTTTAACATCACTTGTCTGTTAGAGCACAATGCAATTCTGCACCAGTTTTGCTTTCAATACGTAATTAATATCCATCCTGACATTTTACTGCTGTCTGTGTGATTATAGAAAGTAATAACAACATTTATCTCCATGAGTTTAAATTGTAGACAAACTGGGCTAGGATGCTTACAGCTAGCAGCAACAGCTTTTACACTGGTTTGTCAATGAGTGTCTATAACTATGATTTGCATCTTGTAAGTTCCTAACAAAGTTACATGGTCAAATATCTGGTGACCATTCTGTTGAAATGTAAAATAACAGAGTGGAAAATACAGAAAGAAAGGCTTGTTTTCAAATTGGGCCAATATTGACTTTGTGGCTTTACAGCAATTTCTTAACTTACTTGACTGCAATAATGTAGGAAACACAACAAACAATTTGGCAGAACCAGGTTAAACAAAGGACGGTGTTAGAACAATCTGTTTCAGTGATGTTAGTTGAGAAATAAATATTGGCCACGATACCAGGAGACATCCCTCTGCTTTTCTTTGAAATATTGGCATGGGAGTTTTTACTTTTATCAAGAGAAAATAGATATGGTTTCAGTTTAAAAGCAGGAATAGTGCAAAAGCCCCTGAATGCTGTTCCCTCCGTAATGGCATGGTGGGCCGAACCACAGCAGGTGAAAAGCAGCAGTTCAAGAAGGCAGCTCACCACCACCTTGTCAAGGGCAACAAGGGACAGGTAATAACGCCCACATCCTACAAATGAATAAACGACAAAAAAAGAATATTACACTTGAGTATCAAATTATCTTTTCTCATATTTCTGAAATGGGACTTCAACTCACGCCCTTTTAACTTAGAGGTGAAAGTGCTACGAAAGGCAACATTTTCCACCTGAAGTAGTATCAAATTCTTTGCAAATTAAAAACAAAATTGCAATCTCCTCTAATTATCATCATGCCTTAAAGGGAAACCATCATTAAATTGTATCAGAGATAGTAGGAACTTCAGATGCTGGAAAATCTGACATAACAAGGTGTAGAGCTGGATGAACACAGCAGGCCAAGCAGCATCAGAGGAGCAGTAAGGCTGACGTTTCGGGCCTGGACCCTTAATCAGAAATGGGGGAGGGGAAGGGGGTTCTGAAATAAATAGGGAGACAGGGGGAGGCGGATAGAAGATGGATAGAGGAGAAGATAGGTGGAGAGGAAACAGACAGGTCAAAGAGGTGGGGATGGAGCCAGTAAAGGTGAGTGTAGGTGGGGAAGTAGGGAGGAGATAGGTCAGTCCAGGGAGGATAGACAGGTCAAGGGGGCGGGATGAGGTTAGTAGGTAGGAGATAGGGGTGGGGCTTGAGGTGGAAGGAGGGGATAGGTGGGAGGAAGGACAGGTTAGGGAGGCGGGGACGAGCCTGGGCTGGTTTTGGGATGTTGTAGGGGGAGGGGAGGTTTGAAGCTTGTGAAATCCACATTGATACCTACTACTAACCTCATCCCGCCCCCTTGACCTGTCCGTCCTCCCTGGACTGACCTATCTCCTCCCTACCTCCCCACCTACACTCACCTTTACCGGCTCCATCCCCGCCTCTTTGACATGTCTGTTTCCTCTCCACCTATCCTCTCCTCTATCCATCTTCTATCCACCTCCCCCTCTCTCCCTATTTATTTCAGAACCCCGTTCCCCTTCCCCATTTCTGATGAAGGGTCTAGGCCTGAAACGTCAGCCTTCCTGCTCGTATGATGCTGTTTGGCCAGCTGTGCTCATCCAGGTCTACACTTTGTTATCTCAGCCATCATTAAATGATCTTTTAAAAAAAAGTAATCTATGTGAAGGAGGGATCCTTCTAACTCTCTACAGCCCCATTGTTAAACCCCACCCATTGCCCCTTTTATTATCTTTCTCTCCCAAGCTCCTTTTCGCTCCCTCACCCTCAATCATCTTTCCTCTCCCAGGACAAATTTAATGACCTCAGCCAGGATGGCAGTCAGCCCAGGACATTCAACCTCCCGAGAATATCAGAAATATACTGACAAGGGTTAAGGTCCAACTTTGGGTGAGCAATAGGCCACCTATTGTCTTGCCAGTTCACTACATATTTTATGCTCAAAAATGTTTTGACATTAGTTTTCACACCAAAGTCTCTGCAGTCACATACATTCATTACACTGAGAAACAGATACCATCTACTCTGCCAGCTGCTCCTTCCATCTGTTGTTTGTATAATCTGTGTTCAGTTGAAATTGGCTGTCTCACATTAAGGCCAAAATGTTGCTGCAGGAATTTATACCATCTAAAAGGGTGTGTTAAATGTTCTCAACAGTGAAGATTCTACATTGAGCTTCACTTTCCAATAATGATTCTTGTCCCAAGCAGCCAACAGGCCATGGCCCATCCTTGGCTGGGACCAGATGATCCCCTTGATTGAATGTGATGGCACTCCCTAACTGACCATAATCTGCATGCCCCTCCCACCCCGTTTATTATAATAAGGATCAATCCTCTTAGACTTTTGTGCATACCATTTGGTTGAAGCACGTGCAGTGTGGCTGCTGTTGGTACCTGCTGAGCTTGTGACATCATTGTAGCTCCATGCTGAATGGCAACATGGCCACTCCCAGGACTATACAGTGCTCTGGAATGTGACAAGGTGCTCGTCTCTTTATCAGATCAAGCAACAATGCAAGCCACAGAGGCTGACTGCCTCCAAACCAACAAAATCAACCAAGCACTAAAAAGATAAGCTTGCAGTTATAAGATGCAGTGTGTGTGTGTGTGTGTGTGTGTGTGTGCGCGCGCGCGTGTGTGTGTGTGTGTGTGTGTGTGCGCGCGCGTGTGTGTGTACGAGTGTGTTTGCATGTGTGTGTGCAAAGCTATCTAGCAGAAGCATCCAAGTCGTAGGTGGACCTGAGCTCCTACATGAAATCCTGATTGGCTGAAGTGGTATGTGTTATGATGCAGCCATGGTGATCTGGTGAAGCTGATCAATTATTGATGCCCACTTGTGTGGATGACAGGTAGAAGAGAAGTGTCCATGGAGATCCAGGGACAACGGAGATGAATGAAATCCTGGAGAGGCAAGCCACCAGCTGTGCCACCAGGTAACCATTCTGACTTTCATGTTCAGAATTTGTGCCATCTGTTAGTGAGATTCCATACTTATCATTTAAACTTTTAGGGGAAACTTGTCACTTTTATTCGCAATGATGGGAATCTGATTTTTTTCCACACCAACTGCATCAAGTACATTTCTTGTTATTGCCCTCAGTGTTTAAGAGATCAGAAAATTACACCCTTGTAATTGGCTCTTTAATTTTGACTATCATGCTGTTTTAATTGAAAAATGATATAATTGCATACTGAAAAGAATTAAAAATCTTTGTTGCAGCAAACTGAGGAGGTTAAAAAGATGGGAGCCAATTCTTTCCTCCTATTTGGTCATTACAAAACAAACAAATCCATTGACCCACCCTCAAGAATCTACAGGAGTCTGTCAATCACACAATAAATAGATAATGATCGTGAGTTTTTTAGAAGATATTTTCGCAAAACTCAGTGGAAGCAGAATCAACAGAAAGCATAAAACACAGAACACAGAACAGTGCAGGATAGGAACAAGATCTCACATTCACCATATCCAAAACAACCATGATGCCATTCTAAACTAATACCTTCTGCCTACACATGGTCCATGTCCCTCTGTTCCCTGTCTGTTTGTACATCTATCTAAATACCTCTTAAACGTTGCTATTGTATCTGCTTCTGCCACTTTCCCTGCCAGCGTGTTCTGGGCACCAAGCACTCTATGTAAAAAAAGCTATCCTCGCACATCTCCTTTAAATGTTGCCCCTCTAACCTGGTATGGTGGAATGATGGCTCAGTGGTTAGCACTGCTGCCTCACAGCACCAGGGACCCGGGTTTGATTCCACTTCGGGCAACTATCTATGTAGAGTTTGCATGTTCTCTCTGTGTCAGCATGGGTTTCCTCTGGGTGCTCTGGTTTCCTATAAAGATGTGCAGGTTAGGTGGATTGGCCATGCGAAGTTGCCCATAGTATCCAGGGATGGTGTAGTGATTGGAAATCTGAAATCTGAAGAAGGGTCCCAACCCAAAACGTCAACTTTCCTGCTCCTCTGATGATGCCTGGCCTGCTGTGCTCCTCCAGCTCCATACTGTGTTCTCAGATCATGATCTTTTTGAATGACGGAGCAGGCTCAGGGGACTGATGGCCAACTGTTGCTCCAAATTTCTACATTTGTATGATGAGTGTCAGTAGCCTGGAAACCTCGGCAACTACTGATTGCCACTGAGGTACCCATGGCAACATGCTTTTCCAGTCTTAGGCATTACAAGGTAATTTAAAACATCTTGGGAACTGAGAAAAGATCAACAAACCCATAGCATTTTTGATCTGCTTTCAATACTACATTTCTCTCTTTATCACCACAGCTCTCCATCCCCAATCAATAAACATTAATTGCTATGGTAAGTCTCCAACTCCATTATCATTGCTTCATGTGAATACCAGGATGGCAGAAGGTAAACTTGATGAGCTGTGGTCTTTCTTTTTTTTAGCAACTCAAACATGCCTGTCATTTTCCCAGGGACATGTCTGATTAAATGTTTGATCCTCTTGCAACTTCAGAAAACTGAAACCATCTAGTTGTCTGATGAATTAGTTTGTACTATTTGTTTCAATAGAATTTTGTGGTGACTTCCCTATCTCAGATGGCTCATTGTCTATTTTTGAGTGTGTCGTTGTTCCAGCAAGTCTGTATTCACAGCACACATCTGAGAATAACCATCAAGTCTCCATGGAAGAAGGAACCACTAGATAGTTTCAGTATGTGGGACTGTTATTTAATAAATAACAATATTCAAAAAATAGATTGCAAATTTTGGTACTATTTTGCATTGTGAAGAGATGGTTAATGGTTTTAATAGAAGTATTCGAATTCCTGAGGGGTCAGAACAGTCTGATAGTGTAAACTGTTTCCACAGTTGCAAGAATCAAGAACAAGAGGGCACAGATTGATGACGGAGTGAAAGGCAACATGAGGGAAACCTTTTCAATGCAGTGAGTGGTTAGGATCCAGAACACATTGCCTGAGAGTGAGGTGCAGACAAGTTCAATCAAGTCACTTAAGAAGGAATTAGGTTATTGTCTAAACAGGGAGAGTGTGCAGGGCTACAGGGAAAAGTCAGTGAGTGGCACAAAGTGAATTGTGTCAGCACAGATATGAGGGACTGAATTGCCTCCCTCTGTGCTGTAACTGTTCTAAAATTCTATGGTGATGTGCAATTGTCACTATTACTGGTGCAATTCCTGTTACTTTATTGTTGCAAACCTGCTTCCAGAAGATAACATGATTCATTAATGACCATTTCAGCAAAATATAGCCATCCTAGCAACTGGCATTTCATTGAGAATTGAAGAGATTTTTATGGATTTATAACTACTGCCTGCCCATTGCATTCATTCCTTCATCTGAAATCAACGTATTCACTCTGGGCAGAGCGATGACTCATTTTGTTGTGTTAATTCAAATAATTTACCTCTTTCTTGCAATGTGTCCTGCTCTTTGATTTGTTGGATGTTTTCTATCCTCTTTGTCACATTAATGTCGTCTTATAACTGATATTATTAATACAATGTAAGCTGGATGATAATTGTGAAAATATTTACATGTCTTTCCAAAGTGTTTAAAAAGACTAAGAAAGTGTATATTCATTAAAGCCAAGATAATTCCCAGAGCAATTTTATGAAGTGTATGCAGAAATTCTTAATTAATGCTGATGAGCCAAATTACTACATAATTGAGCTCATTTGTTAAGTGTAAAGTAAAGAAGGAACTTTTCTTCCAGAATGCTTTTCGTTGAGGACACATTGGCCCAGATTCTTCTGATGGCTGGACAGTCTCTTTGGCAGTTTAAATAGGAATTCTTTGGAATTCCCAATGTAGCAGACTCCGAGAATACTGCCCAACACTTTAAGTTTCTGATGGGCAATTCCCTGATGCCTCAACTCTCCCTAAGTGTTAATTTCAATCAGAGAATTTGGAGGGTTCCATTGCACTTCAATAAATAGATACTCAGGAAAAGTTAGGCTATTAAATAAGTCATCCAAATCTTCGAGTAACTGTTAAACTGACCACCAACTTATCTCACATACCCTTAACTACACATACCTTGGACCCTTACAGTCCCAGACCCTGACCTGACACATACCCTCTCTAACCCCAGGACACAATAGTCCCTCCATATTTGATAACAGCCTAGTGATATCAGCCTTCTTAAGACTGCCTCCAATGTCAGTATTTCTCTTCTTTGATATGAGGCTGGAAACTGTTCACAGGTTTCTGTTCACAGTGGTGGGGAAGCTGCTGGAGAAGATACTGAGGGATAGGATCTATTTACATTTGGAGGAAAATGGGCTTATTAGTGATAGGCAGCATGGTTTTGTGCAGGGAAGGTCATGTCTTACCAACTTGATAGTATTCTTTGAGGAAGTGACAAAGTTGATAGATGAGGGAGGGGCTGTGGATGTCACATACATGGACTTCAGTAAGGCGTTTGATAAGGTTCCCCATGGTAGGCTGATGGAGAAAGTGAAGTCGCATGGGGTCCAGGGTGTACTAGCTAGATGGATAGAGAACTGGCTGGGCAACAGGAGACAGAGAGTTGTAGTGGAAGGGAGTTTCTCAAAATGGAGAACTGTGACCAGTGGTGTTCCACAGGGATCCGTGTTGGGATCACTGTTTTTATGTGATATACATAAATGATCTGGAGGAAGGTATAGATGTCTGATTAACAAGTTTGCAGATGACACTAAGATTGGTGGAGTAGCAGTTAGTGAAGGGGACTGTCGGAGAATGCAGCAGAATATAGATAGATTGGAGAGTTGGCGGAGAAATGACAGATGGACTTCAATCCAGGCAAATGCGAGGTGATACATCTTGGAAGATCCAATTCAAGAGTGAACTATATGGTAAATGGAAAAGCCCTGGGGAAAATTGATGCACAGAGAGATCTGGGTGTTCAGGTCCATTGTACCATGAAGGTGGCAATGCAGGTCGATAGAGTGGTCAAGAAGGCATACGGCATGCTTTCATTCATCGGACGGGGTATTGAGTACAAGAGTTGGCAGGTCATGTTGCAGTTATGTAGGACTTTGGTTCGACCACATTTGGAATACTGCGTACAGTTCTGGTTGCCACATTACCAAAAGGATGTGGATGCGTTGGAGAGGATGCAGAGGAGGTTCACCAGGATGTTGCCTGGTATGGAGGGCACCAGCTATGAAGAGAGGTTGAGTAGATTAGGATTACTTACATTAGAAAGACGGAGGTTGAGGGGGGACCTGATTGAGGTCTACAAAATCATGAGAGGTATAGACAGGGTGGATAGCAAGAAGCTTTTTCCCAGAGTGGGGGACTCAATTACTCGGGGTCACGATTTCAAGGTGAGAGGGGAAAAGTTTAAGAGAGATATGCATGGAAAGTTCTTTACACAGAAGGTGGTGGGTGCCTTGAACGCTTTGCCAGCAGAGGTGGTAGAGGCAGGCACGATAGTGTCATTTAAGATGTATCTAGACAGATACATGAATGGGCAGGGAGCAGAGGGATACAGAACCTTGGAAAATAGGCGACAGGTTTAAATAGAGGATCTGGATCAGCGCAGGCTTGGAGGGCCGAAGGGCCTGTTCCTGTGCTGTAATTTTCTTTGTTCTTTGTTCTTCTTTGTTTAGAGCATAAAATGTTACATTTTGGTAGTAAGTCTGAGGACAGCAATGTATATGAAAGTGTAAAATTATAAAGGCTGTGTGGGTAAAAAGACATGCATGTGTTTGTTTGTACAAAACAGAAACACAGCCATCAGCTGAAATATGGTTACTGAGAGAGCAAGACAGCAACTGCTAAGGAGGCAGCAAAAAGGCAAGATTAGCATTCCAAAAGAAAAACTTCATTCAGAAGTTGATAAGAAGTGCTGCGCAAGCTTACGGGTTAGGAAAAGAGAGAGAAGCCAACCTCACTTAGAAATAAAAAGGTCTTAGCAAAGGAAGCTCTGTAAGGAAAAACTGTAGTCTATGGGGCTAACATTTTAGATCTGTAAGTGAAACAGAATAACTTTTTGAAAAATAGCACAAAAAGCAGAATGGGAAGGTAAGGGAGTGTAAAAAAGTTCTCTCCTCTGACAACAAACATTGTTGCCACTGACTTTAGGCACAATAAATAGTGAAAGGGCCATAAAAGAAATTTGTTTGGGGCCAATGAATCAGGAAGGCCTCAGAATTTATTGTAGCTGAGAAACAAAAATTATTTAAGAAATCTGGTGAAAGTGACTGGCAGAAGAAAAAAATGTTAGGAAAATTTAAGCAGCCAATATTCAGTATTTAAGCCAATATTTTGTTAGCAAAGAAAGGTCACAGTCTGAGAACTTCATTCAACTATCTCTGCAGAAGAAAGTACTTAAATCTTTTAGACCATGAAAGGTAGAGTAAAAAGCTGTGTGTGGTACTTAGGTAGAAGGCAGGAAAACCCAATAAAAAGTGGATAGCCTCCATTTTGGCAATTTATAAAGGTAGAAAACTTAATATGCTGTACAGAGAAACAGGGTAAATCAGGAATAAAAAAAGGGGGGACTTGGTTGGAGTAACCAGGGATAATATTATGTGAGACAACAAGGTGCAGGGCTGGATGAACACAGCAGGCCAAGCAGCATCATAGGAGCAGAGAGGCTGACGTTTCGGGCCTAGACCCTTCATCAGAAAAGGGGGAGGGGAAGGGGGTTTTGAAATAAATAGGGAGAGAGTGGGAGGCGGATAGAAGAGGGATAGAGGAGAGGATAGGTGTCTCTCCCTATTTATTAACCTCAAGGGATCTCTTGTTTCCTCCCCACCTATCCTCTCCTCTATCCCTCTTCTATCCGCCTCTCTGGAAACGTCAGCCTTTCTGCTCCTATGATGCTGCTTGGCCTGCTGTGTTCATCCAGCCCTGCACCTTGTTGTCTCGGATTCTCCAGCATCTGCAGTTCCTACTATCTCTGATAATATTATGTGTTTCTCTCTCTCTCTCTCTTTCTCTGTTTCTTTCTCTATTTCATCCTTCTTTCATTCTGACTCTTTGACTCCCATGATCCACACTCTCACTGGTCGCGTTATGATTTCCAACGACTTCCGTCATCACCTCATTACCCTCAATTCCTATCACAGATATTTTATATTAAATGCAAGTGTTTGATTTTACCTTCAGTGTGATTCTGTGCAGCTCCAGGTTGAAGCATCTGTCCCTTCAGTTTAAACATCACTCCAATAAATCGAACATCTAATATCATTTACAGATTTGGCCCTGCTAGAGTGGAAGAATGTGGGGCTGGCGGCAGAAGATTCCAGGGAAAGGAAGCAATCTTAAGAGAATAACCAGAGGGAAATCCACAGAGCTAGAAACCTCATTTCAGGCACAAAGAGGCCACTGGGGTCTAAGGTTTGCTTCAAATTACAAAAGGGAACAGGGCCTATACAAACATGAGACAAACCTCTTACAGGGATCAACACATCGATGTAGGAAAGGTGTTCTCTCTTGCTGGGGGTCTAGGACCAGGGGGCATGGAATAAGCTGCAGCTTTTTGTGGACTGAGATTAGAAGCAATTTCTCCACACAGAGGATGATGCATCTTTGGAGTTTTCTGCTGGCAGAGAGCAGTGGATCTCTGTCATTGGGTATGTTCTAGACTGAGATTGATAAGATTTCTACATATTAAAAAACATGAAGGATACGGGATGGTGTAGGAAAGTGGTGTTCAAGCAGAAGATCGGATTCATTGAATGATGGAATGGGAATAAAGAGCTGAATGGCCGTCTCCTGTTTCTGTTTTTTTTATATTCTTCTTTGGTCTCTCGAGCCTTGCTCCACTATTTGATAAGATCATGGTGGATCAAATTGTGATCTCAACTCTTAAGGCTTCATTAGATGGATTCTTGACTTGTGAGGAAGTCAAGGGCGTAGGGAGTTGAGAGGTAAGTCGAGTTAAGGAGATCTCAGGGCAGCTTGTTAAAAGCTTGGTCCATGCAATAGGATTTAGGATATAGGCCTGAAATGCAGAAAGTGAGGATTAAAGGCAGTATGGTTCAGGTAGGGATTATAGAGAGCTTTTTTTAAAAAAAATACACTCAGAGGGCAAACATTTATTAGGCATCCCGCGTTATCCTTGAGAAGGCGGTGATGAGCTGCCTTCTTGAATCACTACAATCCATTTTTAAGGTCTTAGCGAAACACAGACTATGAACATAGAACATAGAACATTACAGCGCAGTACAGGCCCTTCGGCCCTCGATGTTGCGCCGACCTGTGAAACCAATCTGAAGCCCATCTAACCTAAACTATTCCATTATCATCCATATGTTTATCCAATGACCATTTAAATGCCCTTAAAGTGGGCGAGTCTACTATTTTTGCAGGCAGGGCATTCCACGCCCTTACTACTCTCTGAGTAAAGAACCTACCTCTGACATCTGTCTTATATCTATCACCCCTCAATTTAAAGCTATGTCCCCTCGTGCTAGCCATCACCATCCGAGGAAAAAGGCTCCCACTGTCCACCCTATCTAATCCTCTGATCATCTTGTATGTCTCTATCAAGTCACCTCTTAACCTTCGTCTCTCTAACGAAAACAGCCTCAAGACCCTCAGCCTTTCCTCATAAGACCTTCCCTCCATACCAGGCAACATCCTGGTAAATCTCCTCTGCACCCTTTCCAATGCTTCCACATCCTTCCTATAATGCGGTGACCAGAACTGTACGCAATACTCCAAGTGCGGCCGCACCAGAGTTTTGTACAGCTGCAACATGACCTCATGGCTCTGAAACTCAATCCCTCTACCAATAAAACCTAACATACTGTACGCCTTCTTAACAACGCTATCAACCTGGGTGGCAACTTTCAGTGATCTATGCACATGGACACCGAGATCTTTCTGCTCATCCACACTACCAAGAATCTTACCACTAGCCCAGTACTCTGTATTCCTGTTACTCCTTCCAAAGTGAATCACCTCACACTTTTCCGCATTAAACTCCATTTGCCACCTCTCAGCCCAGCTCTGCAGCTTACCTATGTCCCTCTGTAACCTGCAACATCCTTCCGCACTATCCACAACTCCACCGACTTTGGTGTCATCCGCAAATTTACTAACCCATCCTTCGATGCCCTCATCCAGGCCATTTATAAAAATGACAAACAGCAGTGGCCCCAAAACAGATCCTTGAGGTACACCACTAGTAACTGAACTCCAGGATGAGCATTTCCCATCAACCACCACCCTCTGTCTTCTTACAGCTAGCCAATTTCTGATCCAAACCGCTAAATCACCCTCAATCCCATGCCTCCGTATTTTCTGCAATAGCCTACCATGGGGAACCTTATCAAATGCTTTACTGAAATCCAAATACACCACATCAACTGCTTTACCCTCATCCACCTGTTTGGTCACCTTCTCGAAGAACTCAATAAGGTTTGTGAGGCACGACCTACCCTTCACAAAACCATGTTGACTATCCCTAATCAAATTATTCCTTTCTAGATGATTATAAATCCTATCTCTTATAATCCTTTCCAACACTTTACCCACAACCGAAGTAAGGCTCACTGGTCTATAATTACCAGGGTTGTCTCTACTCCCCTTCTTGAACAAGGGGACAACATTTGCTAGTCTCCAGTCTTCTGGCACTATTCCTGAAGACAATGACGACATAAAGATCAAAGCCAAAGGCTCTGCAATCTCCTCTCTAGCTTCCCAGAGAATCCTAGGATAAATCCCATCCGGCCCAGGGGACTTATCTATTTTCACACCTTCCAGAATTGCTAACACCTCCTCCTTACGAACCTCAATCCCGTCTAGTCTAATAGACTGTATCTCAGTATTCTCCTCGACTACATTGTCTTTTTCCTGCGTGAATACTGACGAAAAATATTCATTGAGCACCTCTCCTATCTCTTCGGACTCCACGCACAACTTCCCACTACTGTCCTTGACCGGCCCCAATCTTACTCTAGTCATTCAGTACCAAATCCAATGTGGCCTCGCCTCTTGTTGGCCTATCTACATACTGTGTCAGGAAACCCTCCTGCACACATTGGACAAAAACTGACCCATCTGAAGTACTCGAACTATAGCGTTTCCAGTCAATATTTGGAAAGTTAAAGTCCCCCATAACGACTACCCTGTTACTTTCGCTCCTATCCAGAATCATCTTTGCAATCTTTTCCTCTACATCTCTGGAACTTTTCGGAGGCCTATAGAAAACTCCCAACAGGGTGACCTCTCCTTTCCTGGTTCTAACCTCAGCCCATACTACCTCAGTAGACGAGTTGTCATCAAACGTCCTTTCTGCCACCGTAATACTGTCCTTGACTAACAATGCCACACCTCCCCCTCTTTTACCACCTTCCCTGATCTTACTGAAACATCTAAACCCCGGAACCTGCAACAACCATTCCTGTCCCTGCTCTATCCATGTCTCCGAAATGGCCACAACATCGAAGTCCCAGGTACCAACCCATGCTGCAAGTTCACACACCTTATTCCAGATGCTCCTGGCATTGAAGTAGACACACTTCAAACCACCTTCCTGCATGCCGATACACTCCTGCAACCTTGAAACCTTATTTATGACCTCACTACTCTCAACCTCCTGTACACTGGAGCTACAATTCAGGTTCCCACCCCACTGTTGAATTAGTTTAAACCCTCCCAAAGAGCATTCGCAAATTTCCCCCCCCAGGATATTGGTACCCCTCTGGTTCAGGTGTAGACCATCCCGTTTGTAGAGGTCCCACCTACCCCAGAATGAGCCCCAATTATCCAGATATCTGAATCCCTCCCTCCTGCACCATCCCTGTAGCCACGTATTCAATTGCTCTCTCTCCCTATTCCTCGCCTCGCTCGCACGTGGCACGGGTAACAAACCAGAGATAACAACTCTGTTTGTTCTAGCTCTAAGCTTCCACCCTAGCTCCTTGAATTTCTGCCTTACTTCCCCATCCCTTTTCCTACCTATGTCATTGGTGCCTATGTGGACCACGACTTGGGGCTGCTCCCCCTCCCCTTTAAGGATCCCGAAAACACGATCCGAGACATCACGGACCCTGGCACCTGGGAGGCAACACACCAACCGCGAGTCTCTCTCGTTCCCACAGAATCTCCTATCTGTCCCCCTAACTATGGAGTCCCCAATGACTAATGCTCTCCTCCTCTCCCCCCTTCCCTTCTGAGCAACAGGGACAGACTCTGTGCCAGAGACCTGTACCCCATGGCTTACCCCTGGTAAGTCTTGCCCCCCAACAGTATCTAAAACGGTATACTTGTTTTTGAGGGGAATGGCCACAGGGGTTCCCTGCACTGTCTGCCTGTTCCCTTTCCGTCCCCTGACTGTAACCCATCTACTTTTTTCCTGTACCTGAGGTGTGACTACCTCCCCGTAACTCCTCTCAATTACCCCCTCAGCCTCCTGAATGATCCGAAGTTCATCCAGCTCCAGCTCCAGTTCCCTAACACGGTTTCCGAGGAGCTGGAGTTGGGTGCACTTCCCGCAGATGAAGTCAGTGGGGACACTAGTGGTGACCCTTACCTCCCACATTCTACAGGAGGAGCATGCAACTGCCCTAACATCCATTCCCACTGTTCTGAATTCCCAAACAGACAAATTTAAAAAAAAAATACTAGTAGCCTTACCAAATCAGCGCTCAGAACCTTTTTTGTTGGTTAGAGGAGGAGGATGGGTGGGAGACACTACCTAGGTAGTGTTTCGGGTAAAGCAACCGCCCAAATATATTACCTCACTTACCCCAAAAATGGAGTCACGCGAGGTAAGACTTTTATAACCGAAAAGCTTACCTTCCCAG
>NC_063332.1:82135440-82149291 GCF_021869965.1 Rhincodon typus
AGTCACGCGAGGTAAGACTTTTATAACCGAAAAGCTTACCTTCCCAGGCTGCCCTCGCGCCTCCTCCCGGACTCCCGCCGCTGAAACCATGAGGGCCATCAATTCAATTTGGACAAAGTGACTATGCTGTGACAAGAAAAAACCAGACATGCGAGGTAATTTCTGGAAGGCTGGTTCTCAACACGGGATTCTATTAACAAGCACATAGAAACAGACCCCATATACAGGCTGCTGCTAAAACAACAGAACCGCAAGCAACCAAACCATTGCACCAGAGGGTCATATAAATACAGAAGGAAGCAGAACACCAATACTCCGATTAGAGGATGCACTGATGATGTTGCCTAGAAGGGTAACAAAACATCTGCACACCACAGAACAACCGGCTTGGCAAGTTAACGAACAATTGCAACTCCAATCCATTTTGTACAGGTAGACACACAATGTCATGAGGGGGGGATTTCCAAGATTTTGACTCAGTGACACTGAAAGAACAGTGATATATTTCCAAGTCTGAATAATGAGTCAGTTGGAGGGGAGCTTGGAGATAGTGGTCTTCCCACATTAGACCTACACCAGACTTGTGTAGGAACGTGGCACCTCCAGGTGCAACAACCAATTGGAGATGCAGAAGTGGACAGAATCAGATAAGAGTAGATATTGCAGAGGGTGGTGGGGCTTAGAGGAGGTGATAGAAATAGGGAGTATCAAGCCTTTGGAATAAACTGAAACCAAGAATTAAAATGCTATAATTGAGCCACCGTATGTCCAGGAACAAATATTTATCAGCAGATTTAGAGCAAGTTAGGAGCGAGGCAGTGCAATTTTGAATGTCTCCACATTTATGGAGAGTGATTTTGGGGAAAACCATTGATTACTTATATTTTTGTGGAAGACCAATTTCACCCCAGTGGTGTTGACCACAATATGAAAGGAAAATATGGCCAGACAGCAGTTGGTAATGAATACTCCACTTTGTCCATATATATTATTATTTGGAAGATTGTTTCTGTTTGAAATCTATTTTCTTTTTTTTAGCATTTTAATTAGTTGACAATTGCTGGCAGGACTATTATTAATACAACCAATACAAATTCAGTCACTCCAATGTTTTAATTGCTCAGCACTAAAATTGACTAAAATTGAGTCCTATGCAGTCAACTTAAAAGTTAATTAATATCAATAATTCATTAAGTGGTTATTATCTCCCAATAAAGTTTGAAATTATAACCAAGCATCACAGACGTCCTCTTTACATAGAAATGTTAATGGTGTTTACTTTAGAGCAGTCTGTTGATTCAGTTCTAATGATGAATTATCCTATTCCATATGTACCAGTTATCAGAACTTTCTCTAAGATAATTCTTTTTGTGTGAGAGTTGAATTGAATTCAGCATAAACTGCACAAGAAAGAATTTCAGGGAAAATGCAATAGTAGTTCAACATGAGCACTGTCGAATTGTTATTTACTGAAAGCAAGCACAGAAATTCCTGACAAATTATAGAGAATCAGTGTAATATTGCATCGTTCTAATATTTTAACAGTAAATAAATGACAGTAAGAAATGGTTAAGAAAACTATCTAGGAAAATATATACTACTTAGCAACCTACTTTTCCTGGTATAACATGCCATCATTGATATAGTAAAACATTCACTTGTCAAAATAATAATTTTTTTACAACCAATTTTTAACAGATGTCAACATAGTGGAAATGTAACTGGGCTAATGATTTTGGAAAAATAGTGGAAATATCATAAAGGTTGCTGGTAGAAAATAAACTAAGTAAAAAATAACAGGAGGAGCGAATTGGAGGGAGAACTGGAGGCCAAAAGGCCCAGAATTTCATTTTCTTGGGGCTATTTTATTTCCGTGTCTTCCTTTCTTTTGAGGAGGCAGTTTGGGTGAGATGACAGCCGACTTAACCCCAAAAGTGAGAAATGGGTAACCTGTTATCATAATTTTAAAAATAAAAACTGTTAGAGCCAATGATCGGGGATTGACTAGAATTTCCAATTGACCTGTGGACCCTTAAGAACTCCTGGAGGTGGCATGCCAGCAGCAAACCGGGAGTGGGGGACCAGTATTCACAGATCAATCTAAGTCAAACCCATTCCCACCCATCCTTACACTCCACACCCAGCTGATGCCTACATACGTGAGCATAGATTTATCCTCAGCTCACCCTGTGGAGGTGTTCTGTCTCCACAATGGTTTTCCAGCAACTGTCACCATTTTTTTCACATGTTTGTAAAATATGCTGAGAGGGTGCCTCAACCTTGAAGAGCTCTGTCTCTCTGCCTCTCTCCTCTCCCTTAACTTCAATAGCAGACTCCAGTAGCAGCAGTGTGCACTATCAATTAGACGCACTGCATAAATTTACCAAAGATCCACAGACAGCACCTTCCAAACCCATGACCACTTCCGTCCAGAAAGACAAGGGCAGCAGACATGTGGGAACACCAAGTACCCCTCCAAGCCACTCACCATCCTGACCTGGCGATATATTGTCATTCCTTCACTGTCACTGGGTCAAAATCCTGTAATTCCCTCCCTAATAGCATTGTGAGTCAACCCATAGCAGGTGGACTGCAGCGGTTCAAGAAGGCAGCTCATCACCACCTTCTCAAGGGCAACTCGGGATGGGCAAGAAATACTGGCTCAGCCAGCGACACCCACATCCCATAAATGAATTTTAAAAGATGTTCCTCGACAGAGATGGGCACCTACCAGCCTTTGAGCCCTGGAGCTGTTCCGCCATTCTAATTGAATAGTGGATGCCTCCTCTGACCATTAATTAACCATTCCTTTAAAAATTATTTCATATCCAAAAACTGAACTGGACAAGCCATCACAACACTGTGGGGAATCTTTCAGCAGTTAACTCACCTCCTGACTCCCAAAGCCATCTAAAAGCACAAGCCAGGCATGTAATGGAATATTCCTCACTTGTCTGCATGAGTATAGCTTCAACAAGAAGCTTGACACCATCCAGGTCAAAGCAGCTTGCTTGATTAGTACCACATCCACAATCATCCACTCCCTCCACCACTAGCAGAAATGTGTACCAACTTCAAGATGCACTGCAGAAATTCACCCAGGCTCCTTAGCCAGTACCTTCCAAACACATGATCACTACTATCTGGAAGGACAAGAAATGCAGATGCAAGAGAATGTCACCATCTGCACATTCCCTTCCAAATATCCTGAAATGGAAGTATATCATTGTTCAAAATCCTGGAACCCCCGTTTAACAATACTGTCAGTGCACCTACACCAGAAGGACAGCAACAGTTCAAGAAGGCAGCTCACCAGCAACCTCTCAAGTGGCAGTTTGGGATGACAGTAAATGCTGCTTCAGTCAGTGAAGCGCATCCTTTCATGAAAAATATGACTATATCTGACCTGATGTGCTTGCAAGCAGATTTGATCTCTACACCAGGATCTTGTTCTGAAAATGGAAAGATCCAGTGTCTTTGTTCAGTAACCTGTTACATTAATCTCCTTCAGACAAGGAAACCTACTATTCTTGTCCAATCTGGTGTCCATGTGAATGCAGAACCACAGAAATGAGACTTTAACTGTCTTTGAAATGGCCACTCAGTTACATCAACCCCATAATGAAAAGTTAAAGATGAATAAAACCAGACAGACTACCCAGCATTGACCTGAGCACCAGAAATGACAAAGGCACTTTCTAATTGGCCCTGAAAAGTCCTTCTTCATAACATATGGTGACTTGTATCAAAATTGGGAGAGCTGTCTTACAGACTACTCAAGCAACAGATCAGCATTGTTATTCTCACCAAATCAAATCTTGCAGCCAATGCCTGTGACACTAGCATCATGCTCCATGGGTATAAAACATAAAATCTTAGGGAGGAGTAGGCCATTTCACCATTTGAGCTTGTTGCATCATTCAATAAGAACATAGCGAATCTGGTTGTAGCCTCTGCTCACTTTCCTGCCTATTCCTCCATAACTTTTGACTCCCTTATCTATGAATACTCTTTCTAACTTGGCCTTGAATAAATCCTGTCCTCTGGCCTCTACTGTTTTCTCTTCTGAGGAAGAGAATTCTACAGACTAATGACCATAGGAGGGAAGAACTTCTCATTTCTTACATAAAAGACAGACTTACTTTTCTTCAATCGAGTTCCCAATTTCTAATTGCCCCCACAAGAGAATATATCCTTTCAGTATCCACTCTGTCAACCTTGTTGAGGATCTGAAATATTTTAAGATTACCTCATTCTTCTAAACTCCAGTAGGTAAAAGCCCAAACTGTTTAATCTTTTCTCACAGGATAAGCCTCTCATCCAAGGAATGAGTCATGTCTCTTCTCTGAACTATTTCCAATATAATTATATCAAGGAGAAAAAATCTATACATAAAGTATTTCATATGACCAAAGTCTGGTACAGTATCAGTCAAACATCCCTACTTTTATATTCCCTTCCCCTTGAAATAGGTGATAACAAATTCTGTTGTTTGCCATATGTATCACTCCATCAGCAAGACAAGTCCAGCAGAGGGAGTGGTCTCATATTGATATGGACTCAGGAAGGAGAGTCAAGGGAGACCTCAACATTGGCTTTGAACTCCATGAAGAATCATGGCATTATGTCAAATGCGGGCAAGGAAACCTCCAGCTAATTACCACATACCACAAACGCCTGCACACTCCCCCAGCCCCCTCAGCCTTTTAGCTAATGAATTAGCTTGCAAAAGAAAATAGATACTAGAAGAGGGGTATGCCATTTGAGTCTGGTTCACTGATAAGAACAAGGCTGACCCAATTAGCTTCTGTCATGTTTTCTCATGTTATAATAAATAGCACAGATTGAGCAGATTTATTAATAGTTTTGACTAAATGCTAGCATTCTTCTTACAAAATGGTCCTTGTCCCATGAGCATATCACATTCCTAAAGCAATACAACTCTTAAAGAACTAAGCAACTATCTCAACTCCACTTTCATGTTCCTGTCCACTTCCATAGTACATGGTTCCTTTGGCTATCAAAATCTAAATTCAGCCTTCAATAAATGCGATGACCCAGCCTCGACTTCTCCCTGGGGAAGAGCATCACACAGACAAATGAACCTCTGAGAGAAAATATTTTTTCCTCATCTTTATTTTAAAAGTAAGATCTCTTATTCTAGTTTCCCCCACAAGAGGAAATATCTTCCTGGTATTCACCCTATCAAGTACCCTCAGGATCTTATATCTTACAATCAGATCATTTCTTATTCTTCTAAACTCCAATGAATACAGGGGAGAAAAATCTTTCCTCGTAAAAAACGCCGATTCATCCTAGAAATGAGTTGAATGAATTTTGTCAGAAGTGTGCCTAACGCAATTATATCCCTACCCCAACCACCTCCCTATTTTCTGCATATAAACTGACGTTTTCCCAGCCACTATCAGTTCTGAGGAAGGGTCAGCGGACCCGAAATGTTAACTCTGTTGTTTCCTTCACAGATGCTGCCAGACCTGCTGAGCTTTACCAGCAACTTTGTTTTTGTTCCTGATTTACAGCATCCGCAGTTCTTTTGGCAATTATATCCTTTTTTGATTAAGGAGACCAAAACTGTATACTCTAACCCAGATTTTGTCTTAGCAAGGCCTTTTATGCTCCCAGAAAACGTTCCACTTTTATGTTCCATTTTCCTTGAAATAAACAACAGTACTCCATTTGCCAATTTAATCATTTCCTCCACCTGATCCTTGTGGCAAGACTTTTACAGCTTGGCATTTCCCTTTTATTAAACCATGTTCCCTCCACTTGATCACATTTTGATTGTCCTTAATAATGGATTCTAGCAATTTCCCCATGACTTATGCCAGGCTTACAGGCCTACAGTTTCTTGATTTCTGTTACCCAATTTGCATGAATGAAGTTTCCACATTTTCTATTTTCCAATCCACTGGGACTGTCTAGAATCTGAGCAGTTCTGGAGGATTAGCACCAGCGCCTCTACTGTCTCTGCAACCACGTCTTTTAAAAGCCTAGGATGTATATCATCTGTGTCTGGGTACTTGTCAGTCTTTGAATCTACAGTTTTTCCCAGTGACGTTTCCTTGGTATTAATGATTGTTTTAATTTCCTCTCTCCTTATCATCTCCAAGTTTTCAAAGTATCGTTGGGAAATTTTCTAAGTCTTCTATTATGAAGACTGACAGTAAATGGTTGTTAAATGCCTCAACAATTTCCTGATTTATTTTATCAATTCTCCAGACTCACTGTTGAAAGCACTAACACTAACCTAGTTACATTTCTCAATCATTGCCTAATCTACATGGACAAAACATCACCTGTGATTATTGAGGTATTTTCCCGAGATAGGACTTTATTTCTTCCTGTACATTCTGTCCTACAGTGTAACTACTTCTTCATGTTGAATGTCTGTTGGAATTTATAGTGAGGGTTGCTAAGACACAAAAGGTACTCTCAATGGAGTCCATTACATTGCATTGTTCAATATTGTTTCCAGTGACTAAAGTGGCCAAATCCTGAAGGACATTGTTGCTAGATTAGATTTATGGTAGGTGGTAAAATAACCAACAAGCAGGAAAAACTTAGCCCCCTCTCTGTCCATCGCAGTATTACCAAGAGTGACCACTATATGGTCATGTAGGTAAAAGTTCTATCTTCAGACGGAACACCTCTCACATTATTGTGTGGCTCAAGTACTTTGTTAAAGTGGAATTGATTCTGAATACCTCCACCATCTGCACATCCATGAGGTAGTGTGCGCCATCTGCAGTAGCCTAGTTGTGTTTAATCCCAGTCTGTAACCACATGGTCCTGCACATACCTCACTCTGCTATTATCATTTGGATGAGCTGGGTTGGTGCTGTACACTGTTTCCTTTTCTAGTCCCACAAGTAACATCATATTTTAAATGTAACAAAATAAGGGTCACTGGACTTGAAACATTAACTCTGCATTGTTTTTGCCTCTGCCAATGCTACTAGGCCTACCAAGTTTCTACAGTAACTTCTGTTTTGTTTTGTATTTTAAATGCAACCAGATTGTGATATAACCAATTATACAAGTCTCAGATTGTGTTAATTCCAGAATTAACATTAGCTAGATTTCTTAAAACAACAACAAATAAATGGTTCATTACCAAAACCACCCACACACATCGCCACAAGTGGAAACATTTTCTCAACATTTACTCTATCCCTCACAATCTCGCATATTTCAATAAGATCATGTCTCATTATTCTAAACTTAAATGAACAAAGGCTTGACCTGTTTAGTGGTTCTTCATAAGTCAACCCCTTCATCCCAAGACTTAGCCTAGTGAATATCTTTTTAAAACTGCCTCCAATGTCAGTATATTCTTTCTTAAATAGAGCGATCGAAACTGTACACAAGACTCTTGGTGTGGCCTCGCCAACATAGAGCATAGAACATAGAACAATACAGCACAGTACAGGCCCTTCGGCCCACGATGTTGTGCCGAACTTTTACCCTAATCCTAAGGTCTATCTAACCTCCACCCCTACCTTATACTATCATCCATATGCCTATCTAATAGCCGCTTAAATGCCCCTAATGAGGCTGACTCCACTACCCTCTCCCGCAATGTATTCCACCTCCCGACCACTCTCTGAGTAAAGAACCTACCTCTGATGTCTCCCCTATATCTACCTCCACTCACTTTAAAACTATGCCTCCTCGTAATAGCTACCTCCACCCGAGGAAAAAGTCTCCGGCTGTCCACTCTATCTATACCTCTGATCATTGTGTACACCTCTATCAAGTCACCTCTCATCCTTCGTCGTTCTAAGGAGAAAAGCCCTAGCTCCCTCAACCTTTCCTCTTAAGACCTTCCCTCCATTCCAGGCAACATCCTGGTAAATCTCCTCTGCACCTTTTCCAATGCTTCCACATCTTTCCTGTAATGAGGCGACCAGAACTGGATACAATACTCCAGATGTGGCTGAACCAGGCTTCTGCATAGCTAGAGCATAACTTCACGGCTCTTGAACTCGATCCCTCTATTAATGAAAGCTAACACACCATACGCCTTCTTAACAACTCTATCCACCTGGGTGGCAGCTTTCAGGGAACTGTGGACATGAACCCCAAGATCCCTCTACTCCTCCAGACTGCCAAGAATCTTTCCATTAACCCTCTATTCTGCTTTCAAGTTTGTCCTCCCAAAATGAATCAACTCACACTTTTCAGGGTTAAACTCCATCTGCCACTTCTCAGCCCAGCTCTGCATCCTATCAAAGTTTCCAATCAATATTTGGAAAGTTGAAGTCACCCATGACTACAACCCTGTGACTTCTGCAGCTTTGCAATATCTGCCTTCCAATCCGCTCCTCCACTTTTCTGCAACTATTAGGGGGTCTGTAAAAAAACCCCAACAAAGTGACTGTTCCTTTCTTGTTCCTGACCTCAACCCAAACTGATTCTGTAGACATATCATTCTCGAACTGCCTTTCAGTAGCTGCTATACTCGCCCTGACTAGCAATGCCACTCCCCCGCCTCTTTTTCCACCCTCCCTCTTTCTTTTAAAGCATCTAAATCCTGGAACTTCCAACAACCATTCCTGTCCCTGAGTTACCCAAGTTTCTGTAATGGCCACAACATCGTAGTTCCAAGTACTGACCCATGCTCTAATTTCATCCGCCTTATTTCTGATACTTCTAGCATTGAAGTATACACACTTCAAACCATCCCTGTGTCCACAATTACGCTCCATCGAGGCATTTCTTTATTAACAACCTCACTCCCTGTTGTGTCTGTTGGAAGGCTGAATACCTCATCCTCTGAATTACAAATCCGGTTCCCCGCCCCCTGCCAATCTAATTTAAACCATCCCCTATAGCTCGAGCAAACCTCCCTCCCAGGATATTTGTGCCCTTCCGGTTCAGGTGCAACCAGTCCTTACTGTACAGGTCCCACCTTCCCCACAATGTGCTCCAATTATCCACATAATGGAAGCCCTCCAGCCTACATAGCCGCGTGTTTAGCTGCACTCTCTCTCTATTTCTTACCTCATTATCACGTTGCACTGGTAGTAATCCAGAGATAACTACCCTGTTTGTCCTGGATTTCAGCTTCCAACCTAACTCCCTGTACTCGTTTGTCACATTCTCTGTCCTTTTTCTACCTATGTCATTGGTACCGATATGTACCATGACTGCTGGTTGCTCACCCTTCCTCTTAAGGATCTTGAAGACACTATCCGAGACGTCATGGACCCTGGCACCCGGGAGGCAACATACCATCTGTTCATCTCGTTTGCATCCACAGAACCGCCTGTCTGTGCCTCTTACTATTGAATCCCCCACCACAATTGCTCTCCTATTCTCCCCCCTTCCCTTCTGTGCCACAGGGCCAGGCTCAGTGCCAGAGACCTGCCCACTATGGCCTTCCCCTGGTAGGTCGTCCCCCCCAGCAGTATCCAAAACGGTATACTTATTATTGAGGGAACGGCTACAGGGGATCCCTGCACGGTCTGCCTATTCCCTTTCCCCTTCCTGACAGTCACCCAGCTACCTTTTTCCTGTACCTTGGGTGTGACCACCTCCTTATAACTCCTCTATCACTCCCTCAGCCTCCCAAATGATCTGGAGTTCATCCAGCTCCAGCTCCAGTTCCCTAACACGGTTTTTGAGGAGCTGGAGTTGGGTGCACTTCTCGCTGGTGAAGTCAGAGGGGACACCAGCAGTGACCCTTACCTCCCACATCCTGCAAGAGGAGCATGCAACTGCCCTAGCTTCCATTCCCTCTACTCTAGATTTCCAGAAGAATAAAAAAAAAGCCTTACCTTACCGACTCTCCACACAGTCTGTTTTTTTGGTTAGAGGAGGAGGATGGGTGGGAGACACTGCACGTGTCATGTTTCAAGTTTAGCCAATGCCCGAATATATTAGTTTCTTCCTGGCTCGCATTCTCTCCACACACCTGCTGCTCCAAACAAGAAGGCCGCTGCTGCACGAGGTAAGTTTTTATACGGAAAAAAAAAGCCTTACCTTCCCGTCAGCACCCTGGCTTGCGCTCCTGCTGCTCCAAAAAAAAACACTCTGTTCAGTTGTAGAAGAGTTTGCTACTTTTAAACTCCAACTTCATAACAATAAGACCAAAATTCTATGTGCTGTCTTAATTGCTTTCACCACCTACATGCCAACCTTTTGTGTTTCTTACACAAGAACACCCTGGTCCCTCTCTGTAGCACTCTTCCCTCGAGAATCCTTTGCTATGAGATCATTGGTTAATCTTAACCCATTACACAGTACCAAGTCCAGAATAGCCTTCTCCCTGGTTGCTTACAACAAATTGCTCCAAGAAACACAATCTCTAACACATTCAATGAATACTCCATCAAGTCTGTCCTCTCCAATTTGATTAATCCAGTCTCTATGCATATTAAAATCACTCATGATTATTGCTGTACTTTTCCTACAATCCTGCAGTACTTCCTTGTTTATACTGTGCTCCACTACAGGAGCATTGTTTGAAGACCTATCAATTACTCCAACCAGGGACTGCTTTCCCTTTGCTATTTCTTGTTTATATCCAGACTGAGTCTACATCTTGATCTCCGATGCTGGAATCATTTCTCACTCCGGCAGTGATCTGTTCCATTTCTATCAGAACAACACCACCAGATTTTCTTTCTGTCTTTCCTTCTGAAACACTGAGAATCCATGGATAATCAGTTCATAATCCTGCTCTACCTGCAGCCATGTCTCAGCAATCATCACCAAATCATACCCAGTTGTGTCTATTTGCAAGGTTAACTCACTAATTTTATTCTGAATGCCATGCATAAGTAAGTGATCCATCTTGGCTGCCTACTAATGAACACCAGTCTTCTATCACTTCTCATGTTTGGAAATAGCTGAAGATATCAGATACAGCAAATGTATGGACCCTGACAATGTCCTGGCTACGCTGAAGGCTTGAGCTCAGAATTACCTGTACCCTTCGCTAAGATGCTTCAGTAAAGCTACAACATGGAAAGTAGTCCAGGTATCTTTGTCCTAAATCTAATTTGGCAAGTTAACACTCCATCAGTTTACTGACAATAGTAAGCAAACTGATGGATGGGGTCATTGACAGTGTGAGTAATTGACACTCAATAACCTGCTCACCTGAGTTGAACTTGTTTTCTGTCAGGGCCATTTGGCTCTGGACCATAATGCAGCCTTGTTCCAAATATGGACAAGAGCTGATTTGCAGATTTGAGGTGAGAGAGAGAGTGCGTGTCTTTGACATCAAGATGACATTCGGCCAAATGTGGCATCAAGCAGCCCTATACAAGGCACATTTACCTGGATGAGCACAGCTCTGACAACATTCAAAGACCACCAACATTATCCAAGACAATTAGTCAAATTCACCAGCTTTAATATTCATTCTCTCCATGATCAGTGCACAGTGACAACATTGCATAGCCTCTACAAAGTGCACAGTAACCACTAGTAAAGCTCCTTCAAAGCATCTTCCAAACATTTAACCTCATCTTTTTTATAACAGCAAACGCAGTAGGTGCATGATAAACCAACTGAAAGTTCTCTCCGAGTTGCACATTATCCTCACTTGGAACTATATTGTTGATTCCTCATTGTTGCTGAGTCAAGTCTCTCCCTAACTTTCACATGACTGGACTACCACCTTCTCAAGGACAATTAGGGATGGATAACCCTTGTTCAGCTTGACAGCAACACTCACATCCCACAAAATAATGAAATATAAATATGCATGTGGAATAAATTCAGGAATTTCACATTTATACAGATGGTTTTATTTGTTAAATACATCTTGAACAAAAATAAATCAAGCAAAAGATAGATTGCAAACAAATACATTTTCTCTTGCTATTAGGTATTCAATGGAATTAGTTAAAATTGCTAACAATTTTTTTTCATGAATATAACACTTTTCATGAGCTCCAGGCGCGCCAATGTGTTATGTTGAAATGTTAGAATGTGTCACTGGTGTAGTTAAGCATAAGATCATAGTCAATTTTCCCATAGCAAGGTTCTGCAGCAAGACCAAATTTGTGCAGCATACAATTTGTGAATTCATTATAACTAAACATCATTTGTGAGAGATCAACTAGTTTGGTTTACATCCCTACCACTAAAGGTAATATACAATCTTTTGAGGCAATGCGCATCCCTTCAAATGCCTGCACCACATACTGTGCAGAAGATACACTCCAATAAATCACATATTTAACACCAATAGTTAAATGATAGGACAGAAGAGATGCAGCAGCAGAGTTTTTAAAAAAGATGTTTAATATAGTTAAGAAGCTGTTCAATGAAGGTGTTTTCAACTCTTTCTTGGGTAAAGATCTTATCTTAAGAAGAAAGATTGAGCAGGCTGGACCTTTACTCTTTGGAGTTTCGAAGAATGAGAGGTAATCGTATTGAAAAATGTAAGATCCTGGGATTGGATCTGAGAAGATGTTTCCCCTTGATGGGAGTGTGGGGGGATGTGGATGAGAACTGATGGGCACAGTTTAAGAATAAGCAATTTCACTGATCAGAAAGAAATAAGGAGAAATTATTTCTTCAGTCTGTGAAATTCCTTCCCTGAAATCAGTGGATGTTGGGTTGTTGAATTTATTTAAGGCTGATTTGATTTCTGATAGATGATGCAGTCCAGGGTTATGGAGGGAAACTGGAAAGTGAAATTTAAGACCATAGCAAATTAGCTATGATCTTATTGAATGGTAAAGTTGGCTCGAAGGGCTGAATGGTCTACCCCATTCTTAATTTCAATCCTCCTATAAAGAGAAAGTAAATTATATACAGGAAATAATCAACAATCAGAATGTAGAAAGCTTTTCCTTCAGCCATTGATGACTGTGTATCAATCAGATAAATGCCATTTCTTTAAAACTCCTTGTTGTCCTTCTCAGGATATGTGAAATTTGGATGGCATCAAGAGCTAGTTCAATACAATTAACTCTCCTTTCTGGATTTTTTTTTACATTGAATATTTACTGTCCGAATAAAAAAAGTAGTTTCAATTTTCAATCTGGTTAATGAGCAATTTGGAAGACTAGATGTTTACAAAATTTGGAGCAAATGATGCACTGTGGATGACATGAACTAACAGTGCTTCTCTATAACTCAGTCTGGTGAATGTTACAAGGAAAGTAATCAAAATAATCTCCAACATAAGCAGTTAGTGAGACTGATCAAGACATTCTATTTTGGCTACTACCTCTGAAGGACATTCAGTGATAATCAAGAGATTGATGGCTGCACTTATTGCAAATAGTAAGAACAGCATTTTGTTTAATTTGTGGTGATGTCTTCAATTCGCTCTTTGATGCCCTTGCACAGAATGATAGCGAGGGCATATAAAAGAACCTGTTATATCCTTCCATCATAGATAACGTTTTACCTTAACAATGTTTCCCGTGGCAGAATTCTTTCAATCAACCTTCATATAATCAGCTTCTGAGTAAAATGATGTTGAAGTACCTGAGCTGCTTGATTGCCAAACATATCAACACACCTTTAATGCAGCAAGTGAAAGGAAAGGGTCCTCATTTTGTGCTGCGCATGCAAAATGCCAATTTGAGGACATAATATAGTCACTAAAACATTACAAGATTGATTTTGCCTTCTGGATGAATAATCAGAGCTACAATCATGGAGGAGCTAACCTGTAGCTATGGCTTAGGTTATTTTCTCAGGCTCAGAGGAAAAATAATTTAACACTTACTCTTGTTTCAGAGATAGTAGGAACTGCAGATGCTGGAGAATCTGAGATAACAAGGTGTAGAGCTGGATGAACACAGCAGGCCAAGCAGCATCAGAGGAGCAGGAAGGCTGACATTTCGGGCCTAGACCCTT
>NC_063332.1:82149691-82186141 GCF_021869965.1 Rhincodon typus
TTTCGGGCCTAGACCCTTAGGCCCGAAACGTCAGCCTTCCTGCTCCTCTGATGCTGCTTGGCCTGCTGTGTTCATCCAGCTCTACACCTTGTTATCTCTTAACACTTACTCTGGCCAGTTTGCTTAGTGCCATCACTTGTAGAACTAGTAAGAGGGTGCATGAAGGATATGTTAGCCTTGGTGCAAGCATTGTAGGCTTAATAAAATGATAGCTGGACATCAAGCATTCAATCACAAGGACAGATTACACAAACTAGAATGATAAAAGCAGAAAATGCTGCAAATACTCTGCAGACAGGCAGTATTTAAAGAGAGAATGGAATTAAGATTCTACTCCCTGGAATTTAGAATAATTGATGTTCAAGAAAGTTTTCTTTATTAATATGTGGATGCTCCCACTAGAAAAGGAGCAAAGCTAGACGTTCTTTTGGGCGATAAGGCAGGGCAAGTGAATGAGTAAAAGTTGGGGAACACTTTGGGTCTAGTGATCATAATTCTATTAGTTTCGAAATGGTTATGGAAAAGGATAAGCCTTCTACAAATGTTAAAGTTTTTAATTGGGGTAAGGCAAATTTTAATGGTATGAGACAAGAACTTTCAAAAGTTGATTGGAGTAGAGTGTTCGCAGGTAAAGGATAACTGACAAGTGGGAGGTGTTCAAAAGTGTGATGATGAGAGTTCAGAGACAGTTTGTTCCTTTTAGAGTGAGGGGTAAGGCTGGTAGAATTAAGGAACAATGGATGAATAAAGATATTGAGGTTCTAGTCAAGAATAAAGAGAATCTTATTTTAGATATAGACATGTTGGTTCAATTTAATCTCTTAATCAATATAAAGAATGTTGGGGTATTCTTAAGAGAGAAATCAGGAAGACAAAGAAGGGATATGAGATAGCATTGGTTAGGGATAATCCAAAGAGATTCTACAAATACATTAAAAGCAGGAGGGTAACTAGAGAGAGGGTAGGGATCAGAAAAGATCAAGGATGTTGTCTTTGTGTTGAACCCCAGGAGATGGGAGAGATACTAAATGAATATTTTGTGTCAATTTTTACTGTGGAGAAAGAAACGGAATCTGGAGTATACAGAGAAGTAAACTTTGATGTTTTAAAAACAGTTCACATTACAGAAGAGGAAGTTCAGGAGGCCTTAGAGAATATAAAAGTAGATAAATCTCCAGAACCTGATCTCATGTATCCGAGAACATCGTGGGAAGTAAGGGAGGAAATTATGAGACCCCTTGCAGAAATACTTGCATCATCTATAACTACGGCTGAGGTGCCCAAAGACTGGAGGGTGACTAATATTGTGCCTTTGTTTAAGAAAGGTTGTAAGGAGAAACCAGGGAACTATAGATCTGTGAATCTGACTTCAGTTGTGGATAAATTGTTGGAGGCGACTTTAAGAGATAGTATTTATGGACAGTTAGAGAGGCAAAAATTGATTTGGAATAGTCAGCGTGGTTTTATGTGAGGAAAATCATGTCTCACAAACTTTATTGAGTTTTTTGATGAAGTTAGCAAAATGATTGATGATGGCAGAGCAGTAGATGTCGTTTATTTAGTATTTAGTAAAGTCTTTGACAATGTTCCACATGGTAAACTAATTAGTAAAGTTAGGTCACATGAGATTCAGGGTGAGCTTGCCAACTGGATACGTAATTGCCTCAACAGCAGGAGACAGAAAATAATGGTGGAGGGTTGCTTTTTGGACTGGAGGCCTGTTACCAGCAGTGTTCCAGCGGATGGGTACTGGGTCCTCTTTTGTTTGTCATTTATCAAAATGATTTGGATGAGAATACAGAAGGCATGGCTAGTAAGTTTGCAGTTGATACCAAAATTGGTGGCATTGTAGACAATGAAGAAGGTTTTCTAAGATTACAAAGGGATCTTGATCAAATGGGTCAATGGGCTGAAAAATGGCAGATGGAGTTTAATCTGGATATATGGGAGGTATTGCATTTTGGTACAACAAACAAGGGTAGGGCTTATACAATTAATGGGAGGGTCTTGGGTAGTGTTGTAGAACGAGGGACTTAGGGGTACAGGGACATGATTCTTTAAAGTTTGCATCACATATAGACAGGCTGATTAAAAAGGCATTTGGCACGCTTGCCTTCGTTATTCAGTCCTTCGAGTATAGGAGTTAGGAAGTCACATTGAGGTTGTATAGGACATTGGTGAGGCCTCTTCTGGAATACTGTGTTTAGTTCTGGTCGCCCAGTTATAGGAAGGATATTATCAAGCTGGAGAGAATTCAAAGGAGATTTACCAGGATGTTGCTGGCTGTGGAAGGAATGAGTTATAAAGAAAGTCTGAATAGGCTTGGACTTTTTTCATTGCAGCATAGGAGGTTGAGTGGTGACCTGACAGAAGCTTATACAATAATGAGAGGTATAGATAGAGTTAATGGTAATTGTCTTCTCCCTAGGATGGGGGATTTCAAGACTGGGGGGGCACATTTTTAAAGTGAGAGGAGAGAAATTTATAAAAGACATAAGAGGCAAATTTTTTACACAGGGGGTGATTTGCGTGTGAAATCAACTTCCTGAGGAAGTAGTGGATGCAGGCACAATTCCAACAATTAAAAGACATTTGGATAAGTACATGAATAGGAAAGGTTTGGAGGGATATGGGCCAGGAGCAGGCAGATGAGACTAGTTTAGTTTGGGATCAAGTTCAGCATGGACTGGTTGGATGAAGGGTCTGTTTCCGTGCTGTATGACTCTATGACTATGACTCTATGATGTTGTTGGATCAAAATTTTCAACATATTAAAGGGTAAATTGATAAAGTGGACCAATAGAAATTCTTAGAATCTCCACAGTGTGGGAACAGGCCATTTGGCCTAACAAGTCCACACCAACCCTCTGAAGAGCATCCCACCCAGACCCATTCCCATTCCCCTACTCTATCCCTGTAACTCTACATTTCCCAAGGCTAATGCACCTCGCCTACACATCCCTGAACACTATGGGCAATTTAGCATGGCCAATACACCTAATCTGCGCATCTTTAGACTGTGGGAAGAAACCAGAGCATCCAGTGGAAATCCAGGTAGACATGGAGAAAATATGCAAACTCCACACAGAAAGTCTCCTGAAGTTGGAATTGAACCCAGGTCTTTGGCACTGTGAGGCAGCAGTGCTAGCCACTGAGCCACTGAGCCACCATGCTACTGCCTAACTTGTACAACTTTGGATTGAGGGAGGAAACCGGAGCACCCGGCAGAAACTCATGCAGACACAGGGATAATGTGCAAACTCCACACAGAGAGTCTCCTGAGGTTGGAATTGAACCCAGATCTTTGGCGCTGTGAGGCAGCAATTATTTGGGGAGTCTATAACTAAGAAAAGATAGCACAAAATTTCAAATCATTTCATTCGTCTTCCATTAGTGAAGTTAGAAAGCATTTAAAAAGGGAAAGGATAGATGAATTTAGAACTCATGAACAATACTCAATTTTCAAAGTGTCCTGGACAAAACCCCAATTTCCATTACATTTACCTGTAGATTATTGCAATATTAAAGTAAGAAAAAATGCTAAGCATAATTCAAAATAAATTAATGCATGGTCATTTCAAATTTTATATTTCCATACAAGAGGAATAGAATAATGAAAAATATAGGGAGTAGATATGCACATGACTGTTTCAGAAAATGTCCTTTCGAAATAAAGGTTGGGGACATCTTCAAGAGGTGATAGATATTTAATCAAACTGTCATGACACACCTTGCAGCAGGTATGACTTAAACCTGGGCATGCTTAAAGGTGAAGACGTTACCACCACATCTCAAAGCCCCTTATCAGAGATTATATTGCCTGAGTTGCATTAGGCCTTTATATAAATTAGAACAGTTTAGCATCAGAACTATCTCTTGAAATGCAACATTAATAATGAAATGAGCAATAAAAGAATCAGAGAAACTAATGTCAATTTTTTTTTTCTCATGGAGTAATGTTAGCATTATGTGGTGGTGAAAATTGGGTAGTAGCAATTTGTTAGTGTCTGTCCTCACATTTTGATTAAGAAATACAAAACGGACTGTCAATTCACTGTTTTCCAATTATCATTTAGCACAGAATTAAAAGACATTATTTTTGTAGAAAACTTAAATATTTTTGATTAAACTAAAAGATATTGTTACCAAAAGGAAAATGAATTTGGGTGATTTATGGAGCAGGTCAGGGCCATTTATCATCAGCAAATGTTTCTTCATTACTACAACTTTCTTCAAAGAAATCTGCTCATTTTTCTGAGTGTTACATGTTCCAATGGCACCCCAGAAATTTCATAAGTTCCATTTTCCAACCTCACTCCCAATGAAGAATGAACATCTTCCAAAAGTGAGGCAATTTCCATGGCAACTTTCACATTATATTTTTTTCAGATTGACCTACTCAAGAAAATATGTTGTTGGTTTTCTTAATCATTGGAATTTTGCTATAAACTAGAGACAAATTTGATAATCCCTCAAAATGGCAGCCGTGGTTGTGATGAGTGATTAACCTATGTCCATTGCAGCCAATTTAGGCAGGGGCTTTTGTGTGCAGTGTTAGTGTCCCGACCTCTGCGCCAGGAGGCCTGACTTCAAGTCTCACATGCTCTGAAGGTGTGTCAGAACATTTCTCAACAGGTTGGTGAAGAAAATAGCTCCAAAGCTGGCAGAACACCTAACGCCTGATAACTTGTATGATTGCAGGAATGCAAAATGTGTTGATTATGAGACTGCACACGTGAGGAGGGGAATCATATTTGTAGGGTAATAAAGCAAGTCTGCACATCTTAAAGAGAAGGTGCTGCTTGGTTGGAGGAGGTCTTGAAATTATTTGCAGAAGAGAGTCTGAGTGGGAACACCCTGCCAGCCAGTATTATGGGTGCACTTGGTCAGCAGCAAATCAAGAAGGTTGCTCTCATCACTTCTTAAGGGCAATTTGAGATGGGAAATGAAAGCAGGTCAAGCTAGCGGTGTTGACATTCCATGAATGAATACATAAAGAAAGAAGAATGAATTATGGCACAATGTGGTGGAGTAGTGTGCTCCAGAAGTGAGCTCTCTGGAGAGTTGGGAACAGGAGGTAGACTAAAGGAGAAATATTTTCATCCACAGAAAGCCAGGGAACCATTTAGACAATTGTTACAACGGCAGTTGGAGAAAAATGGGCATGGCAGGCAACACAAGGAGTTCAACCCTGACAACCTGGATGTAGTTCCACAAAAATGTCAATGATTTCACAAGTAGTAAAGTTCATTGAATGCATCTTTAAATGGCATATTCCACCAATTCCACTATTAGCCCCACCCACTGCACAAAGCTCCACATTCCCCATCACCAATTTACACACAGTCTGCATCAATCATGATTCATACCCAGCACTTCCAGTGTTGGCTCATCCTCATGCACATGTCAATGCTCAAACCTCACATTTCTCTCTCAGTTCTCATATTTTGCCAGCTGTTCAACTATGACAGATATATCACCCAGATACCTTCCAACACATTCACCTTCTCTGACAGGACCTAATGACATGTAACCAGAGGGAGCAAGACTGACATGGCAAGGGACATGTACAAATAGATGACCCTTCACTCGTGGAACAGACAGTGCTCAGTATCTTCCTGACATAAAAGCTGCAAACGCTTTAAGTATTTAGTACTTACTCCTATCCTATCACCTACACATACTTACTCCATCACAACTCTCCATTATCCCTTTCATTGCTTAGATAAACAAAAGCTGTGACCTGACTAGGAAGTGGTAGAGAAGCAAGACTGAAAGAGCAGGAACATGGTATTTTGTTATAAACTATGCACTGCAAACTTTGTATGAATGGAACATGGGCATTAGTAGCTTAGCCAGCAATTTTTGTACATCCTGAATTGCCCTGGAAAAGGCAGTAGGGAGCTGAATCATTACAGTTCTTGAGGAGTAGTGACACATACACAGTTCTCCTCAGAAGGAGCCTGGGATTGTGACTCAGCAACCGTGAGATATTTCCAAGTCAGGAAGGTGTGCTGCTTAAAGGGAACTTGAAGGTTGTGGTGTATCTGCTGTCCTTGTCCTTGGTGGTGGTGGTCTTGATTTGGAACTTACTGTCAAAGAGGTTGTCGTGGGGAGGCAGTGGGTGGCAACCAGCAGGATGTATGCTTACCCACAGTGCTGCCAATCGGACAGGGCATAGTAGAAATGGGGATGTTGGTGTCTGAGACATTGTTTGCAAGGTGAGTATGACGATGTCATGCTGTTGCTTGACTAGTCTGTGGGAAAGCTCTTCCAATTTTGGCATATTTTGGATTTTGCAGGTTGTTAGGAATGAATTTTTCCTTATTCTTTCTGGTGACTAGGTCAATTCTGAGTAGTCTGTCCAGTCTCGCAGCTTTGAGTAGATGCTGTAGTGGTTTCACATCGAACATAGAACAGTACAGCACAGGAACAGGCCCTTCAGTCCACCATGTCTGCACCAACCATGATACCATTCTAAACTAATCCTATCAGCCTGCACATAGTCCGTATCCCTTTGTTTCCTGCCTGTTCGCGTGTCTGTCTAAATGCCTCTTAAATGTAGCCGTTGTATCTGCTTCTATCACCTCCTCTGGCAGCACATTCCAGGTACCTACCACCACCTATGTTAATAATTTGCCATGCACATCTCCTTTCAACTCTCTCCCTCTCACCAGAAACTTATGCCCCCCAAGTATTTGACATTCCCACCCTGGGAAAAAGACACCAAGTATCCATGTCTCTCATAATTTTATATACTTCTATCAGGTCACTCCCTCAGCTTCCAATGTACTAGTGAAAACAATCCAAGTTTGTTCAACCTCGCCTTATAGCAGCCATTCCAATTGAGGGCAATATCCTGGTAAACCTCTTTTGTAACCTCTCCAAAGAGTCCACATCTTTCCAATGGTTTGCCCACCTGAACTGCACACAATACTCTAAATGTAGCCTAGCAAAAGTTTTATACAGCTGCAACAGGACATGCTAACTTTTATACTCAATACTTCAACCAATAAAGGAAAGCATGCTGTAAGCCATCTTTGCCTCCTTATCCACTGTGACGCCATTTTCAGTGAGCTCTGGACCTGTATCCCAAGATCCCTTTATATATATTAATGCTTTATGGATGGTACCATTTACTGTATACTTTCCTAATGCATTTGGCCTTCCAAAATGCATCACCTCACACTTAGTGGATTGACCATCTGCCATTTCTCTGCTCAACTTTCCAACTGATTTATATTCTGCTTCATCCTTTGGCAAGCTTCCTGAATATCTACAACTTCACCAATATTCATGTTGTCTGCAAACTTACTGATCAAACATCTACATTTTCATCCAAACCATTTACACATAGATTATAAACAACAAAGGTCCCAACATGTGTCCTTACGGAACACCGCTGTTCAAAATCACCCCTCCACAACTACCCTCTGTTTTCTATGATCAAGCCCATTTTGTATCCAACTTGCCACCTCACCATGGATCCAATGTGGCTTAATCTTCTGGACCAGTTTACCATGAAGAATCTTGTCTAAAGCTTCAATAAAATCCATGTAGACAACATTCACTGTCCTATTCTCATCAATCATCTTTGTCACTTACTGAGAAAAAAATTCAAGTTTTTGAGACAAGATCTCCTCTGCATAAAACTGTGGTGACAATCCTGAATAAGTCCATTCTTCACAAAATGCAAGTAAATCCTGTCCCTTAGAAGCTTCTCCAATAATTTCCCTATCACTGACATAAGGTTTATCAGCCTGTTTCTGGGGATGACGGGTCTAACGTATAAGAAGAGATTGATTAGGTTGGGATTGAATTCGCTAGAGTTCAGACAAATGAGGGGGGGATCTCATAGAGACTTATAAAATTCTAACAGGACTGGACAGGGTAGATGCAGAGAGGATGTTCCCAGTGGTGGGTGCATCCAGAACCAGGGGGTCACAGTATGAGGGTTCGGGGTATGCAATTTAGCATGGAGATGACGAGACATTTCTTCACCCAAAGAGTGGTGAGCCTATGGAATTCATTGCCACAGGAAGTGGTTGATGCCAAAACATTGAATGTATTCAAGAGGCAAATAGATATAGCACTTGGGGTGAATGGGATCAAAGATTATTGGGAGAAAGCAGGATTAGGCTATTGAGTTGGACGATCAGCCAAGATTGTGAAGAGGGCAGAGCAGGTTCAGAGGGCTGAATGGCCTCCTCCTGTTCCTATCTCCTATGTTTCTATGCTTCTATGTTCACCGGCCAATATCTTACTGGATAATCCCTGTTGTCCTTCTTTATCAAAGGAACAACATTGGCTATTCTCCAGTCTTCTGGTTATCACTTGTGGCTGAAGAGGATACAAAGGTTTCTGTGTCTCCTCCCTTGTCCCCCTCAGTATCCTGAGATTGATCCCATCTAGCCTTGGAGTCTCAGCTACCTTAATGTTTCTCAAATGCCCTAGAATGTCAATATACTCCCTAATCTTACCATCATCCTTGTCCTAATCCTTGATGAATACCAATGTGAAGTACTCGTTAAAAAATCACCCACTTTCTCTGGTTCTATGCATAAATTCTCTCCATTGCCCCTGCCTTTCCTTAGTTACTTCTTGCTCCTGACAGACATATAAAATGCCTTGGGATTCTCCTTAATCCTACTTACCAAGGACAATTCATGATGCCTTCTAGCCCTCCTAACTCCTTGTTTAAGTTATTTCCTGCTTCATTTATGTTCCTTAAGGACCTTGTCTAATTTTAGTTTCCCAAACTTTACAAGATGACACAGTGATGAGCACTGCTGTCTTACAGCACGAGGGAATTGGGCTCTGTGTGGAGTTTGCACATTCTTCCCATGTCTGTGTGGGTTTCTGCTGGGTGCTCCAGTTTCCTCCCACAGTCTAAAGATGTGCAGATTAGGTGGATTGTCTTGTTAAATTGCCAATAGTGTTCAGAGATGTGTAGATTAGGTGTGTTAGCCTAATGCAGGGTTACAGGGGAAGGATAGGGGATGAGTCTGGGTGGCACGCTCTTCAGAGGGTTGGTGTGGACTTGTTGGGTGAAGGGCCTGTTTCTGCACATTAAAAAAAATGCTTCCAGTTCTGAGGAAGGGTCACTAGACCTGAAACGTTAATTTTGACTTCTCTTCACAGATGCTGCCAGACCTGCTGAGCTTTTCCAGCAACTTCTGTTTTTGTTCCTGATTTACAGCATTCACAGTTCTTTTTGTTTTATATGCTTCCTTTCCCTTTTTGGAAGGATTAGTAGCTTATTAGGCCATTTCAGAGTCAACTACATTGTTGTTGGTCTGGAGTCACATGTAGGGCCAATTAGATAAAAACAACAGGTTTCTTTCCCTAAAGGGTTTTTGTGAATCAGATGTGGTTTTAATAACAACACATTCACCATTAGACACGTTTCTAATTCCAGATGTTTATTGAATTCATATTTCACCAACTTGGTGAAATTCCAACAAGTTCCCACAACACTGGCATGGGATTCTAGATTACTCGTCCAGTGATGTTCGCACTAGCCCATCACATCCGATCTGTGGGAATCGTCCGTAACAGTTAGTAAGAAGAAGGGTTTCAGGTCAAATCTGGGTGAGTTTGGGATTCCCTGATGGTCCACAATCTAGTAGGTGTGAGTATGCTCTCCAGATAATTATTTGAATCATCTGTTTGAAACAGGCCTTTCCATTTCATTGGACCTAAACACCATAGAAGTGGACAGTAGTGTTCTAGTGAGCCAAGATTTCTGCCTATTTTCTGCTCATAGGTGCACGACTATCACCCTGAAATGAACACCGTGAACTGTCCTGGTGTGCATTGCTGTAAGCCTCTGTGTTATTTGCAAAATATAGGACAAATTCCAGATCAGGCGAACAAAGAGTGCTGCATGATTTTAGGGCGCAGAATTGAAGTGTGATCTCAAAGCAAAAACAAAATCTAATTGTTTCTAAATTGAGTTGTCTACTGTGCCTAAATTTCAACTTTCTGCTTTGCTAGTTAGCAAAATAGCTTTCTTCCTCCACTTCCAGATAAAGAACTGCTAATGTAGTGAAACTCCGTGATGGGAGCAATCTTGTGGAAGAGTCATAAAGTTGTAATATGATGCTAAGGTTCGATGGACTTTCACAAATAACTTTTTCAATATTTGAGCATGATTAAACCTCTTAATTTGCTCATTAGATTGCAGATTTATAGTCCTTCCTCCATCCAAGAATAAAATCCTGCCTGAATAAAGCCGTACAACAGAAAAAATGGCAAATAAGGCTTTCTAAAAAATACCCTTTCTATGTGAAGAAGAAACCTCAGTGCTTTCAATATTTATAGTTTCAATAAAACATGTAATCTTTTTGCCTGGCTGCCCTAATTCATATGAGTCACTGGGACAGAAAGGAATGTGAATTTCCTCCTAATATCTTCTTGGTTATAATTTGCTTGTGTAATGAAAACAAGACTAAAACTAAATGGTGATCGACTTCAATTCAGCTTATTGGCATTCTCAAGTATATCTTCGGGCTAGTCAAATGCATAATTTATCTGGTAAATAACTATTGTTGTGGTTCATTATTAATAAAGTAACCATGAAATCATCATCAACAAAACATAAATTAATGTTTGTTTCAGCAATTTTAAATTACCTGATTAAGAAGTAGCCTGCCCCTTGTTTCAGTAATCAAATGGCGCTATTACTAATTCTGTCCTCATTTGCAACTACAAATTCTCTTTGCATAAATCTTCCACAGAATTGCCACCATGAACTACTTTAAATGCGCACCACAGGCATTTAGATTCCTCACTTTTCACATTAATGTCAACCTAACAAATTAACTTCTCAGAATGAGTTAAGTGGGGTAAATTGATTTTTTTTGTCAGTCTTTGCTGGCTTATTAACAGCAACTGGTGTTATTTATAGAACCTCACAGATCCTGCTAATGATCTTGACATTTGTGTCAACCGGCAAAACAGTAGGGATACTCTTTCAGCAATTCTATTTGATGGGACCTGTTGCTGTGCTATTTATTTATCTATCTTCGTTATTATTTGACAATTTTCTTCAAGTAGCAAAACTTAACATTTCACCATTCTAACATTTGCAATTAATCAATAGATAGTATATCTCTGCTTCAAGGTGCTGAATCAGTCAATGCTGTTGTATAAACAAGGCTGTGACAGCTAGCAATTTGCTTATTTACGGTGGAATAGTCCATTTACCAGCTATTTCATTAATCATCATTTTGTACTGATATTTAATTATAGAGGGATAAGTCACCAATTATAATATATTTTTAAAAAGTCCTGCAAACCTAAAATTGTGCTTCCACATACAGCTTGGAAACCAACATCAACAATACTTAATACAATACGTACAGATAACAGGGTACCACTGGGACCTAGTTTTGGGCATGGATGCTACTCAATGTTCTTGCTAACTGGTGGGAAGGAGGTCGGCCCAGAATTGGACTTTGAAATTCCTTTAAATTACCTGGGTGAAGTGCAGTGCTCGACCTGCCAGTTGAATTTTATGTAAAATAACTTTACTTTTTCAAATAGAAGTTTGATTTCTATTCACTTTTGTCCTCACCATTTTTATTGTATTCACAAGTCGTTCTTTCTCTGTGCAACTTGGAAATAAATGTTATCCTGCTATTCATCACTTTTCTTCCATTATAAAAAAAGACCCTAATACTGTCACATTAATGTAAAATATGGACAATAGGCCTTCCAATCACAGTAATTAATTTAATACCTGGGACTTTCATGGACAAAATATTTTTAAAGAGGGAAAACACTGGCTCAAAATAACCACTGAGATTTCCTGATTCAGGCACGTTGAGCAAGCTTCATGACCCTGTCATGAAAAAAACAGAGACTTCCTGAGATGAAATTGAAATTCTTACCAAAGGTAATGAAACCAGTTAGTTAGGTTCCCATAAGAGGCATATACTGAATGTGGGTCCTATTTGACTTACACCATTGTGAAAGCTTTACACTTTGGAAATAGAACCTTCCTTACAATCACCAAGCCTGAAAAGCCAGACAGGAAATATACAAACAAGCTCCTCCTTTTTGGCAGGCCTGAGGAGATGGGTTATAGACCATGCTGTCTCTGTCTCTTTCTCTCTCTCACATACACATACACACGCACAAACAGCAACATTAATGGTTTAATAGTACTAATTGGAAAGAAGCATCACAACACTGACAAATTCAACAAAAACTGCAATATTAACTCGGACTGACATTAACCCTTAAGGACACAAAGACACCCATAAGGAAGATGATGAGCAGCAGCAGCAGCTGTCTTCTCCTCACACCAGGAGACAGGGACAGAGAGAGAGGGAGACAGAGACAGAGAGAGAGAAGGGCAGCTCACAGGAGATATTATAACTGGGTGCAGAGGCAGAAGATCAATTCCCTGGCATCTCTGAACACAATGCCACAGGAGACGCAGAGTGTTGTGTAAGATGGTTGTAAGTATTTGCATCCTTCTAGAAGATCTACTGCCAAATGGACCAGCTGGGTATGCATTACTGTCAAACTTGAGGCATTACCTTGATTGCCATGACTGACATCTTACACTATGTGCTACTTTGGTAAATAAGTGGTTCAGAGACTTTTTCATGGCCACCAGTTCTCCTTTGTCTATTCTTTGTCTAGGTCTTTCTATTGAATTGCAGTGGAGATACTCACTGAAGAGTCTTTACAGAGGGGGTGGTATTCTTAATTAACAGAGTAGTTTGTTGCATGATAACAGTAAGTATTATATACTAGGCAGGCATAATTACTAGGGTAGTGCAGAATATATCTGTTCCTCTCAAAAATTTATGTAGAACCCCTGTCTCCACCCACAGATTGGGCAGAGTTCAATGTGAAATAGATATTAATTCCTTCTGGACCATTACCTGATACTACAAATGTCGTCACAATCATCAAGTCCATTATAAAATTATAAAATGCAGAAGGCCTGGCAGTATCTGTGGAGAGAGAAACAAATAACGTTTCAAGTCCAGTGATTCTTCTGACTAAGGGTTATAATCTCTGACTCTTTCCAAACATCTGCAGGATACTTGAGCAGGATCTTGCCAATTGTCAGGAATGGGAATAATTCATCACAGCATTGCTAGTGCTTGGTGGACAGCTTTGTCCAAGGTTAGTGGTGAGTGCTCTTGGAATTTTACTCCCCCCAGGATAGGTTAGGCAGTGGTGAGGAATGACAAGTGTAAAGGTAGTAGCATGGCTATCATTCTCTATGCCTATCCACTAGCTCACAGCTTCGCTGCAATTTTACAGGCATTGGAGGAGACTTTGAATGGTCTGTCTATCCATTGTCCACCATTGGCTAATTAAGGCCCTAAACAATAGGCTGTTTCCACCTCCACTACTTTTTCCCATGTCAGGCTATAGCTGGCATCCAGTTGGAGGCCTGGCAGCCTCATTGCTTGAGCTGCTTTATAGTGCCCCCTATCCTTGGCTCACAGACCCCGCCCAGTGGTCTTCTTCTCCCTGGCTTCCCTTTCCTCTGCCCTGTCCAGCCCTGCTATGCTTGGCCTCTACCCTGGCCCACCAAACTCTCTCCTGACCTACCTTCTTATCCTATGGCAGCAACAATCTTCTTCGAGCAATTGGCGCAGCCCCAACAATGACCATTACTCCTGGTGACACAGTTGGTAGCAAACAACTGCCATTTCATTGACCAACAGCCTTCATAGGTGGGATCTTCTACCCATATGATTGCCCTAAGCCAATCAGCTGCTGACCTAGCAGCAGTCCTACCCTCTGACTTACGTTGCAAGTATGGAAGCCCCCAAAACAATCTTAAATTCTACCCCAATAAACATCAGTGAACATTGCATGGCATGTGGCAGTGTAATAGTTAATTCTATTGTTATTTCACTGCAAGACTTCCACTTCTGCTTACCCAGGTACAGCAAGACTCAGTGTAAAACCAGTGTCTCCTCCCCTGTAGCTTTCAATATCCTTTAGCTTATTCTTTTAAGACCTTCAATATCCTTTCTGTGAAAGCCTGAGTTGACTGGCTGACCTGGGAGATTTGTGTTGGTATTTTACCACTCTTGCTGTGTGATTTGTAGAAAGATATACAGGAGGGTGTCAATCTACCAAATTCTCACCTCTGGTCAATCATGTCATAGGAAAGGGCTACCTGCCTGGCAGAAGAGGGTAGACAATTGGTTACGTAAGTGTCTAATCCTGCTCAGACTGAGGATGACATCACAAGGTTCCTGGTGGAGATGGAGCATTGTATTAATGCCGAAGCCTGGCAGGTACCTCCTGGTGGGTTTGCTAATGGCTAGTTGAGGAAGCTGCAAGGTTCCCTACACATCCCTACCTAAAGAGCAGAAATCAGTGGGCTTCAGCTGTGGCCAAACACCATTCTGTGAAGTATATGGCTTGACAGTTGTGACCACTTCTAATATCAAAATATCTTTACAGGTAATCTCAAGATGGAGGCACCTAAACAATTCCCCTCTTATGGTGGCAGCACCCACCTCTGCCAATGTGGCTGCCTTCTCTCAAGTCGCTTTGACTCAGACCGCAGAATCACAAACTTTGTCATTAGTTATACAATTAGGAGACTCTCCTACATGAATACATTGGCAGGAACCACATCACAAGGGCAGGTTTTAGTGATCCAGAAATGGTCCTAACCAGGAATAATTTCTCGTATAAGTAGAATCTGCCCTTTAAAGTGTAGGCCTGATTTGCAATGTCTCAATTATGTTCCCACTCAATAGTGATGGATTATAATGGCCGCTTAAACTAAGGAGTCATTTGTACGCATTTAGAACTCTAGTTTAACCTCATCTCCGCATGAACGCTAAGGTCCACCTATGATTGAGACTGGCCAAATCACAATGGAGGGTAATGAGTGGTACGTGGAGTGCATGGGTTAGCATGAGTTGGCACTAATTTGGCATTGGATTTATAAAGGCAAAGTAGGTGAATAAAAGAGCACAAGTTAACATGTGTGTAAGAGAAGCATTGGAAGTGGCTGAGGAGTGGTGGGGGGCATGGGGTGGAGGTGTGGGAATGAGGGGATAGGGAAGTTGAGAGCTAGAGAGCCTAAACAGATTATAGAATAATTAAGGAGAAAGTCTGGAAGAACTAGTTCACTTCAGCACTCACCTGACCCTGTGGTTTTCTGGGATCTGCTTCATAGTCGGTGACCCCAAATCCATCCAACCACCTGTGTTTCTGAGCAAAAAAATTGGATCTAACTGGACCTTCTAAACAGAAGTGGGTTTGCTGATTTCCCAACTCAGGACACTGCCCTCAGTTTTCAGAAATCAGGCCCTAAATTTTGAAAGTAAATCTACAAAATAATCACTATATAAATAGATATACTGACATTCAGCTCTACAACTACAGCAAAAATTCATCTTCTGCACACTCACACAAATCACTCAGTTGAAACCCTTTATGCTAAAATTGTTGATTGGTAACTCTCTCTGTCTAATTCTTAGGACTTGTGATCAAAATTTGACACTTGATAGCAGCACACTTATCAACTTTGCACAGCTTGAAGTTTTGATTTTCTAATGTTGCCCAAGAGGGATTAGAGGATTAGTAACCACTCAAGATTCTTTTTCCACAGTACTATGTGTAGGCTTGTGTGTGTATAAACAATGTCCTTGACAATGACAAAAAAAACACTTGCGATCCTTCCTCCCACACTAGAAAATGTTTAACTGTGAATAATGCAGTTATTTTGCAGATGATTAAAGTAGAATGTGAAACATTTTGATGTATTTCGAAATGTTCTGTTTTCCATTTATTTCAGAGTCTAGATGAAGAGCACTGGGATCAATAAAGTCATTTTAAGGAAAGTTAATTAAATATCAATTCAGCCCATGTGAAGCCCAAGCCCAATCCTCTCATACCCCAATTTTTTCATTATAAGATCCATATATTTCACGCATATTAGAATGCTGTTAATGATTTAATTTCTCTTCAAATCAATTGCAATTGGCTGGTTTTTCTCATGTTTCTGGAGCGTGGAAGAGAATAATCATAGAATCTCTATGTTGTGGAAGCAGGCCATTCAGCCCACTGAGTCCACACCACCCTCTGTAGACTATCCCTCCCAGGCCCCTCCCCCCATCATCTCCCTGTAATCTTACATTTCTAATGGCTAATCCACCTAGACTGCACATCCCTGGATACTATGGGCAATTTAGCATGGCCAATCCACCTAAGTTGCACATCTTTAGACTGTGGGAGGAGACTGGAACGCCCAGCAGAAACACACGCAAACACAGGGATAATGAGCAAACTCCATGTACAGTCGCTTGAGACTGGAATCAAACCATGGTACCTGGCACTGTGAGGCAGCGGTGTTAACCATTGATCCACTGTGCCAGCCCTAAGCAAACAGGGAAGAAAATGATCATATTTGCAATGGTTTTCAGCTGGTAAACAAATGCAAATATTACCAGTTTTTTAAAAGATTATGACTGGTGTTCCAAGGAAATTGAAAGTATTCAGTGGCATTTTGACTTCAAATGTGTTTTTAGCCATCCAGAATGGTAGCCTTGCATATACCAATAGGGGACTTACCATTGGCTTTTAAACCCCTGAGAAATTGGGCTGCTTTCCAGATGTGAATGTGTTGTAGCTAGCATGGAAAGAGTAAGTTTTGATGTTATTTTTCATCTCTCTTTGAGAGTGAGGAGGACCATAAATATTCTGCCTGTCTTCACAGAACTCCAGATGGCTGTTGTCAACCGTGACTGGCAAGATTCCCCTTCCTATCAGAGACTGTGGTTAAGTAATGGCAATGTCACTGGACTTGTAATCCAGAAGACCAGCCTAAAATCCTTGGAGACATGGATTTAGACCTCACCACAGCTGCTGTTGGAACTTAAATACAACTAATTGGTAAAATTCTGAAATATGAAAGGAGATAGCAAGAAATTGCAGATGCTGGAGTCAGAGTCAATACAGTGTGGAACTGGAGGAACACAGCAGGTCACGCAGCATCAAAGGAGCAGGAACGTCGACGTTTTGGGTTTACACCCGTCATCAGGTCTGGGGAGGGGGAAGGGAGCTCAGAAATAAATGGGGGTGGAAGGTAGGTGGGATGGTGGTAGATGGATGCAGGTAGGGGATTGTGGAGATTGGTCAGTCAGAAAGGTGGGGCAGATAGGTGGGAAAGAAGATAAACAGGTAGTGTCAGGATAGGGAGGCGGGGATGAGAGGGAATGTGGACATAAGATGAGACCGGGGTTGGGGAGACTTTGAAACTGGTGAATTCTATGTTGAGGCCATTGGGCTGTAAGCTCCTGAGGCACATTACGAGTGTTGTTCCTCTAGTTTGTGTGTGGTGTCATTGTGGCATTGGAAGAGGCCCAGAATGGACATGTCACCCAGGGAGTGAGACGATAGTTAAAATGGTTGACAACCGGACAGTGGTGTTGATTATAGCATACAGAGCACAGACGCTCTGCAAATCAGTCACCAAGTCTGCGCTTGGTACAGGAGGCCACATCAGGAGCAACGGATACAGTAGACCAGGCTGGAGGATGTACAGGTGAATCCCTGTCAGATTTGAAATGATTGTTTAGGGCCCTGGATGGAGGTGAGGGGGGAGGTGTTGGGACAGGGGTAGCACCTCCTGCAGTTCAGGGAAAGGTATGTGGTGGGGTTGGTAGGGATTGTGGAGCAGACGAGGGAGTCTCAGAGTGAGCGGTCCCTACAAAAGGCAGATAGGGGTGGGGAGGGAAATATGTCTTTGGTCGTGGGGTCGGATTGTAGGTAGCAGAATTTGCGGAGGATGATGCACTGGATGTGGAGGTTGGAAGGTGGTATGTGAGGACGGGGGGACTCTGTTCTTATTTTTATTGGGGGCAGAGGGTTTGAGAGCAGGAGTGTGGAAAATACAAGAGATGCAGTTGAGGGCATGTGAGTGGGGAAGATGCGGTTCTTGAAGTAGGAGGATATTAGTGATGTCTGGGAGTGGAACGCTCCATCTTGGGAGCAGATGCGGTGGAGGTGGAGGAAATGGGATTAAGGGATCACATACTTGCAGGAGGATGGGTGAGAGGAGGTGTAGTCAAGTTAGCTGTGGGAGTCAGTAGGTTTGAAAGAGATGTCAGTGTTGAGACAGTTACCGAAGATGGAGATGGAGAATTCCAGATGAATTTGAGGTTGGGGTGAAAGGTGTTAGGAAAGTTGATGAACTGTTCAAGCTCCTCGTGGGAGCATGATGCAGCACTGATACAGTCATCAATGTCGCGGAGGAAGAGGTGAGGAATGGTGCAGGTGTAACAGCCTCAACATGGAATTCACTAGTTTCAAAACCTCCCTACCCCGGCCTCATCCCATGTCCAACCTTCCCTCTCATCCCTGCCTCCTTGACCTGGAACAACCTGTCCATCTTCTTTCCCATCTATCCGCCCCACCCTTCCCACTGACCAACCTAAACAACCTCATACCTGCATCCACCTAGCACCATCCCACCTACTTTCCCCCAGCCCCACCCCACTATTTATTTATGAGTTCCCTTCCCAGTCCTGATGAAGGGTGTAAACCAGAAATGTTGACTTTCCGGCTCCTCTGACGCTGGCTGAACTGTTGTGTTCCTCCAGATCCACACTGCACTGACTGGAATATGTAAGTCAGTTTCAGAAATGGTGTTTAGAAACTATCATCGATTCTTCATTAATGCCTTTTGGGAAGGAAATCTGCTGTGCATACCTTGGCTAGTCCAAAATGTGACTTCAGACCACATAGCATTATGGTTGACTCTGAGATGACTAGGAAGCCAATCAGTTGGAAAGCAATTAGGGATGGGCAATAAATGCTGGCCTTGCCAGTGATGCCCACATCCTAGAAAAACAATTCTGAACCATTCCTCCTATTTAAATCTCTATGACTCTATTTTCTGCCCTTTGGACATATCATTAAAAATAACTGTGAAAAAACATAAGTGGGTCTAAGCTCATATTCTAGAATTGGAAAGCTGTCCTAGGAAATTGCCACAGCAGTTCACAAAAATTATTAAGAGGAGACGTAAGCCCATTTTTCAGCAGCAGGGGGAGAGGCGACAGCGAGGACCAGGGGGCTGCCGGGAATATATTTGGGCAGCGGCTGAACCCGAGACACTAAACGTGTAGTGTCTCCCACCCGCCCTCTTTCTCCAACCAAAAAAAAAGGACTCTGTGGTGTGTTGGTAAGGTAAGGTTTTTATACTTTTTCTTCTGTATTGTGTAATTGGTTAAAAATTTATTTTCTTTTTTTTATTTATCTATTAATTGGTTGCTTGAAAGGACCATAGCAGAGAAGTATTAGAAAGTATTTAACTCATAAATTGAGATAAAGTAATAAAGTAATTAACGAAGTAGAGATGGCTGGGCAGGTGATGTGCCGTAGCTGTATGATGTGGGAGCTGGCTGATCCCATTGTGAACGGCAGTGACCACATCTGCAGCAAGTGTTGGTTGCTGGAAGAACTCCGGCTCACAGTTGAAGATCTGGAATCTGAGCTTCAAACACTGCGGCACATCCGGGAGGGGGAGAGTTACCTGGACGCTTTGTTTCAGGAGGCAGTCACACCTGGTAGATTAAGTAATTCAAATTCAGTTAGTGATCAGGGACAACAGGGTGTGACTGCAAGTGAGGCAGGTAAGGGGATCCTGAGTTCAGGAGTGGAGAAGCCTCAGCTTTTGACCTTATCCAACAGGTACAAGATACTTGCTCCCTGCGTGGATGAGGAAAAGGGCTGCAGGGAGGATGAGCCAGCTCACCGCAGCACCATGGTGCAGAAGGCCATTCAAGAGGGGGGAGCAAAAAGACAAGTGGTAGTTATAGGGGATTCTATAGTTAGGGGGATAGATAGTATCCTTTGCAAGCCGGATCGGGAGTCCCGCCTGGTGTGTTGCCTACCCGGTGCCAGGGTGCAGGACATCTCTGACCAGCTTGAAAGGATATTGGAGCGGGAGGGGGAGGATCCAGTTGTTGTGGTCCACGTTGGGACTAACAACATAGGCAAGGCTAGGATGGAGGACCTGTTTGGGGATTATCAAGCACTAGGAACGAAATTGAGGAACAGGTCCTCGAGGGTCATAATCTCCGGATTACTGCCCGAGCCACGTGCAAATTGGCATAGGGATAAGAAAATTAGGGAAGTAAACACGTGGCTAAGGGAGTGGTGTGGGAAAGAAGGGTTCCATTTCATGGGGCATTGGCATCAGTTTTGGAACCGAAGGGATCTGTACCGATGGGACGGTCTCCACCTGAACCGATCTGGAACCAGTATTCTTGCGAAAAGGATAACTAGGGTGGTCACTAGGACTTTAAACTAGTGAGTTGGAGGAAAGGGAAAGGGAAAACGATGGAGTATGATGGTAAATAAAAAGGTAAGCAGCAGGTTAGCATGTGTGCAGGAGGGTTTGAGTTCAAGGCAGACTACGAAAGAAGCAAAAAGGAAGGATAACTCAGGAGATATTATTAGAGAGGTTGGAAATCATGAGGGTAAGAAAGCTAGCATAAAAGCACTTTACCTGAATGCTCGTAGCATTCGTAACAAGGTTGATGAGTTAACGGCACAAATCATCGCAAATGAATATGATTTGGTAGTCATTACTGAGACATGGTTACAGGACGGTCACGACTGGGAGTTAAATATCCAAGGGTACCAGACTATTCGGAAGGACAGACAGGAAGGTAAGGGAGGTGGTGTAGCTCTGATATTCAAGGACGCCATCAGGGCGGTGCTGAGAGATGATATAGGTTCTATGGAGAATGAGGTTGAATCCATTTGGGTGAAAATTAGAAATCCTAAGAGGAAAAAGTCACTGATAGGCGTAGTCTATAGGCCACCAAATAATAACATCACAGTGGGGTGGGCAATAAACAAAGAAATAACTGATGCCTGTAAAAATGGTACGGCAATTATCATGGGAGATTTTAACCTACATGTAGATTGGTCAAACCAGCTCGGTCAGGGTAGCCTTGAGGAGGAGTTCATTGAGTGTATCTGTGATAGTTTTCTTGAACAGTATGTAATGGAACCGACGTGGGAGCAAGCTATCCTAGATCTGGTCCTGTGTAATGAGACAGAAATAATTAATGATCTCATAGTTAGGGATCCTCTTGGAAAGAGTGATCACAGTATGGTTGAATTTAGAATACAGGTGGAGAGTGTGAAGATAAAATCCAATACCAGGGTCCTGTGCTTGAACAAGGGGAACTACAATAGAATGAGGGAGGACTTGACTAAAGTAAACTGGAAACAAAGATTTTATGCTGGGACAGTTGACGAGCAGTGGAGGACTTTCAAAGCAATCTTTCAAAGTGCTCAGCAAAAGTATATTCCAATGAAAAGGAAGGACTGGAAGAAAAGGGGTAATCTGCCATGAGTGTCTAAAGAAATAAGGGAGGCTATCAAATTGAAAGAGAAGGCATACAAAGTGGCCAAAAACATCATGAAACTAGAAGATTGGGAAAACTTTAAAGGTCAACAGAAAGCCACAAAAAGAGCTATAAGGAAAAGTAAGATAGAACATGAGAAAAAACTAGCACAGAATATAAAGACAGATAGGAAAAGTTTCTTTAAATATATAAAACGAAAAAGAGTGGCTAAAGTAAACATTGGCCCTTTAGAACATGAGAAGGGGAATTTAGTTATGGGATATGATGAAATGGCCGAGGCATTGAACAGATATTTTGTATTGGTCTTCACAGTGGAGGACACTAATAACATGCCAGTAATAGACAAAGAGACGAAGGTAGGTGAGGACCTGGAAACAATCATAATTACGGAAGAGGTAGTGTTGGGCAAGCTAATGGAGCTAAGGATTGATAAGTCTCCTGGCCCTGATGGAATGCATCCCAGGGTACTAAAAGAGATGGCGGGAGAAATAGCAGGTGCACTGGCGGTAATTTTCCAAAATTCGCTGGACTCTGGGGCAGTCCCAGCAGATTGGAAAACAGCAAATGTGACGCCACTGTTTAAAAAGGGAAGTAGACAAAAGATGGGGAATTATAGACCGGTTAGCTTAACCTCTGTAGTGGGGAAGATGCTTGAGTCTATTATCAAGGAAGAAATAGCAAGGCATCTTGATAGAAGTTGTCCCGTTGGGCAGACGCAGCATGGGTTCATGAAGGGCAGGTCATGCTTGACAAATCTTTTGGAATTCTATGAAGACATTATGAGCGAGGTGGACAATGGGGACCCAGTGGATGTGGTGTACCTAGACTTCTAAAAGGCTTTTGACAAGGTGCCGCACAAGAGGCTACTGCATAAGATAAGGATGCATGGCATTAAGGGTAAAGTATTAGCATGGATAGAGGATTGGTTGACTAACAGGAAGCAAAGAGTGGGGATAAATGAGTGCTATTCTAACTGGCAGTCAGTGACTAGTGGTGTTCCTCAGGGATCGGTGTTGGGACCGCAATTATTTACAATTTATATGGATGATTTGGAGTTGGGGACCACGTGTAGGGTGTCAAAGTTTGCAGATGACACTAAGATGAGTGGCAAAGCAAAGTGTGCAGAGGACTGTGAAACTTTGCAGAGGAACATAGATACATTGAGTGAGTGGGCAAAGGTCTGGCAGATGGAATACAATGTAAATAAATGTGAAGTCATACATTTTGGTAGGAGTAATAGTAAAAAGGATTATTACTTGAATGGTAAAAAGTTGCAGCATGCTGCTATGCAGAGGGACCTGCGTGTCCTTGTGCATGAATCACAGAAGGTAGGTCTGCAGGTACAACAAGTAATTAGGAAGGCAAATGGAATTTTGTCCTTCATTGCTAAAGGGATTGAAATAAAAAGCAGAGAAGTTATGTTGCAGCTGTACAAGGTGCTGGTGAGGCCACACCTGGAGTACTGTGTGCAGTTTTGGTCTCCTTACTTGAGAAAGGATGTACTGGCACTGGAGGGGGTGCAAAGGAGGTTCACTAGGTTGATTCCGGAATTGAGGGTGTTGGCTTATGAGGAGAGACTGAGTAGATTGGGATTATATTCATTGGAATTCTGAAGATTGAGGGGGGATCTTTTAGAAACATATAAAATTATGAAGGGAATAGATAAGATAGAAGTAGAGAGGATGTTTCCACTGGCAGGTGAAGCTAGGACAAGAGGGCATAGCCTCAAGATTAGAGGGAGCAGATTTAGGACTGAACTGAGAAGGAATTTCTTCATCCAGAGGGTTGTTAATCTATGGAATTCCTTGCCCAGTGAAGTAGTTGATGCTACTTCAGTAAATGTTTCTAAAAAAAAGGTAGATTTTTTTTGAACAATAAAGGAATTAAGGGATACGGTGAGAATGCGGGTAAGTGGATCTGAGTCCACGAAAGGATCAGCCATGATCTTATTGAATGGCAGAGCAGGCTCAAAGGGCCAGACGGCCTACTCCTGCTCCTAATTCTTATGTTCTTGTGTTCTTATGTAAATTCTCGCCTGCCCCGGGCTCTCTCTTGTTGGGCATATTGGCCTGGTTTCATTAATTTTGGACCCAGATTTCCACTTAAAGAACCTGTGAGATCCTATAAACAGTAAGAGAAATGATCATTCTGTATACATTTGGCTGTTAAGGGACTATTTGTTCCCTTTATCTTCACCCAGATAATGGCTAAATACGGAACTCCATCACTTTGTTTAATAGTCTCCAAACAAAGCAACAGAGAGATTTTATTACTTTGATACTGACCCAGATGGTGACGAAGGCAAATGGTATGTTGGCCTTCATAATGTGAAGGTTCAAGTGCAGGAGCAGGAAAGTCTTGCTGCAACTGTGCGGGCACTGGTGAAGCCAGCCCTTGAGCATTGTATGCAGTTTGGGTCATCTTATCTGAGAAAGAATGTTCTGGCTGTGGAGAGAGTGCAAAAACGTTTTACCAGGCGGATGTCTAGGATGGACGTATGGGGTGAGATTAGATTGGTGCGAACTATATTCTCGAAAAGAATGACGGGGGATCTCATAAAAACCTATAAAATTCTAACAGGTCTAGATAGGGTATATGTAGGAAAGATGTTCTCAAAGGCCAGCAAGCCCAGAACCAGGGTCACAGTCCAAGGATAAGGGATTAGGTCTTTTAGAACAGAGGCGAGGAAGAATTTCTTCACCTAGAGAGTGGAGTTCTCTGCCACAGAAATCATTTGGGGCCAAAACATTGAAGACTTTCAAGAAAAATATCGATATATGTCTTAGGACTAAAGGGACAAAAGAGTATAGGGAAAAACGAGGGAACAGGATGCTGCATTGGATGATCAACCATTATCATACTGAATCGTGAAGCAAGTTTGAAAGAGCAAATAGCCTACTCCTGCACCTATATTCTATGTTTCTACCTTTAAGTGAATGCACATTGTCGAAGTATGGCTCCCTAGTTTCTCGCAGCTCACAGCAGTAGTTTAAATGAGGAGCCATTGACATGGCTATAGTCTTTTGCCATCCTGAATACAGACTGTGAGCAATTTTCCTCTGTTGTTTCCAGCTCCAAGCTTCTCCACACTCACCTTTGAACTGCCCAATTGAATACCTGCATTGAGATCACTTTATGTGTAATGCCTAATATAGCACAATTAACGCCAAACCCGGAAGTAAAATTATAATGAACTGAATGTTTTTCACAGGCAGATATTTTGAACTTACTTCTATGTTTCCCACAATATATTTGATTCTCTTTATCCATACCCTAAGCCCAATGCATCTCTGAAAAATATTGGGATCTCTATTTCCAGACAAATATTCAATTCATGCCTCTTCAATTAGCATGGCCTCGTGTTTTACTCTCTGGACAAGATTAAATATTTGCTGTGGTTAAAATACTTAATTGCATTTTTGAACCTGAAAAATAATCATGGAATATATTAAAAAATGGTTTGTTACCTTGTGTTTTGATATTTCAGCTCTGGAGTGTTCAGTGATATAATAGCCTGACTCTCAAAATATGGCACTGAAGTGCTTTTAATTTTTATGTAGGGATTCAATTTACATTGGCAAAATATCTACAAAGATCCATAGAGTATTCAGAAAACAAAGCATATTGAAGAAATATGTCCTTGTATTTCTGATGGTGTCAAGTTCTTCTATAAAACCCAGAGAATAATTATTTTGCACCTAATCTAGGAATGGCATGATATATTGTTTCCAAGAATGTCAAGCTATGAAAAAGTTTTTCCACTGAAGCAAGCTATACCATGTTGTAATGATATCCGGGGGGTTTGAGTTTGCACCTTGGCATCACCTTCAATTATAGATTACCTTTGTCTACCAATTGACAATACAGAGTGATTTTGTCTTTGGGGAAAGTCAAGTGTTTTTTTTGATTCCTTTCATACTATTTCCTTGCAGATAAGGAGCATATTTAACTGGTTGTCTTCTTGGATCATCTCATCCTGTTAAATGTTTTGATAAGCTTCCAACAGGGCAGGAAATGAATGCTTTGAAGACATATCTTTTCTTCGTAAGCATTAACTATCTAAAGGCAGATGTAGGACAAATTTCAGAAGTAGTGCAATCAGTATTTGCTACTCTACAAATTATATTTCTCATTTTCAGATTTAAATATAATTAATTTTTTGGAATTGTATTACTTTTAAGCTAACAGTCGATATCATTAGCCTCAAAATTACACTTTAGAGAGTACACATTAGAGATTAAGTTGATTCGACTGAGACACAACAAAAGAGGTCTGAGTAACTATTACGCCAGCAAGAGTGAACTTGATACCAAGTTGATTTAACTAAGTAGAACTTTTTTAAATGCTGCTATAACATCAAAATATTCACACCTCAAAGCCAAAGTGAGCAATCATCACTTGTAGTAAGCAATCATTTACAGGCCCAGTGTGACAGTAGTTTGCAAGAAATTTTAAGTGAAACAAAGAGTCCCTCTCCTCACTTGGAATTTCCCTCAATGACTTGGTTGAAACCTTGCTCAGTAGTGACATAGCTACTGGACTATGTATTGGTGAAACCTTTAAATCAATCTTATCAAGAGATAAATGCTTGAGGAAAAGTAGCTATAATCTGGTCTGCTGTAAAAAGTGCAAACCTGTTTGTTATAATCACTCTCAATACAAAATCCAGTTATCAGCCCCTTTGACCATTAAACCATAAGATATAGGAGCAGAATTATGCCATTCACCCCATCAAGTCTGCTCCAGCATTTGTTCTTGGCTGACATGTTTCTCAACTTTATTCTGCTGCCTTTTGCCTGGAGCCCTTAATCCCATCTGTCTCTGTCTTAAATACACTCAATGACTTGACCTCCACAGCCTTCTGCAGCAATGAATTTCATAGATTCACCACCCTCTGGCTGAAGAAATTCATCCTCATCAGTTTTACAGGGCCATTCTTTCACTTTGAAGTTGTTCCCTCGGTTCCTAGTGTCTTCTACTAGCAAAAACATCTTTTCCGTTTCCATTCAATAAGGCATCTCAGTGTTCTGTCAGTTTCAATGACATCCCCCACCTCATTCTTCTAAATTCCAAGCACAGACCCAGAGTCCTCAACAGCTATTCATCCCCAGGATCATTTTTCATGACCTCTTGCAACACCAGCACATCGTTCCTTAGGTCCAACACTGCTCAAAATATTCCCAATGCAATATGACCAGAGCTTTACACAGCCTCAGCAGTACATTGTCGCCCTCTTGAAATGAATGCTAATATTGCATTTGCCTCCCTAACTGCCAACTGAACCTAGATATTAACCTTAAGAAAATCCTGAACAAGGCCTCCTAAGGCCCTTTGTGCTACAGATTTCTGAAGCCATCCCCCATTTAAAATATAGTCTATGCCTCTGTTCTTCCAACCAAAGTGCATAACCTCACACATTCTCACATTGTACTCCATCTGCCACTTCTTTGCCCACTCTCCTAACCTGTCCCCTCATCTGTCTTTGTGTCATCTGCAAACTTAGCAACAATGCTATCAGCTCCTTCATCCAGATTTACAATGTATAATATGAATAGTTGTGGTCCCAACACAGATCACTGCGGAACTCCACTAGTCACCAGATGCCATCCTGAAAAAGACCTATTTATCCTTACTCTCACCTTCTGTCAGGCAGCCCGTCCTCCATCCATACCAGTAGCTTGCCCCTAATACCATGGGCTCATACTTAACAAACTCCTGTGCGGCACTTTGTCAAAGACCTTCCGGAAATCCAAATAGATCACATCCACTGGTTCTCCTTTATCTAATTTGCTCATTACCTCCTCAAAGAATTCTAACAGATTTGTTCAGCATGACTTCTCCCCTTGATGAAGCAATGCTGACTGAACCCTATTTTCCCAGGCACTTTGAAGTACTCCACAATCTTGTCTTTAATAATAGACTCCAAAATCTCACCAATGACTGAGGTCAGGCTAATCAGCCTATAATTTCCCATCTTCTGCCTTCCACTTTTCTTAAACAGGCGTGTAACATTAGCTATTTTCCACTTCTCCGGGACACTTCCTGACTCCAGTGATTCTTGAAAGATTAGCACTGATTCCTCAGCTATCTCCTTCAGAACTCTGGTAATTCGTCTGGTCGAGGTGATTTATCCAGCTTCAGACTTTTCAGCTTCCCCAGCACATTGTCCTTCATGATGGCCACTGCTGATAACCTTCATCCTCTCTGTGCCCTAGATAATGGCTCCAATACCCATACTTCAGCTTTGCCATTTGCCCACCATAGCATGGACTTCCCCTGATAACCCCCTTGATGTGTACCGTCCAAACCCCAGCACTGAAAGTGGCACACCCCAACTTCCTAGACTGAATTGCGAAGACAGTCCCAACTGAGGGCAGCCAGCCCCCTGTCTGGTATTGCTAGAATTCCCCACTTTAGAAGTCCTGACCGCCCCAGACTGGTTGACCTGCAGAACTGGGTATGACCAAATATCCAGACTGTGAAACTGTTGATGCCCAGACCCTGATCACCCCAAGCAGTTGACTGACCATGGCAAACCTCCTGGACTGCATTAGGATGTTACCTTTGACCTGTTGGCATCCCCTGGCAGACCATGAGCCCTCTTCATTTGACTATAAAATTCTCCCTTAGGTTTTCAGACATAACCATTTGTTTGATGCACAGGTAGTGTGTTTGTTGCTGGTCCGTGCTGTAGGTTTGACATTAACAAGCTATACAGCAATGTTCCCGCCCCCTTTGAGTGTTAAGTGCTGGCAAACATAACAAGCTGTCTGGCTTTGTGTTTGTGATAAATGGCAAGAGAAAGATGCTGTGAACTCCCAAGGACGTGCAAAGGGAATGTGTGTGAAGAAGGTAAGCTAAGAGCCCTGAGATGCTTCCTGTGCAGATTGTTGAGATGGATGAGTCCCCGCATGCAAAGTGATGTGGCAGGAGCACTGCAATGGAAGATGTCAGTGAGCTCCAAAGTGAAAGCTGATCTGTGTACCGAGATATCCCAAGATCAGCCATAGTGAAGCTGGTGCTTTACCGGGTTTGACTCCCGTTGCCGGAGAGTGAAGACAGTTGCTGCCCAGGAAGCACGCCATGAGTTGTTGGGTGTCAGTCAATTTGGGAGCCTGAAGAAGGCACTGGCAAGGTGAATCCACAAAGTAACTACTCAGACATTCAACTTGGGAATTGGCACCATCTAGTTTCTCTCTGGTACCTGGGAGAATCATGAACTGTATAAAAATGAGACAAGATTAGCTAAAAATGAAATGCTCATGCCTCCTAGCAAAATTCTCATTTGACCATTGAAAACATAAGAGGAAATCAGACTTTTGTTTAATCAAAATCTCATTTTCCCATCCTCACCACATTCTATCAAATTTCTCACCATTATCAACACTGCTCAAGGATGGAACTTTTAGCCCATTTTCACTAACATGTTTTAATCTCTCTTAAGCCACTAATGAAAGCTTTAGCTGGACTTGCATTTCAATATCTCAAAGATTGAGTAAGAATTGGAACAATTTCACTGAAATGATGTGTCTCACACAATAAACTGATCAAATAATTTTAAAATGCACATATCTATGGTTTGACACTCTAAAAGAGGAGAATTGTTCATACAGTACAAACTGAAATTAATCATCTTTATTAACGTGAGAAATAGCAAATTGAAGTAATTCAGTAGATTTCTCAGTGACTGCTTCTCAGTTCGGTATAGGCCACTGTTTAATTTTAATGACGTTCCCATTTTGATAATCCACATTACTATTATTTAAATATGAATTAATATGTTCATGCTGTGAAATAAATGTAACAGAGAAAAGAAATAATTAAATGGAAACTAAAACGAGATAATTAACTCTTTTCATTGAGCATCAGTTCAAATTATCCCCTTCATCGTTGTTCTCAGGAAGATCTTCAGGGAAATTAATCTGTCCGAAGGCATCTGATATGCACCAGTGTACAAATTGAATTTTGGATAATCATTGACTTAAACCTTACATTCTTCAACATTCCATGTTGGTGCCATTCATGTCTGCATAGGATGGAATCTCCCAGCATTCTTGTTCTGATGATGTTATAGATCGCATCTTCTAATTGTCACAATAATGTTAAGATATAGACTACTGATTTTGAATCATAGAATCCCTACAGTGTGGAAACAGGCCATTTGGCCCAACAGGTCCACACCATCACTCCAAAGAACATCCCAACCAGACCCATTCCCCGACATTTCCCATGTCTAACCCAAACATCCCTGAGCATAACCAATCCGCCTACCCTGCACATCTTTGGACTGTGGGAGGAAACTGCAACACCTGGAGGAAACCCACGCAGACACGGGGAGAATGTGCAAACTCCACACAGACAGTCACCCAAGGGTGGAAGCGAACCCAGGTCGCTGGCGCTGTGAGGCAGCAGTGCTAACCACTGAGCCACCATGCTACCCTTATTAACAACTTTATCAGTCTCATTCTCTCACTAATCCTCATGCACTTTTTGTTTACAGTTTTTTTACAGTTTTGTTATTTAACCTATTTTTCTAATCAACCTGTTCAGAGATGTTATGATACATCCCTGGAGCAAGTGGGACTTGATCCTGGGGCTTTCTGGGCCGGGGTAGGGACACCACCACTGCACCACACATTTGGAGTCCCACCATCTGATTTTAATGTTTGGGACATTCATGAACTAAAATCTTTTTAACAAGGAAAGCACTGATTTAAAATGACACAACACTTTGTTCACCACACAGATTAGCCGAACATTGTGAAACCAAACATGGAATACATAGAAAATAAAACCAAAAAAAACTGCAGATGCTGTAAATCAGAAATAAAAACAGAAATTGCTGGAAAACCTCAGCAGGTCTGGCAGTATCTGTAGAGAGGAATCAGAGTTAACGTTTCGGGTCGAGTGACCCTCCCTCAGTACTCCAGAGATCCAGGAGTTTGTCTTATGTACAGAGATGAACAGTTTAGGCCTACGCTCTCCAGAATTTAAAAGAATGGAGGAGATGTTGTTGAGGTATATAAGATACTAAAGGGAATTAACAAAGTAGATATAGAGCAGATGTTTCCTCTTGTTGGGTAATCTAGGATATGGGGTAGCAGATTTAAAACAAAGGTGAGGAGAAATCACTTCTTTCAAAATGATGTGAATCTGTGGAACTCACTACACCAGTGTGTGGTGGATGCTGAGATACTGAACAAATTTAAGGAAGAACTAGGCAAATTTTTAATTACTAATGGGCTGAAGGGTTATGAAGACCAGGCAGGAAAGTGGGCTTGAGGCCAAATTGAGTTCAGCCATGTTTGTATTGAATGGCACAGCAGGCTTGAGGGGCTGAATTTCCTACTCTTGCTTCTAGTTCTGTTGTTTTTATGAGGTAGCCCTGTGGCATACAGCAACACATCCACTCCCTTTATACCCCCTGTTCAGTGATCTAAACAATGAAAAGTTCCTTGCTCTTCCTCTTTGCTAAAACGCAATGCAAGCCAAGGAGCCTGGCAGCCCCCAATTAAATGCAAAGTGAGTGAGTGTGAAGAAAGTAAGCTAATAGCCATAATATACATCCTACATTGATGCAAGTGGTGTGTGTGTGTCCCTGCAAGGGGAAGAAGCATCCCAATCGGAAGTGTCCCTGAGGTTTAAAGTGAAATAGTGTATCAGTTGGTCTGAAAGCATGATGATGTGGTGAGGTTGGTGGCTTGGTAACGCCTCTTGACTGAATGAAAAGTGGAAGAAGACAGTTTCCAAAGGGATGTTGCGATAAAGCCAGGGTTGGACGAAGGCCTAGAAAGAAAATTGGAGAGCTGATGCTGCCAGGCAATTGATCCAATTTTAATGTCGAGAATTGAAGTTGTCTAGTTTGAGCCTGAAGAGGATTACAGAGATACAAGAAGTGAGGTCATGGTGTTATCTTAAAACAAAGCTCTGAATTTTAAATATCTAAAAATTGTTTAAAAATTGTTTGAAACTATGTAGGTCAGTAATTGGTGAATAGGATTCAGTGCAAGTTAGAATGCAAGCAACAGAATGTTGGATGACATCAAGTTTATGAGGATAAAAGATGGGAGGCTAGCCAGGAGTGGAATACCTTTTGAGGATCCCCTATATAAGAAATGGATTCCTCAATTTGGTAAAAACAAGTCCCATTATCAAATATGTTGACAGAAAGGAATGTTAAGTCAAGTGTGTAACAATCCATTAACCAGCAGACAGCTTTCACCCCAATGGCAGCACCTCCAAAAATGAAACACTCCCTCAAAACCAAATATCAGGCCAGATAACCTCATTTTAAGAGTCAGATAAGCTATCTAACCCCCAAGGCAAACAGGTATTGAAGGGAAATTGTTTCTGAGTAGTCCTTACGATTAAGTTTAATTAATGTTTATTTTATAAATAACTTATAGTTTCACAAATTAGTATTCTTGGCAATTTTTTTTAAAACAGATTTGTCCTCATCTAACATCAGTGCAGATTGAAATCTTCCATTAGGTTGATGCTGAAGTTAGTTATGTGAGAAAGCATAAATGCATCTTTGGAAACACCTGAATATTTTCCAAATTCCCTATCCATTGTTGAACAAATGTGTAGCCCCGCATGAGTACAGTTCTGCTGGTTCTGTATTTCACTGAGAAATAGGGAATAAACCTATATTGAAATGAAAAAAATTGCGAAGATTCACTTATTCTGACCTCAGGTGGAGGTCAGAATCTAGATTGGCCATAAATAACCTGACAGCACTCAATGTCTAGTTTTGTGCATGGAAGATTGAACTGGTAAGGTATCATAGAGCTGCTGAAACGTATAGGCCATACATCAGCATCATTATGACAGGAAGAGAGGGAAGGGGATGAAAAAAATTAAACTTTAAAAATAGCTCTATTAGATGAGTAAAATGATATACAGTGTAAAAGGATGTAATAGGCATGCATGTCACCACTATTAATATTGAACATAAAAGCTGCTGTATTGCTTTAACTGTTATATACTAGTTGAAAAGTATCAAATTTTTAAAACACACTAAATCTGATTAGCATTTCCATTTCTGAAAAACAGCAAATAATTATTCCATCTATACAGTTTCAATTAAGCTGTTTTTTTCACTTATTTTAAACAGTGCAGTGTTTCGACCTTCAGTACATTCTGAATACTTTCATTTGAACAATGATTTCTGCTGCTATTAACAAAGGAACTGGTCTGTATTTCGAAATGAAGAGCAAATAGTAAGGTCAAAAGGAAAGAGACCATGTAAAGAGATAGCATGAATTTACATAGCACTATTTCTGACCTGAAGAGGTCAAAAAGCACTTTGTAGCCAATAAAATACTTGTGATTGATAAATTGAATTCTCTTTTCCTATATAAATCTGAATATTTTCAATTTCTTACTTTTATTTGTATTGCGAATTTATAAGGCAAATCTTGTGATAGAATGTTTCCTAGCTTTAGAAAATTAGATCACCATAAATTATCTACAAGAACCATTCTGCCTGATTGTGCCTGATTGCCTGACTCCTGCCAAATAAGATTTCACAGCAGAATCGTGATCTCAACATTTGTCCTTGCATACCATGAGATGGGTGGCACTAAAACCAAGAATCATGTTGAAATGACTTTGAAGTTGAATCTTCAGAGAGAATTCTGCTGATACTTATCCTAACTTTAAAAGAAGAATAATAGAAGCCCCAAAGAAAAAGTATGAACCTTTTATGTTAGCTATGGAAAGATCACTCAAAAGAACAATGCAGCTGTATCGGTTGCATTTAATGTTTTGTTTCAAGTTTTACTTCAAATACTTATGGAAAGCTAGATTTGTGGTAAACTATACATCAGCATGCATGTAGGAGATCAATTAGATCATGTACAAAACAACACAGTTGTTTTAAAAGCATGGGTTGGATAAATGGTGCACAGAAACCCTCATTGTACATAGCCAATAACCATCACTTTTTAAAATCATTGGATTAAATTGCTTTTTGTTGAGTAAAGGTAACTGACAGAAGTTTTGTGCAAAATGTTATTATTTTTCTGTTCTGTTATATTCTGTTTCAAACTTGGTAATTTCAGAATTAATGCCTTCAAAAGTATTCTGACAGAAAACAGAAAGCAATTTTGTTGTTTTTAATAAATGCAAATTAATTTGAAAGAAACAGAACAATTGAAAATACTATATAGCAGAATGAGTGTGTTTGTGTGCTAATTAATTGTAAAAATAAAGGAATAATTTCTGGACTTTATCATCATAGAATCCCTACAGTGTGAAAACAGGCCCTTAGGCCCAACAAGTCCACACTGACCCTCAGAGCATCCCACCCAGACCCATCGCCCAATAACCCACCTAATCTACACATCCCTAAACACTACGGGCAATTTAGCATGGCCAATCCACCTAACCTGCACATCTTTGGACTGTGGGAGGAAACTGGAGCACCCAGAGGAAACCCACGCAAACACAGGGAGAAAGTGCAAACTCCACACAGACAGTCGCCCGAGGGTGGAATCAAACGCAGGTCCCTGGTGCTGTGAGGCAGCAGTGCTAACCACTGAGCCACCGTGTCATCCTATGGAGGTGGAAATCTAATACTACAACAGTACTTTATATGTTTTGAATTATAAGGTCAGCACTGTTTCACTTCTTTCACTATGTTGACATGACGGCCCAAAAATTTGAGTATCTAGATTGTTGGAGACCGTACAACCCAACACATGCATTCGGGCCCACTGTAGAGTTGACTTATTCTTAAATAATTTTTACGTGATGTAAAAAGTGAGTTATCAAACTGCATTCTTTTGATGAAAGACACTGATGACATGTGGCCATATGTATGTATGCATCTATGTCTTTAGTGGAAGTTGTGATTTGTCCGCAGTTCAAATAAATAAATGCTGGAACGTGATTTTATGGTCCAAGCTTTATATAAGCACAGGCTAACAAATGATAATCACTCTGAAGTGAAAACAGTTTTTATGTTGCAGGACGCAGCCTTGTTCCAAATTGGTTATTTTTGAAACTTAAAATAAAAAATGCCTTTGACAAGGTGCCACACAGGAGGCAGCTAAATAAGATAGGGGCCCATGGTATTAGGAGCAGGGTATTGGCATGGATAGAGAATTGGCTAATTGGCAGAAGACAAAGAGTAGAGATAAAGTGGTCTTTTTCAGGATGGCAGCCAGTGACTAGTGAAGTTCTACAGAAGTCAGTGTTGGGACCACAACTATTCATGTTATACATTAACGAGGGTATTGTTGCCGAGTTCGCAGATAACACAAAGATAGGCGAAGGGACAAATAGTGTTGAGGAGGTGGGGAAGCTACAGAAGGACTTGGACAGGCTAGGAGAATGGGCAAAGAAGTGGCAGATGGAATACAATATGGGAAAGTGTGAGGTTATGCACATTGTTATGAAGGATAGAGGCGTGGCCTATTTTGTAAATGGAGAAAGGCGTTGAAAATCTGAAGTACTAAGAGACTTTGGAGTTCAAGATTTTCTTAGGATTTACATGCCAGTTCAGTTGGTAATTAGGAAGGCAAATGGAATGTTAGCATTCATTTCAAGAGGGCTAAGAGTACAAGAGCAGAAATGTACTGTTGAGTCTGTGTAAGGCTGTGGTCTGACTATATTTGCAATATTGTGAGAAGTTTGGTGCACTGTATCTAAGGAAGAAAGTGCTGGCTCTTTAAATTTGGCATGCAGCAGTGAGTGTTCTAAAGAGGGAGCATGCAGTGTCTTCCCATTGCCTCTACAGAGCTTCAAAAGATCTCTTCAAAAGGATCTCTGCTCCTCATTTCTGGGAAAGCCAGGCTCAGAAGACCAAGCAAAAATTGCTGTAATGTGTCAAAATGACCAACATTTCAAGTGGAGTAACAATCCAACAGTGATGTTCCTCCTCAGAAGATCTGGGCCAATAACTTGAAAAATCTAGCATTACAGTTGATGCAGAGGATACGTAGCTTTTAATCTATCTTGTTAAAGCTTGAAATTTTGCTTTCATATTTGATTCGATCAGAAGCTTATCCTTTTTATCAAGAGAGCAAGATTGAAGGCTGAGGTATGTAATGCCAACATTACCAACTGACAAAGTAAAATGAATAGAAGGTAAAGCAGGAGACAACAGTTAAATGGCAAATAGATTTTAATAGGTTGTGGAATGTAGAAAGCAAGCAATGAATTCCACAACCTTGAAAAGAATGTGTTAATGAGTTGAGATCTGAATGCTGTAAATAAGACATTAAAACAACAGTAGCTGGAAAGTCGGGCATTCTGGGTGAAACAATATGCTTAGGAGAGTCACATATGAAAATAAACTGTATGGACTAAGTCCTGCGCACATGATTGATCAAAGTCTATTTATGTACCTCAGAAACCAATCGAGAGGGTCACAACAATGGGCTCTAGGGCAGTTGCTGCAAAATCAAAATATAAACTATACTATAAATATAACATATGATATAAATTTTGCCTTGAAATAAAATTGAGCTGAAAATCTTCATTGATACAATATTTTCAAGACTGTGATCATCATGAAGAGAAACCCCACTGGAAATGAATCAGTCCAGCTCGAATCTGACTCAATCCACTTGCAGTCACCCAGTCTGACTAACTGCATGTTCTTAAAATTCTGTTTTGCTTTAAGTCTAATCTTTTGGCAATAAAGCTTTCGGATTTACAGCGAAATTATGTCACTGTGATTCTCAATCTCACTGACTTTACAGAATTTACTCGTTAACTCTCCAGAACTATTTTCTTTCATATGGGAACATTACTCAAGTCTTGAATGCACTTTAGAAAGGCGAATTCTGTTATTTGACAATAGCAATAACAACATCAAATAATAATTTGTATTTATGCACTGCTTTTGACATAAATTAAATGCCATAAGATGATAAATCCTTTAAAAATAAAGGAGCTGAATTAGGCCATTTGGCCCATTGAGTCTGCTCTACCATTCAATCATGTCTAATATATTTCTCAGTTAACAAGGTGTAGATCTAGATGAACACAGCAGGCCAAGCAGCATCAGAGGAGCAGGAAGGCTGACGTTTCTGTCCTAGACCCTTCTTCAGAC
>NC_063332.1:82186541-82257386 GCF_021869965.1 Rhincodon typus
TCTACACCTTGTTATCTCAGATTCTCCAGCATCTGCAGTTACTACGATCTCTAATATATTTCCCAACCCCATTTTCCTGCCTTCTCCCTGCTATCCTTGATCTCCTCGCTAATCAAGAAACTACCCATCTCTGCCTTAAATATACCCAATGACTTGACATCCACAGCCTTCTGTGGCAATGAGTTTCACAGATTCACCACCCTCTGGCTGAAGAAATCCTTTCTTACACTAAGGAGCTCCACACAGTTGGTAGAAAAATAGATGCTGAGGCATAAAGGAGAAGCTGTGGAGATGAATTTTGTGGAAATATGTGAAGGAAGAGGAGACGGTGAAATAAGGAGAAGAAGGTGTCAAGGAATGGGAATGATTCCGAAAGAATACAGTCTATGTTGCTGAAGATCAGAATTCGAGGAATTAAATATTCAAGGATGAGGTGTTGCTATTGTGGTGTTGGATGTGAGGAATCCCTCTTGAGATGGGCTTTGGTTGCACCCGACTTTTCAAAAATGGAGAGGTCACCTAGGCCTGCAGAGCATAAGATCCCTAATCTGTTATGGATGCTCGTCTAAATTTTCGCTGTCAAATCAATGAACCGGAAAACAACAAGACAATCTTCATCGGTCTCCTTAGGTACAGTTAACAAGGCTCTTAATAAGCTTAAAAAAATGTTTCTAGCTAGGAAAAGGTTGGTGTATATGGGGTGGGAGGACAGTGAAGGGGTAAACAACTCATGTTGATGGAGCCCAAAGAGAGAGAACAGCAACAAAGCAGAAGTTGTTGGAAAAGCTCAGAATATCTGGCAGCATCTGTGAAGAGAAATCAGAGTTAACATGTTGGGTCCGGATATCCTTTCTCAGAAGGATACAGGGTCCCTAAGTGGAAAATTAGATGTTGTTCTTCAATCTTGCACTGAGCCTCACTGGAGCACCGCAGCAAGCCTGAGACAGCAATATATGCCAGGGAACACAGTAGTGTGTTGAAGTGGCAAACAACAGGAAGCTCAGGGTCATGTTTGGAGATAGAACTTAGGCGTTCTGCAAAGTGGTCGCCCAGTCTGCATCTTATCTCCCCAATGTAGAGGACACCACATTGTGAGCAGTGAATACTTTAGACTAGATTGAGTGAAATGTAAATAAATCTCTGCTTTCCTTGGAATGTGTGTCTGAGGTCTTGGATAATGAGGAGGGAGGAAGTAAAGGAGAAGGTGTTACACCTTCTCTGATTGCAAGGGAAAGTGATATGAGTGTGTGGGGAGGTACTGGGAGTGGAAGAAGATTGGGCTAGGGTGTCCTAGAGGGAACGATCCCTGAGGAAAGCTGATAAGGGAGGGGAGGAGATTATGTGTCTGGTGGTGACACCCTGCTGAAGAGGGTGGAAATGGCAGCTTATGATCCTTTGGTTGTGGATTCTGGTGGCATGGTAAGTGAGGACAAGCAGTACTCTGTCAATATTGTGGGAGGGCAAAAACGGGTGAGGGCAGTAGAGGGAGATAGATCAGGCACAACTGAGGGCCCTCTCAACTATGGTGCTGGGGAATCCTCAGTTGAGGAATAAGGTGGATATTTCAGAGGGTCCCTTGTAGAAGCTGCCATCATTGAAACAGATGTGATGGGGATGGAGAAACTGAGACAATGAAATAGAGTCTTTACAGGAAGGAGAATGTGAGGGCAGATAGTCCAGGTAACTGTGAGAGCCAGTAAGTTTATAGTGGATATTTGTGGCCAGCCTATCCCTAGAAATAGAAACAGAGATGTCGAGGAAAGGAAGGGAGGAATCAGAGATTGACGAGGTGAAGGTGCAAGTAGAGTGGAAATTGGAAGCAAAATTGATAAATTGCTCCAGTTTTGGGTGAGAGAGGAAAGCAGCACCAATGATGTCATTGATATCCTCACCGAAGAAAGACATGTGGGTTGGGGGCAAAACAGGACTGGAATAAGGAATGTTCCATGTATCCCACAAAGAGACAGGCATAACTAGGTCCCATGCAGGTACCCATGGCAAGTCCTCTGACCTGAAGAAAGTGAGAGGAGTTAAACAAGAATTTGTTCAGTGTGAAGATAAGCTCATCCAAGTAGAGGAGGGTGGTGATAGATGGGGATGGTTCAGGCCTTTTAGAACAGTACAGTACAGTACAGGCCCTTCGGCCCACGATTTTGTGCCGATTTACCCTAATCCTAAGGTCTAACTAACCTCCACCCTTACCTTATAGTAACATCCATATGCCTATCTAACAGCCGCTTAAATGCCCCTAATGAGGCTGACTCCACTACCCTCTCCCGCATTGTATTCCACCCTCCGACCACTCTCTGAGTAAAGAACCTACCTCTGACATCTCCCCTATATCTACCTCCACTCACTTTAAAACTATGCCCCCTCGTAATAGCTACCTCCACCCCAGGAAAAAGTTTCTGGCTGTCTACTCTATCTATACCTCTGATCATTTTATACACCTCTATCAAGTCACCTCTCATCCTTCGTCGTTCCAAAGATAAATCCCTAGCTCTCTTAACCTTTCCACATAAGTCCTTCCCTCCATTCCAGGCAACATCCTGGTAAATCTCCTCTGCACCTTTTCCAACGCTTCCACATCTCTCCTGGAATGAGATGACCAGAACTGGACACAATACTCCAGATGTGGCCGAACCAGGCTTTTGTATAGCTGGAGCATAACTTCACGGCTCTTGAACTCAATCCCTCTATGAATGAAAGCTAACACACCACACGCCTTCTTAACAACTCTATCTACCTGGGTGGCAGCTTTCAGGGAACTGTAGACATGAACCCCAAGATCCCTCTGCTCCTCCACACTGTCAAGAATCTTTCTGTTAACCCTGTATTCTGCTTTCAAGTTTGTACTTCCAAAATGAATCACTTCACACTTTTCAGGGCTCAACTCCACTACCACCCTTAGTCTTCTAAGGGTCAGCAAATTCTGAATCCAATCTGCCACATTTCCCGCTATCCCATGCCTCATCTTCTGCATGAGCCTACCATGGGGAACCTTATCAAATGCCTTACTTAAATCCATGTATACCGCATCCATTGCTCTACCTTCATCCACATGTTTGGTCACCTCTTCAGAGAATTCAATAAGGTTTGTGAGGCATGATCTACCTCTCACAAATCCATGCTGACTATCATGAATCAAACTGTGCCTTTCCAAGTGATCATAAATCCTATCTCTCAGAGCCCTTTCCAATAATTTGCCCACCACTGACATAAGACTGTCTGGCCTGTAATTTCCAGGGTTATCCCTATTCCCTTTTTTGAACAAGGGAATGACGTTTGCCTCTCTCCAATCTTCTGGCACTATACCCGTGGACAGCGAGGACAAAAAGATCATTGCCAAAGGCCCTCTGATCTCTTCCCTCGCTTCCCATAGAATCCTTGGATAAATCCCATCGGGCCCAGGGAACTTATCTATCTTCAAGTTCCTCAAAATTCCTAGTACAACTTCCTTACTAACATCAAACTCCTCTAGCCTACCAGCCTCTTTCACACTGTCCTCCTCTACAACTAGGTCCCTCTCAGTTGTGAATACCAAAGAAAAGTATTCATTAAGGATCTCTCCTATCTCTTTAGGCTCCGTGCACAAATTTCCTTTACAATCCTTGATCGGCCCTACCCTTTCTCTGGTCATTCTCGTATTCCTCACATATGTGTAAAAAGCCTTGGAGATTTCCTTGATCTTATCTGCCAAGGTTATCTCATGCCCCCTTATAGCTCTCCTAAGCCCTTTCTTCGTCTCCTTCCTGGATAACTTGATCCCTCTAGAGCCTTTTCCATTCCTTGTTTCCTAAACCTTATGTAAGCATCCTTCTTCCTCTTAACCAGTCGTTCAACCTCTCTTGAGAATCAAGGCTCCCTCACTCGCATCTTCTCTGCCTGCTAGGGACAAACATGTCGAGCACACGCAGTATGCATTCCTTAAACAATCTCTACATTTCAATTGTGCTCTTCCCTGACAGCATCTGTTCCCATTTTATGTTACCCAGTTCTTGCCTAACAGAATTGTAATTACCCTTCCCCCAATTATAAACCTTACCCTGCTGTATGTACCTGTCCTTTTCCATGACTATTATAAAAGTAACAGTGTTACGATCGCTACCGCCCAAATGCTCTCCTACCAACAGGTCTACCATTTGGCCCGGTTCATTGCCAAGCACCAAATCCAAAGTGGCCTCTCCTCGTATTGGTCTATCTACATACTGTGTCAGGAATCCTTCCTGAAATCACTGGACAAAGTTCGCTCCATCTAAACTATTACAACTAAAAAGTTTCCAATTAATATTTGGAAAGTTGAAGCCACCCATGACTACAACCCTGTGATTTCTGCAGCTTTCCAGTATCTGCCTCCCAATCCGCTCCTCCACTTCTCTGCAACTATTAGGGGGTCTGTAAAAAACCCCCAACAAAGTGACTGTTCCTTTCTTGTTCCGGACCTCAACCCAAACTGACTCTGTTGACATATCATTCTCGAACTGCCTTTCAGTAGCTGCAATACTAGCCCTGACTAGCAATGCCACTCCCCCGCCTCTTTTTCCACCCTCCCTCTTTCTTTTAAAGCATCTAAATCCTGGAACTTCCAACAACCATTCCTGTCCCTGAGTTACCCAAGATTCTGTAATGGCCACAACATTGTAGTTCCAAGTACTGACCCATGCTCTAAGTTCATCCGCCTTATTTCTGATACTTCTAGCATTGAAGTATACACACTTCAAACCATCCCTGTGTCCACAATTACGCTCCATCGAGGCATTTCTTTATTAACAACCTCACTCCCTGTTGTGTCTGTTGGAAGGCTGAATACCTCATCCTCTGAATTACAGATCTGGTTCCCCACCACCTGCCAATCTAACTTAAACCATCCCGTATAGCTTGAGCAAACCTCCCTCCCAAGATATTTGTGCCCTTCCGGTTCAGGTGCAACCAGTCCTTACTGTACAGGTCCCACCTTCCGCAGAATGTGCTCCAATTATCCACATAATGGAAGCCCTCCCGCCTACATAGCCGCGTGTAGAGCTGCGCTCTCTCTCTATTTCTTACCTCGTTATCACGTTGCACTGGTAGTAATCCAGAGATAATTACCCTGTTTGTCCTGGACTTCAGCTTCCATCCTAACTCCCTGTACTCGTTTTTCACATTCTCAGTCCTTTTTCTACCTATGTCATTGATACCGATGTGTACCATGACTGCTGGTTGCTCACCCTCCCCCCTTTAAGGATCTTGAAGACACGATCCAAGACATCACGGACCCTGGCACCCGGGAGGCAACATACCATCCGTTCATCTTGTTCGCGTCCACAGAGCCGCCTGTCTGTGCCTCTTACTATTGAATCCCCCACTACAATTGCTCTCCTATTCTCCCCCCTTCCCTTCTGTGCCACAGGGCCAGGCTCAGTGCCAGAGACCTGCCCGCTATGGCCTTCCCCTGGTAGGTTGTCCCCCCCAGCAGTATCCAAAACGGTGTACTTATTATTGAGGGAACGGTCACAGGGGATCCCTGCACTGTCTGCCTATTCCCTTTCCCCTTCCTGACGGTCACCCAGCTACCTTTTTCCTGTACCTTGGGTGTGACCACCTCCTTATAACTCCTCTATCACCACCTCAGCCTCCCGAATGATCCGGAGTTCATCCAGCTCCAACTCCAGTTCCCTAACACGGTTTTTGAGGAGCTGGAGTTGGATGCACTTCTCGCTGGTGAAGTCAGAGGGGACACCAGCAGTGACCCTTACCTCCCACATCCTGCAAGAGGAGCATGCGACTGCCCTAGCTTCCATTCCCTCTACTCTAGATTTCCAGAAGAATAAAAAAAAGCCTTACCTTACCAACCCTCCACACAGTCTTTGTTTTGGTTAGAGGAGGAGGATGGGTGGGAGACACTATACATGTAGTGTTTCGGGTTTAGCCAATGCCCGAAAATATCACATTTCCTTTTACCCAGGAAGAAGCAGAGAGTCCTAAGACTTTCCTGTTGGGGTTTTGACATGTCAAGGGATTGCGCATCTATGGTCAAGAGGAGGCAGCTGTGGTCTGTGAACTGGAAATTCTGTAACTAATGTAAAGCATCAGAAGAATCATGGATGTAAGTGGGAAGGGACTGGACAAGGAGGGGAAAAAATAAAGTTGAAGTAGGAAGAGATCAGTTCTGTTGGACAGGAGCAAGCAGAAACAATGGGTCTGCCAGGGCAACCTGTTTGTGGATTTTGGGAAGGAGATAGAAATGGGCTGTGTGGGTTTGGGAGACTATAAGCTTGGAAGCAGTGGGGGGAGGAGATCACCAGATGAAATGAGGTTAGTGACCATTGTGGACATAATATCTGGTGTTCCATGGTGGAGTCATAGTCTAGGGAGGGATAGGAGGAGGTATCTGAGAGCTGGTGCTCAGCCTCTGTAATGTAGAGGTCAGTACGCCACTCTTGTCGGCAGACTTAATTATAAAGTCAGAGTTGGATCTGAGATCCCAGGGTGCAGTCAGTTCAGAGGAAGATAGATTCAAATGGTAAGGGGGCAGAGATGTGAGGTGACGAATGTCACTTCAATAGTTCTCGATGAACAGGTCGAGCACAGATAAAAGGACAGAGGGAGGGGTCCAGGTGGAGGGAGAGTGTTGGAGGTAGGTGAAGCATTCTGTGGGACGGGGACAGGACACTTATTCAAAGAAATGGGCACAGAGGCGGAGGCAACAGAACAAAAGTTCAATGTCTGGTCATGACTAAAATTCTTGAGTTGGGGATAGAGAGGAATAAAACTGAAACCATTGCTGAGTACTGATTGTTCAGCATGAGAAAGGGTATGGTCGGAAGGAATAGTAAATACATGACAGGAGGTGGGGTTGGGAGAGAGATGGAGTCAGAAGGAAGGGGAGAGGGGAAAGGTTCTGGAGGGTTGTGTCTATCTCTAAATTGTTGCATCTTGTGCTCCTTAATGCCCGAAAGGAAGAGTAGAAGTTTCTTGTTAGAACATCAAATGAGCCAGAGGACGTTACCTCCTCCTATCTCCCCCGGACCATGACCCCACCATAGAACACCTGAGGTCAGGGCTGCTCTGAGCTAATGTGAGGTGATGTTGATGGAGAGAGAGAGCGAGGTCAAGAATGTACGTATGGAAATGCACGGCACTGAGTGTTGATTTCAGGAAGTGATGAAAATAGCTTCCTGAGGAACATCAAACATCACAGAGATAACTGTGATCCTGGGTGGATTCAAAATACAAAGGATGAACCGTCAGGTAGAATCCATGTGGGGTCAGTCTGAGCCGGAGGCAGTCATTCAGGAAAGTGATGTGGCTGTGGAAGCGAGTTTTGCAAATACTTTGTCAAACACCAGGAGCAACAATGAAAGTAATGATAGTGAACAGGGAAAAAGAAGGTTTGAATGGAAATGCTGCTGGCAAGAGGAGCAGATCTTCTCTAGGATGGGCATGTCTGGAAGAGATGTGGCAATGTGTTAAACGCGAAACAAAAAAATACTAAAGAACCACAGATGCTGGAATTTTAAAACAAAAATGAAATTTGCTGGAGAAACTCAGCAAGTCTGGCAACCTCTGTGGACAGAAAGCAGAATTAACATTTTGGGTCCAGTAACTCTTCTGAACAACTGATTGTAGCTAGGAAAAGGTTGGTATATATGGTGAAAGTGGGTGGGGTAGAGGGAGGAGTAAACAAGAGGTGGAGATGGAGCCCAGAGAAAGAGAAAAGCAGTTGGGCAGACAAGGGAATAAGTAATAGTCAGCCTGGGTGAATCAATAGCTACTAATGGGGACCATTAGTAGCTGACAATGGGTCATTTGTGACAACATACCATGTGATGACAAAGCCTGGGACTTCAGATAAGGACTTGGGAGAAGGTGCTCAAGTCCTAAAATTATTGAAATCAACAATGAGTCCTGAAGGCTGCAGGGTCCCCAAGTGGAAAATGAGATGCTGTTCTTCCAGCTTGAGCACCCTGAATCCCAGATGTATCTACAAAGTTGATTTTGCCTCTAGTTATAATTACAAATGATGGTGAGAAAGGATTAGACACCAAGATCTGGAAATCTTTAAGAACCTCTTTTGAAGAAGTCAGTGGATACAAAACATTAACTCTACACATTGTGGAGCTGGAGGAACACAGCAGGCCAGGCAGCATCAGAGGAGCAGGAAAGTTGACATTTCGGGTCAGGACCCTTCTTCATAAATTGAAACGTCAATTTTCCTGTTCCTCTGATGCTGCCTGGCCTGCTGTGTTCCTCCAGTTCCATGCTGTGTGGTCTCTGACTCCAGGTCTCTTGCTATCTCCAAACATTAACTCTATCTCTTTTTGCACAGTACCTCTGGTACTTTCTGTCTTAATTGTTGAAGAAGCTCATTTGGCTTATGTGGAAGTTTACTGAAGTTTTTAGTGCAACATCCATAACCTCAAGCAATAGTACTCAAAGTCTTTCAATAGTGGCCAAGGTAAGACCATGTCCCTGCACTTCATCATCACGGGTTACGTGTTCTCAAAAGTGATCAAGTCAGCGCAGTATTACTGATCTATATCATTTCTTACCCTGATGCTGACAGAGAGTATTAGGCAAATACATTTCTTCAATGGACAACTTCTGCAAACATTTAAGTACCAGACAAACTCATACCCACTCTGCTAATATGCATAGTCTCCCATATGAATATCCTATAGCCATTAAAGAGATATCATACAGAAGCACTGCAGCTAAGAGTTTTTATGACAATCAACAATGATTTCATGGTAATCATTAGATTTATACCCAATAACGTAAGCTTCATGTCCTAAAATTTCTCAAAAAGTAGATGTAAATCAAAGGAAGCTTCAGCTCTTAATTTGCGTGGGGAGTGAACATCATCAAAAATGATCAACTAATAAAGCTCAAAGCATTTGGAGGGTACATTTGAATTTCCACAGATGGTCAGTGTATATTTGGGTCAGAATCTTTTTTGGTGAAAACGTGCATAAAGCAGCAGTTGTATTTCTTAGCTGTCTCAAATTTTGCTTTCAGAAGTATAAATGCACTGAAAACAGAACGTGAAATTAAAAACATATTGTTTTGTTAAAAGACAGATTGAAAGTAAAACATGTACATGGTGCCAATCAAGATTCAGTACCACTTTGTAGAATAATTACGAGTCATAGAGTCATACAACATGCAAATAGACCCTTCGGTCCAACTAATCCACGCCAACCTTGTTCCCAAACTAAATAGTCCCATTTGCCTGTGTTGGGTTCATGTCCCTCCAAACCTTTCCTATTCATGTACTGATCCAAATGTCCTTTAAATGTTATATGAGTACCTGCATCAATGACTTCCTCTGGCAGTTCATTCCATACACGAGACCCCTCTCTGTTTAAAAATTTGCCCCTTGTGTCCTTTTCAAATCTCTCTACCTCTTAAAATATCACTAGTTTTGAACTCTCATACCTTAGGGGAAAGACCTTTGTTATTCACCTTATCTATGCCCCTCATGATTGAATAAACTTTTATAAGGTCACGCCTCAACTTCCTACGCTCCAGTGAAAAAAGTCATAGAGCTGCACAGCATGGAAACAGACACTGCGGTCCAACCTGTCCATGCTGATCAGATATGCTAAATTAATCTTGTCCCATTTGCCAGCATTTGACCCATATCCCTCCAAACCCTTCCTATCCAGATGCCTTTTCAATGTTGTAATTGTACCATCCTCTATCACTTCCTCTGCAGCTCATTCCATACATGCACCACCACCTGTGTGAAAAATTTGCTCCTTAGGTCCCTTTTAAATCTTTCCCCTCTCACCTCAAACATATGTCATCTAGTTTTGGACTCTGCTACCCTGGGGAATAGACCTTGGCTATTCACTCTATCCATGCCCCTCGTGAATTTATAAACTTCTGTAAGGTTACCCCTCAGCCACCATGGCTCCAGGGAATATAACCCCAGCCAATTCAGCCTCTCCCTAGACCTCAAACCATCTAACCCTGGCAATATCCTTGTAAATCTTTTCTGAACTCTTTCAAGTTTCACAACATCATAGCAGGGAGACCAGAATTGAATGCAGTGTTCCAAACGTGGCCTAACCAATGTCCTGTACAGCCGCAACATGACCTCCCAACTCCTGTACTCAATGCATTGACCAATAAAGCTAAGCATACCAAATGATTTCTTCACTATCCTGTCTACTGGCAACTCTACTTTCAGTGAACTATGAGTCTGCACTCCAAGATCTCTTTGTTCAGCAACACTCCCCAGGATCTTATCAATAAGGGTATACGTCCTGCCCTGATTTGACTTACCAAAATGCAACACCTCATATTCACCTAAATTAAACTCCATTTGCCACTCTTCGGCCCACCAGCCCATCTGATTGAGGTAACCTTCTTGGCTGTGCACTATACCTCCAATTTGTCATCTGCAAACTTAATAATCATACCTGCTATGTTCATATCTATATCATTTACATAAATGACAAAAAGCAGTAGACCCAGCACCGATCCTTATGGCACACCACTGGTCACAGGCCTCCAGCCTGAAAAGCAACCCTCCACTACCACCATCTGTCTCCTACCTTCAAGCCAGTTCTGTATCCAAATGGCTAGTTCTCGCTCTATTCCATGTGATCCAACCTTGCTAGCTAGTCTATCATGCAGAACCTATTCTCATCAATCTTCTTTGTTACTTCTTCAAAAAACTCAATTAAGTCTTAGCCTATCCAGCCTATTTTTATAACTCAAACCCTCCATTCCCGGCAACATCCTGTTAAATCTTTTCAAACCTTTTCTAGTTCTAAAACCGAGATAGATAGATTCTTGATTATCAAAGGGATCAAGCGTTACGGGGAGAAAGCGGGAGAATGAGGTTGAGGAACTTATCAGCCATGATTGAATGGTGGAGCAGACTCGTTGGGCTGAATGGCCTAATTTCTGTTCCTATGCCTTGTGGTCTTATGGTCTAGTTTAATAATATCCTTCCTATAACAGGGCGACCAAAACTACACACAATACTCCAGAAGAGACCTCACCAAAATCCTGTACAACCTCGACATAATGAACCAAATCCTATACTCAAAGGTCTGAGCAATGAAGGCAAGTGTGCTAAATGCCTTCTTAACCACCGTCTACCTGTGATGTAAATTTCAAAGAATTACCTGAACCCCTATGTCCCTCTATTCACCAACACTACCCAAGACCCTACTTTTAATCGTATAAGCTTTGCTTTTGTTTGCTTTACCAAAATGTAATACCTCACATTAATCCATATTAAACTCCATCTGCCACTCTTCCGACCATTGACCCAATCGATCGTGATCTCTTTGTAATCTTAGACAACCTTCTTCACTGTTCACGATAGCACCAATTCTGGTGTCATCAGCAAACTTGCTAACTACACCTCCCATATTCTCATCCAAATTATTTATATAAATGGTAAATAAAAGTCAACCCAATACTGATCTCTGTGGAACACCGCTGGCCACAGGCCTCCAGTCCAAAAACCATCACTCTCTATCTCCTGCTGTTCAGCCAATTTTGTATCCAATTGGCAAACTCACCTTGAATCCCATATGATCTAACTTTGCTCATTAGTCTACTAAAGTCCAAGTAAAGACAGTTTAACGCTCTTCCCTCATCAATTTTTCTCGTTACTTCCTCAAAAAACTCAATCAAGTTTTTGAGATACAATTTCATAGAACCATAGAATCCCTACAGCACGGAAACAGGCCATTCGGCCCAACAAGTCCACACCGCCCCTCCGAAGAGCATCCCACCCAGACCCATTCTCATACCCCTGTATTTCCTATGCCTAACCCACCTAACCTAAACATCCCTGGGCACTATGGACAATTTAGCATAGCCTATCCACCTACCCTGCACATCGTTAGACTTTGGGAGGAAACCGGAGCACCCTGAGGAAACACATGCAGACACGGGGAAAACGTGCAAACTCTACACAGACAGTCGCCCAAGGCTGGAATTGAAGCCGGGTCCCTGGCACTGTGAGGCAGCACACAAAACCATGCTGACTGTCTCTAATCATTCCTTGCCTCTCCAAATGCATGTAAATCCTATCTTTCAGAATCCCTTCCAATAACTAACCCACCACTGATGTCAGACTTACAGATCTACAGTGCCCAGGCTTCAGCTTACAGCCTTTCTGAAATAAAGCCACAACATCAGCCACCCTCCAGTCCTCCAGCACCCTCACCCATGGTTAAAGATTATACAAATATTTCCGCTGGGGACCCCACAATTTCCTCCCTAACTTGCCATAAAGTCTTGGGATACACTTGGTCAGGTCCCAGAGATTTACCCACCTTTTCTGTTTTGTAAGACCTCTTCTGTGGTATGAACTGTTTTCAAGACATCAATAATTATTTCCTTGATTTCTATAGCCTTCATTTCTTTCTCCACAGTAAAACTAATGTGAAATATTCATTTAATATCTCACCCATCTCCTGAGGTTCAACACAAAGATGACCTCATTGATCTTTCAGGGGCCCAACTCTCTTTCTAGTTAATCTTTTGCTCTTAATGTACTAGTAGAATCTCCTTGGATTATCCTTAACCTTATCTGTCAAGGCTATCTCATATCCCCACTTTGCTTTCCTGATTTCCCACTTAAGAATGCCCCTACACTCTTTGTACTCTTCAAAAGATTCATTTGATCCCAGTTGCCTATATCTAATATATGATCCTCTTTCATACTTGACTGGAACCTCAATGTCTTTATTTATCCATTGTTCCCTAATTTTACCAGCTTTACCTTTCATTCTAGCAGGAACATAATGCCTTTGAACTCACAATTTTGAAAGCCTCCCATTTGTCAGATGTCCCTTTATCTGTGAATAGTCTATTCCAATCAACTTTTGAAAGTTCTTGTCTCATACCATTAAAATTTACCTTATTCCAATTAAGAAATGTAACTTTATGGAGGGCTTATCTTTTTCCATAACTATTTCAAAACTGATAGAATTATGATCACTAGTCCCAAAGTGTCTCCCTACTAACACTTTAGTCACTTGCCCTGCCTTATTTATGAATATAAGAACATAAGAAACTGGAGTAGGAGTAGGCCACCTGGCCCATCGAGCCTGCTCTACCATTCAATAAGATCATAGCTAATCTTTTTGTGGACTTAGCTTCACTTACCTGCCCACTCACCATAACCCTTAATTATTTTACTGCGCAAAAAACTACCTACAAAAACATTCAACAAGGTTTTCCTAAGAGAAGGTCAAGTTTTGCTCCTTCTCTAGTAGGAACATTTACATTTGATAAGAAAATTTTCTTGAATATGTTTAACTATTTCCTAACCATCTAAATCTTTAACACTATAGTAGTACTAGTTAATGTTTGGCAAATTAAAATCCCCTTGTGTTACAACCCTGTTGTTCCTACATCTATTTGAGATCCCTCTACATGTTTTCTCCTCAATTTCCCTCTTACTGTTGGGGGACCTATAATACAATCCCATCAAAGTGATAATCCCTTTCTTATATCTACTTTCAACTCACAGTTTCACTAGATGATCCCTCAGAAATATCCTCTCTAATTAGTGCAGTAATGTTTACCTTAATCAAAAACACCACTCCCTCTCCTCTCTTGCTTCACTTTCTATCCTTCCAAAGCATCTAAAACCCGGAACATTGAGCTGCCAGTCCTGTCTTTGCCTCAGGTAAGTTTCTATAATACCTATATCGTCCCAGTCCCATGTTCTGATACATGCCCTGAGTTCATCAGCCTTCCTTGTAAGACCCGTTGCATTGAAATAAATGCAGTTTAATTGTTCAGAGTTAGCTTATTCTCTGATTTGCTCTTGCCTGCCTTTTTGAATTAACTTGCTCTTATCTGATTCAGAACCATCCTCATCAGTGTTTCTATTTTCATGGCTACTTAGGTCACCCCTCAACCCCCATCCACCCCCGCCCAATAGTTTACGTGCTCCAGATTCAGGGCATTCAATATCAAATGAATGCTGGGAACATAATGTGCAGTCATGAACAGCAAGACAGATAGACAGGCATTTAGCAAAATAGAACTGTTTTTAGTTCCTAGAATGACATACATCAAGCAGTTACACTGTTAGACTGAAATTGCTAAGTGTCTGTCCTAATGAGTGAAATTTGACAGGTTTGATAAATGGTCTGGAAATTGCTGCAAATCACTTTAAAACAGTAGAAACCGAAGTGGCTGAAGTCCAGTAATCAAGTTTCAGGCACAAAATAAGTCATGGCAGAAATGTCCTGTTTGAAGTGACATTGACAGTCGGAAGTACACTGGGATAGTAGATTGCTTTGTTCAGGTGAAAAGCCCCCGGGCTCTTAGTTTAAGAGCCATTAAATTCAAAAAGTGTGGGTGATGAGGAACCAGTATAGATTCTAACTTTCATTGCTGAACAGAAAGCAGGCATTAGTAGATTAGCTAGCTGATACATACCTTACCCAATTTCCCCTTCTGTTACCATGGGATGTGTAGTCAATCTGCTGGCTTCAATTTTTCATTTGACAGTGAAAGTTAAATTAACCCTGTTGTGTCACGATACTCAGCAAACAATCATCAGTCACTTATAACTTGGTTGATGTATAGTGGAAAAATTCAGATGCCAAATGTATTTTGATTTAAAAGAAGGTCTGATATCAAACATTTGAAATGAATGAAAACTGAAATAACTGCGGATGCTGGAAATTAGAAACTAAAAACAGAATTTGCTGGAAAAACTCAGCAGGTCTGGCAGCATCTGTGGAGAGAAATCAGAGTTAACAGTTCAGGTCTGCTAATTCTTCTTCAGAAATTGAAATAAATGTGTTAGTTCCATGGATAGTAATGTTAAGTGAGAATATACTATTAATTTCCATAAACTGCTTTCACCAAACAAACTGATTCATTCCAGAAACTGATCTTGTTATTCAGTTTATAAAGTTGTGGTGATTGAAACCAGTTTTTCCGCCGCCTCCGCCTCCACGCTTACTTCTTCAACCGTGAACCTAACCCTCCCTCTACTGACCCCTTCTCCCGCTTCCAACACACCCCCTCCTCCTGGACACCACCCCAAGGCCTCCTACCCTCCCTCGACCTCTTCATCTCCAACTGCCGTCGAGACATCAATCGCCTCAACCTCTCCACCCCTCTCACCCACTCCAACCTCTCCCCCGCAGAACGTGACCAGTCCAGCTCGTCCCTGCCTCCCTAACCTGTTCTTCCTCCCACCTATCCCCTCCTCCCACCTCAAGCCGCACCTCCATCTCCTACCGACCAACCTCATCCCGCCCCCTTGACCTGTCCGTCCTCCCTGGACTGACCTATCCCCTTCCTAACTCCCTACCTACACTCACCTTTCCTGGCTCCATCCCCGCCTCTTCGACCTGTTTGTTTCCTCTCCACCTATCCTCTCCTCTATCCCTCTTCTATCCGCCTCCCACTCTCTCCCTATTTATTTCAAAACCCTCTTCCCCTCCCCCTTTTCTGATGAAGGGTCTAGGCCCGAAACGTCAGCCTCTCTGCTCCTATGATGCTGCTTGGCCTGCTGTGTTCATCCAGCCCTGCACCTTGACCTCGTTGACTATGAGGTTCTTGATTGGGGTTGTTAACCTGGGCCAATCAGGAAAGTCCTGGCTGACCAATATAACCAGGAGATCAGAATTTTCTGAGTTGACTGGACTGTCTCTGAGTTGGTTGGCCAAAGTGAGTGCACAGGTAAATTAAAGGGTGGCTTGGTGACAGGATACTGGCTTCTGTGCAGTTATTTCAAAAGTGAATTGCTGATTCTTCCATTCCAGACTGGAGGTTTGGTGATGAGACCAGAAGTGTGCTTCCTTTTGCTTGTGGACAGGACAGCATGATGTAGTTGTCAGCTAATTAGATATGAATGTGCAATTGCATGCTGAATATTGAGGTGGAGACAGGGAGAAGGTCAAATTTCCTGGTCTCATACTTAGAGGGTATCTGGACAGGCATTCCTTGCAGGCAGAAGCACCAATTTGTGTATTTCAGTGCAGTCCCACCTTCCAGTTCTTCTATCCCCTCCACCACCATTACCTTCCCAATCTGTGTTGTCACTTGGAAATGACAAATGGATCCTTGTTTTCAGCAATAATGTTCTGCTTGAGGCTGCTACAGAAGGACAAGAGGTCCTGTTTACCTGGGATGGCAACAAACAGCCCTCCCATTTGATTAATGTAGCCCCTCTCCCCCCAATCTGATGAAGGCAGCCTGGTCAGAGTTGACAGTGCACATCAATGGACATGGGCCCCCACAGAATGACTTGAGAACATGTAGAGAATGAATGATCTAAGAGCAGGGGTGTGGGGGTGTCATATTGGAGCTGTACAGAACTTCGCTTAGGCCACAGTTAGACTACCATGTGTAGTTCTGGTCACTGCACTATAGGAAGAATGTGATTGCTGTGGAGGGGTGCAGAAGATATTCACCAGGATATTGCCTGGGATGAAACATTTAGCTATGAAGATAGGCTGAAAAACTTTGGGTTGTTTTCTCTGGAGTAGCAAAAGTTGAGGGGGAAGCTTGTTGAGGCATTTAAGATTGTGGGGCATGGATGTGGTGAATATAAAGCAAGTGTTGAATTCAGAAGAAGGATCACTCAACCCAGAGCATTAACTCTGCTTTCTTGCCACTGATGCTGCCAGACCTGCTGAGATTTTCCAGCATTTTGTTTTTGTTTCAAATTTCCAGCATATGCAGTTTTTTTTCTGGTTCACTCTTTTCTTATTTATTCCTTTTTCACCATTCTCTGTGGTTGGCTGGCCAACTAATTAAGGTCTTCCTTTAACTGACAAATTCAACATCCCTGACCATAACCAGCATCTTGGTGCTGAACTGTCTACAGTGTTCTTTGAGCAGTAACTAACTTGCATTATCTTTCCAGGATAGTTCCCAACAGCAAATATCAATCTTTTGTTCTCATCTCCTTTTTTCAAAAGCAAGCTGTTGTTCAAAAAGCAAAGTTCAGCTGTTGACTGCAACTCACAGTTCTAAATGAAAAATAAAATAGAAATAGTGATGGTCATAACAAAAAGGACATGATTGTACTTGATGGTGTACAGAGGAGATTGATGCCACTAGGGCTGGAAGGTACTTGCATCTCACACCTTAGCAGGCAGTGAGTTTCAGAATCCCACCATATTCTGGGAGAAAGATAATTTTCTCTCATGCCCTCAACTTCCTATCCCTTACCTTAAATCTGTGCCCCAGTCACTGATCCACCCACTAAGAAGAAACATTTCTTCCTGTCTACCCAGTCCTTGCCCCTCATAATTTTATACATCTCAACAATGTCCCCTTCAGTCTCCTCTGCTCCAAGGAAAACAACTCCAATCTATCCAAAGAGATACTGCAGATGCTGGAGACAGAAACAATACAGTGTGGAATTGGAGGAACACAGCAGGCCAGGCAGCATCGGAGGAGCAGGAAAATTGACATTTCGGGACGGGACCCTTCTTCAGAAATGGGGAGGGGCAAGGGAGCTGGGAAATAAATAGAGAGGAGGGGTGGGGCTGGGGAAGGTAGGTGGGATGGTGATAGATGAATGCAGGTAGGGAGTGGTGAGGATTGGTCAGTAGGGTGGATGGGGTGGACAGGTGGGAGAGAAGATGGAAAGGTTGTGTCAGGTCATGGGGATGGGGAGATTTTGAAACTGGTGAATTCCATGTTTAGGCCATCGGGCTATAGGCTCCGGAGGCAGAATATGAGGTGCTGCTCCTCCGGTTTGCGGGTGGTGTCATCGTGACACTGGAGGAGGCCCAGGATGGACATGTCACCCAGGGAGTGGGAGGGGGAGTTAAAATGGTTGGCGATTGGAAGATGTTGTCATTTGTTGCGTACAGAGCACAGATGCTCTATAAAACGGTCTCCAAGTCTACGCTTGATCTCACTGATGTAGAGGGGGCCACATCAGGAGCAACAGATACAGTAGACCAAGTTGGAGGATGTACAGTAGAACCTGTCGGACATGAAAGGTTTGCTTTGGGCCTTGGGGGGAGGTGTAGGGGCAGGTGTAACTCTTCCTGCGGTTGCAGGGAAAGGTGCCGGGTGTGGTTGGGCTAGTGGGGAGTGTGGAGGTAGTCCCGGAGTGAGTCCCTACAAAAGGCAGATAGGGGTGGGTAGGGAAATATCTCTTTGGTGGTGGCATCAGTTTGTAGGTGGCAGAAGTGGCGGAGAATGATACACTGGATGTGGGGTTTGGTGGGGTTGTATGTAGGACAAGGGGGATTCTGCCTTTATTTTTATTGGGGAGAGGGAGTTTAAGGGCAGAAGTGCAGGAAATGCAAGAGATGCGGTTGAGGGTGTTTTTGATCACCAGAGGAGGGAAGTTGCGGTCCTGGAAATAGGAGGACATCAGGGTTGTCCAGGAATGGAACCCTCCATCTTGGGAGCAGATGCGGCGGAGGCGGAGGAATTGGGAATAGGGGATCACATTCTTTCAGGAAGGTGGGTGAGAGGAGGCATAGTCCAGGTAGCTGTGGGAGTCGCTGGGCTTGAAATAGATGTCAGTTTCAGGGTGTTCACCAGAGATGGAGATAGAGAGGTTCAGGAAGGAGAGGGAGTTATCAGAGATGATCCAGGTGAATTTGAGGCTGGGGTGAAAGGCGTTAGTAAAGTTGATGAACTGTTCAAGCTCCTTGATGCTATCCAATCTCTCTTCAGTGCTAAAACTCTCTAGCCCAGGCAACATCATGATAAACGTTTATACCCTATCACATCCCACCTGTTATGTGGATTCCAGAACTGTACATAATACTCTAGCTGTGACATAACCAATGTTTTATACAGATCTGGCATAACCTCCCTGATCTTAAACTCTATGCTTCGGCTAATAAAGGGAAGTATCCTATATGTCTCCTTAAATACTTTGCCTACCTATCCTGCTACCTTAAGGGACTGACGAACATGCGCACCAAGCTGCCTCTGATCCTCGGTGCCTCCCAGAGGCCTACCATTTATCATATATTCCTTTGTCCTGCCCAAGTATATCACCTCGCATTTATCTGGATTGAATTCCATTTACCAGTCATCAGCCCATCGGACCAGCTCGTCCATATCTTTCTACAATCTAAGGTTATCCTCCTCAATGTTTAACATTCCCCAATGTTCATATCAGCTGTGAATTTACTAAAATAACATTCAAGTCTAAATTATTTATTTCATCCACAAGTACCAAGAAACCTGTGGAACCCCATTGGATACAGGCTTCCAGACACAAAAACATCCCTCGACTATTACCATCTTCTTCCTGCTACTCAGTCAATTCTGGATCCAATTATCCCATTTCCTTGGCTATCATAGTTTCCCTTGGATTCTTCACTATCAGTCTTCCATGGGGAACTTATCAAAAGCCGTGTTGAAGTTCAAGTAGACTACATCGAATCCATTGTCCTCATCAACACAGCTGGCCACCTCTTTGAAAAATTCAATCCAGTTGGTTAGAGATGACCTCCCTCTTCAAGTGCAGATTAATTCTGTCCCTCACAATTGCTTCCAATTCTTTCCCACCATTGAGGTTAGACTGACCAGCCTGTAGTCTCCTGGTTTATCCTTTGCTCCCTTCTTGAACAATGGTGTCACATTGGCTGTCCTCCAGTAAAAAAAATGCATAAAGGTAGATAAATCCCCAGGACCTGATCAAATTTATCCCAGTACACTGTGGAAAGCTAGGGAAGAAATTATGGAATCGCTGGCAGGGACATTTGTAGCATCAATAGCAAAAGACGAGGTGCCAGAAGACTGGAGTGTGTGCCTTTATTTAAGAAAGGCTGCAAGGAAAAGCCAGGGAACTATAGGATGGTGAGCCTGATGTCAGTGGTTGTTAAGTTGTTGAAGTGGATTCTGAGAAACAGGATGTACATTCATTTGGAAAGGCAAGGACTGATTAGGGACAGTCAGCATGGCTTTGTGGGTTGGAAATCATGTCTCACAAAATTGATTGAGTTTTTTGAAGAGGTTACCAAGAAGATCGATGAAGGCAGAGTGGTAAGCGTTGCTTATATGGACTTTAGCAAGGCTTTCAACAAGGTGCCACATGGTAGACTGGTCAGTAAAGTTAGATCACATGGGATCCAGGGAGAGATTGCCACTCAGATACAAAATTGGCTTGATGGTAGGAGACAGTGACTGGTGGCAAAAGGTTGTGGCTCGGACTGAAACCTGTGACCAGTGATGTGCTGCAAGGATTGATGGTGGGTCCACTGTTGTTCATCACTTATATAAACCACTTGGCTGAGAACGTAGGAGGCATAGTTAGTAAATTTGCAGATGAACCCAAAATATAATGGACAGTGAAGAAGGTTATGTAAGAGTACAACAGAATCTTGATCAACTAAGCCAATGGTCTGATGAATGGCAGATGGAGTTCAATTTAGATAAATGTGAGGTGTTGCATTTTGGTAGGCAAACCAAGGCAGGACTTACACAGTTAATGGTAAGGACCTAGGGAGTGTTTTGAACAGGAGACATCTAGTGAATATTGAACAAAAACAGAAGTTGCTGGAAAAGCTCAGCAAGTCTGGCAGCATCTATGAAGAAAAACTCAGAGTTAATGTTTCAGGTCCGGGGGCCCTTCCTCAGAACAGAACAGGAAGGGTCACCGGACCCAAAATGTTAACTCTGATTTTTTTCTTCACAGATGCTGCCAGACCTGCTGAACTTTTCCAGCAACTTCTGTTTTTTTTTTCCCTGATTCACAGCATCCAAAGTTCTTTTGGCTTTTATTTAGTGAATATTGAACTGTTCCCTAATTTTGTTAAACTTTCATCTACTGACACCATTGGATTGACTTCTCTTCTCACAGTTTTATTCACTTGTGTGAGACTAATATATATTCTTAGGAAATGTTATCATTGGCATTACCAAATAATATCAACTCATTGGCTGATTAAAAAGTGAAATTACTCCTTATTTGGTCATTGACTTTTGGAAGTAATAGGTTTGGAACCTTTCTGGATGGGTACAGGTAAATTAGCTTTGTTCTGGACTTAATGATTTATTATATCCTCTTTTTACTTTTCTCAATCCTGCAAATAATGTCAGAAATTCTGCTTTGAATTCTCCTGTTTCAACTTCAACATTCTTTGTTGATTTTATTCTGAAAATTAGATTAAATTCCATTGATGCTTTTCTGCTTAAGAGTAAAAAAACCTGATCGTGAGCTCTGTACACTATGTCAATAATTACTTTCTCTTTGTGCTTTCTCCCAGAACATTTGGATTTGATCCTCCTTGCCAATGTAGCCTTTTACAAGATAGCTGAAGAATTGATGCTCCAGCATCTAATTTAAACTGTAGTTCTATGGCAGCCTATCAGGGTTTCTATACTCCAATAATTTTCACTTACTTCTAAATCTCTCCGAAGAAGAGCATCTCAATATCTCATGAAGTATCTACTTTATAACTCAATTTTGTTTTAAAACCCATCCTTTCCAAGTGTTCTCAAATTTTCAGCTGCAACATACTACCTGAAAATGTCCCTTTGTCAGCACAAATGGCATTACATATCATTGGCAGGAAAATTCCTGAGTCCGTGACTTCATCTTCTGTACCAGCAAAATCTAGTCTAGACTGCGGCTATCACTTGTTTTTATTCTACATGTGAATCTTTCCCTCCAGTTTCTCCTTTTTTATATGTAATGATTACCGTTGTAACTATTATTTCAGGATCTGGATATTCTTTCTCCTTCCTTGAACTACTGATTGGTTCTGCTGCTGGACTTCAGCTTGCTTAATTAATGGAATTATTTTTAGCAGCACAAATTCTACAAATTATTTGATAAGTCTTCATTCATTACTCCAGCAACTATTCTGGTTTGAATTAGGTCTCCTTTCAAATTACCATACTCTCAATATTCTGTTAATCAATATAAATAATTTAAAAATCAGTCCATACTTTCCCCAAGTTACTGAGTTTTGTTTGTTCCAGAAAGGCATTACGGCTTAGATTGAGATTTTTCTTTCATGCATCAATAACTTTGGCAATAGTGGATTTATCCTCTATGATCCCAGGGTAATGAAAATGCTCTTCACACTGATGCCGTTTGCCTACAAAAGTGCACATAAGAACATTAGAACAGGAGCAGGAGTAGACAGTTCAGTCCTTCAAGCCTGCTCCATAATTTAACATGATCATGGCTGATCTCATCTCAAACTCAACTCCATTTTCCTGCCCTCTCTCCATAATCCTTCAACCCATTACTAATTAAAAATTTGTGTTTCTCCTCCTTGACCTTATTTAATGTCCCAGCATCCACCACACTCTAGAGTAATGAATTCCATTTATTCACAAACCTTTAAGAGAAGTAATTTTTCCTCATCTGTTTTTAATCTGCTGCAGTTTATCCTAAAACAATGACCCTTTGTTCTAGATTGTCCCACAAGAGGAAACATCTTTTCTGGGTCAACTTTGTCAGTTGCATTTAGCATCTTACATATCTTGATTAGATCACTTATTCTTCTAAACTCCACAGAATATAGGCCTAATCTGCTCAATCTTTCTTCATAAAACAAACCCTTCATCTCTGGCCCTCCTCTGAATTGTCTTCAATACAATTACATTCCTCCTCAAGTAAGGAGACCAAAATTGTACGCAATACTCTGGGTGCAGTCTCACAAATGCATTGTACTGTTGCAGCAATATTTCCCTATTATTATGCTCTACTTCTTTAGCAGTAAATACCAAAATTTCATTTGCCCTCTTTTTTATCTGCTGTGCCTGCATACTAGTTTTCTGTGATTCATGCACAAGGAACCCAGAACCCTCTGCACTGAAGCACTCTGAAGTTTCTCTCCATTTAGAAAATAAATTGCCTTTATTCCTTTGACTAAAATGGATAACCTCACACTTATGGCCCATTCACCTAACCTATTGATATCAATTCGTAAATTTCTTATTTCTTACTTGCAACTTACTTTCCAACCTATTTTAGTGTCATCTGCAAATTTTGCTGCATTACTTTCTATCCCAAATTCAAGTCAGTGATATAGATTGTAAATAGTTGGGATCGGAAAGCCGAACCCTGTGGCACCCCACTATTTACATCTTGCCAACCAAAAAAAGACCCATTTATCCCAACTCTTTGCTTTCTGTTAGTTAGCCATTCCTCTATCCAAACTAATAACTTGCCCCCAACCCAATGTGATCCTACCTCTTATACTGATTCAGCGTAACATATGCAGCAGTTAACTTGCTGGAATTGGCGTTGCTCCTGATGTATTAACCTTTTGTGCAGCACTTTATCAACTGCCTTCCCAAAATAGCACAGCGAGCTGCTAGTCTCTGGTTTCACTGTAAGGCCCAATGCAATGCAAAATTTATCAAAATGCTTGCACCATTTTGGCCTGATTAAGGTGAAATGTTTCAGAAATTCTCCAGTGAAGGTAAGGATTTATCAATCACCAACCTTTCATCACATGGCACCATATAATATTGTGTTGTGGGATGGGAGTTGCTTCAATACCTCTCAAAAGTTGCTCACTATCACATTGTAACTGAACATAACATATTTACAGTTACAATAATACTGTCTTACAGTTCTGTTCCTTCTTTCTCTTAGACTCACAGATCAGATCCATTTATGACATCAACAGGCTGTTCCAATTAAGTCTTATAGAGCTTGCCAAACACATTTCATTATTCTACAGACCTCATTGTATCGGTACACATCCAGCTTATCAGCACCATCACTCTGGCCCACCATACCTGTCCAGAAACTTGCTCCCCCACTAATTCCTAGGGTCCCGACACCCAAGCTAAAAGACTGTTCTTTCCTTCTAATATCACAGCGCCCTCAGTTTCCCACCCTTTCTCATTCCCTGCCCCAGACTGCCTCCCTTCCAAAGCCAGCCTTCCTTCCCTGTGCCCCTTAGACTGCCAACACCCAATCTAAACACTCCACCAGAAGAAAGAAAACAGTGGCTAACCATTACATCTCCAGCAAGTTAACTGTTGCATATGTTCACCTAAATCTGAAGGCATATGTTGCTCACTTGCACGTAACTGAGTTGGGAACGTGATCCTAATTCTGACAAAACTGTCCTTTAATGAGTGTTCATGACATGCTGATCAACTCATCTTCAAACCTTCCTATACTTAATTATTTGGTTTTATCCTATTGTAGGGAAGCTGATTTTTGTCATAATATGCAATGAAGTTCCCACAACTATGTTACTTCCCTTTCTTAGCAACAGCGGGAGATACTGCCTGATATTTCTCTTACTTGGTCTATTCCTTCTCCTGTACAAACTAGAGCAGTATACCCACACTGTATTATGCTGGACATGAAGGTTAATATGGACTGTTATGCAAAAAAGGAATAGTTCTGGCAGTACTCTCTTGATAGGTGGCAAATGCAGCTTGAAAATAAAGACTGCCTGAAGACTTGAGATAAAAAGAAATTAACAAATAGTTTAAAGCATTGAAGCAAATACAGCATTTGTTGTAATGATAAAACTTTGGCTTCAGTAGCCGGGACTGCTCTGTTCTCAGATATGGCACATAGAATGGAACTTTGTTTTGCCTTTAGCATCTTAACTGCATCTTTCAGTGAAAATTGTGATGTACATTGGTTTGATCTGATAAAAGATGCGTATCATAGCAATTATGGCTCAATAGTTTAAAATAATGTTCTTTCCATCTATAATACCTGAGTTCACAACATATTTGGAATATAATAAGGATCTATTCTTCGGTGAAGCTTTTAAGCACTTTCAACAAAAATGAGTTAGCACAAAATCAATCAATTTCTCACAAGTGTCTGATCTTAAAATACTGGCTAAGTATAGAATTGAATTCCAATTGTTGAAGTATTCCTCCCATTATTTGTAGTTTGCTAATAAACCAGTGATTCTCAAACTTGGTTCCATGGACCTCTGAGCATCCTTAGTGACTTTCCAGAGGGCCCATGAAATAACTTCTGTAGTGGGTAAGAGAGAAGGAATAGATGAGAAGGAGCAAGGTTTTCACTTTGGAGGTAGATGACTTGAGATAGGACCAATTCAATGCCTTCCTCCTAAGATTGACAAGAAACAGGATTTTCAGAGGCTCCAGACCCAAACTGGCCTGGAGATGGACTGTCACTAAATGGGAATGCAAGAAATCTGATTCCAGAGAGGGCAGGTTTAAACACTATACTTCCATAAACTTTGGCCTGGTATTTCCAATGCAATCATTTTCTGCCCATATTCAGTTGAACATTGTGTCCATTTAAACCCCACAATCCTTTATAAACAGAACTGAGAAGATTATTGGAACAGATGGAAGCTGTAACCAAGTAAACAAGCCGACACAAGGAACGGTGATATATTTCCAAATCAGTATGGTGAAAGGTTCGCAGGGGAACTTAATGGTGATGGTGTTCCCATGTCACAGAGTCGTGGAGATCTATAGCACAGGAAAAGGCCTTTCAGTCCATCGTATCCATGCTTGTCTCGACCACCTTTACAGGCAGTGAGTTCCAGATGCCCACCAGCCTCTGGGTTAAATGTTTACTTATGTTGAAATTTACTGATTTATATTTGATGGGATCTGTGAACTGATTGGGTATGTAGACCATTGACAGGCAATTTTTATCTACATTAAAATTAGTTCAGTTAGCATGAACTGGAGAAGTACAGTTAATCCCATATTCAATTCTACAGAGTCCGGTCTATCTCATCACTGTCAGCAAATGGCAAAATCATTATTAAATTGTTCAATTTTTAAAAAATTAAGAAAGCTTATGCTAGATAAAGTTTCATACAACATAATATGTTGGATTTAGTTTCTAAAAAGGTTCTTTTTGCAGGAAGTCAAATCTTTTCATCTTGGAATGATCAGAACTAAGATGCAAGGAACAAAGTTGGAAGAAGAGACAAGAAAAGAACATTAAATCATTGAGCCATCAATGGCGTGGAGATGCAGAAAAAGAAACTTAACTGTCAATCTTAGTTCTCAGGCCAGGCAGACAGACCCTGCTTGGTCAAGTTGTTGCCATGGGAATACAGCAGAGATTGGCAGTCTTCATAATCTATTTTTGTGTCCCTGTGAAACAGGTGCAATGTATGTCCAAATTTCTTTTACCTACATGAGACAGGCCCCTGTTTGTTCATACTAGTTTCTAGAAGCATTATACTGTGAGCCCAATGGGTACACTTCAATTGGTTTCTGATGCAATTTTTTTTGCCCAGTCCACGTTATTTCATAAATTGTGTCCATTATCAGAATCATATCTAATGGTGGACATTCTGTTCCGAGGCTTGCAAGAACATGCTTTTTAAGTACAATTGAGATGCTGCCTGCTATGGGATTTGTTTGATTTGGTCTGCCAGTCATTGAACAGGAGCCCTACGTACCTGGCATCATGCTGGGACTAACATTTCATATAACTCATTTATGTGGTCAGCAAAACATAAGTTCAGCTTTTTGGCTTGAAACAATTTATGTGTTTACTGTTAAGTAGTAGTGTGAGACAACTAGCTTCAGATGTTGTTCAAGTTTTTGAGACCTATCGCCACCCCCCACCCCACCACTTCTCTTCCAGGATAATCTGAGGTAGCCTGGGCACCGTTCAGGACCAAAGGTGATGGACATGGATCCTTTCATGAGCTTCTGTGAAATACATTGGCTGATAATTTGATCAAGATAATTATTATCATGCAAGATCATTTTGATGTGCCTTATTTCAGCATTCAAGTTTACATGTGGCCAGGCAACTATTCATGCAGTTGCTAATAAGACTAATCTTGTAACACATTGGATTTCCTACAGTTCCAGGTGTTTGCGGAAGACCTTGGGGCACTTTTTTTGAAGTAAAACAGGGGAATTTGCCGCAATCTCCTAGCCAATACTTATCCCTTAAACAAGGCAGCTAGAACAAATTGCATAGCCATTGTTATATTTCTATTTGTGGGTGCTAACTGTGTGCAACTTGGTTGCTGGCATTTTCTACATCACAACAATGTTTCGAGTTCAAAATATTTCTAATTGTTTGTAAAGCACTTCAAACATTCTAAATTCAATGAATGCATTGGTATAAGTGCAAATCTTTCTTTCCACATCTTTCATACATATTTCAGAAATACTTCATGCATATATTTTATTTAGTGTGTCTGTGTGTGTGTGTGTGTGTATGTTAAACTATTTATATATATGTGTTAATACGTAGATGTACACTTGCAATACCAAGGCATCCAAGGCTATGAGCTAAGTGCTGGAAAATAGGATTAGAATAATTAGGTAGTTGTTTTTGACTCTTGCTGACACAATGGGGCAAAGAACATTTTTTCTGTGCTGTAGACCTCATATGAATGTAAGAGAACTCTATCTGATTGCAGGTATTACAACCTCAGAAGCACACAATTGCAAGGATCTGCAAATGCATGTTAAAGCAACAGAAGGGAAACTCAGAGGAAAATATTCAATTTTAAAGTGAAATAGGGCAGTTTCCTGAGCTTGGTCCCCACGGTTTCTGCATCAGCAGGTGATGCTCTGTCTAGTGTCATGTCTTCCTTCCATTCCTCCTACAGACCAAGGTGGAATCCCTATTAAGATGCTCCTGACCAAGCAGTCCATTCCTTTGTAACATCTATAAAGTAGCATAGCACAGAATTCATTCTTTTAGATAAGTTCTACAGAGAGTTTTCAGAATAAATGCTGATTGCATGTTGGTGGGGTCTTGAGGTAAAATCTTCCTAGTGAATCAACAATATTCTTCAAATCTCCAGCAGAAAGTAAACAGTAATAATCTTTGTAAGTTTTGGCTGTTTAAAATTAAATGAAACATTTATCCATTGACGTGCCATGCAGACTCTTTATTCAGTGTTAACAAGCAATTTATATTGCAATCAGCACTTTAATAACGCTCTGTGTGGCCATTCCTAGCACAAGCATAAGTTCCTTTATCACATTGTTATCTTGTTGGCTAAACGATGTTTTGAGTTCTTCACCCACTCTGGCACTACAAATGTTCTTAAGTATTAATCTAGCTGGAAAAAATCTTTCCAAAAAGTCTGTGCAGTCAAGCCTCAAAAGTCAAGTCCCTCACACCTTCTGTATCACCTCGTAGGCCTTGACTTCCTTCTGAAAAGAGCATTTTCAAGGCAATTTTAGAAATGAATAACAGAAATGTCCATAGGATTCTTCTGATCCCTCGCCATAATTTTGGAAACACCAGAATAATGTATGTGATTTCCACTGAAGTTATGGTGGGAGAGCAGCAAGTTTTCATAAATAAATTCTATCTGGTGATATAACTGTAGCTTAACTAATAATTTAAGGTATTAACTCCCAAATGTCATTTTCTATTTACCAGTTTGAGAGAGGTTAAATAAAGTGGCAGCTGACTGGTGGGAACGAGCAGAGTGTGGGTGCAGTCGGAAGCTTCCATTCAGCATCAAAGGAAGGCACACTGGCAAGAAGACAATTTATGGAGGGGCTTGTCGGAGGCTTCTGCAAATGGGAATGTAACCCTCAGGGCACTGAATGTCTAAACATTCCATCTGGGAGCATATCTCCTGGCCCCCTGGACTGTACCTAAAACTACAGTTCAACGGTGTTTTTGAGTCCCAGATCTTCTTCTCTATTTCTTCACCTAGCTGCCCTGCTCAAAATATTTTGAAAATTGCTCTAGGGGTCCAGTCATCAGACCCTGATCTGCACAATCTAAGAAGGTTGCTGTTGGTTTCAGACAAGTCTGTATTGCTTGCTCAGAAGTCTTGGTTAAAATCAAGATTATCACAAGGCAGGTGAAACAAGGGCAGGTAAGTCCCACAAGGCATTTTAATTGCCAACTTCACTGATCTCCATGGTAGGATTAAAAATTTCTCAATGACCCTGCCAATCCCATATGTGCATTCTGTTATAACATTCCTTTACCATAATACGACCATTCATCATTTTAGAGGTATTTCACCAGTACATTTACCTCTATTCTTCTGAAGAAAACAGTGTGAATTTTTCAGAACTGAATTAATTTTAAAAATTAAAGGAAGATTTGCATTTATACGGTGCCTCTTCTGATTTCAAGAAACTACAGTGCACTTTACAGCCAATGACCACATAAAATGTACGAAGTGCAGAATCTAATTTTCACCCTCACAATGATGAGATAATCTGTTCCAGTGATGTTTATTGAGGGATAAGTAGAAGCACTGAAAGGATATTCTGCCACATAGCCATGGTAATTACAGGCACACAGCAAAAAATGTCCCAAAGAAACTCTTAGTTCCGGTTTCTCATCTCTTCTCAGGATAAGGCAACCAGCCCATTCGTCCACAATGTCACATTTGAAAAAAATGTGACAATTACCTTGCTCTGCTGCCAACTTGCCTGGCTGCTCTCTTGTATAGGACAAGATCACTGGTATTGCTGTTGTCATGTGAAAGCTGAAAATTACTAGCTGCCAATTTATTCCAGCTTTGAAACTCAAAATACATTAGGGCTGTCACAAGCAATGCATTACTGTTGTGCCAAGTGACATATTTTTCACATGGATAAACTCACTGTTAAGCAGAACTTGTTCTAATCAGGTTTAACTTTGAAGTGGAGAAACCTGCACAGCAGTTGAAATAGTGTTTGCTTGATCAGTATGAGACAATATGAAAATCTACCATGGTAGGGGATGGTCATTAAATAGATTGTAATTTGATGAAAAAGGAAGAATAGCAGAATAAGGTAGAAGAGCAGGCAGTGAATGTTTCTTAAATTTAGATGCTATTTTCTGATAATTGCAGTTGGCTTATTAACTTTGATGCGTGAACTCAGAAAGCATCTGAAGACTGCACAATTTGTCTTCATGCCAACCTTATAATTTACAAAAATTATAGACTCAGAACTGTAACAGTTGCTTTTCTGGGCCACATTGCTGACTTCAGGATTTCAATCTGTTAATAAATTGAACCAACCTTTTATCATGTCTCTGTTTTGTTGCAGCAGAGAGATTTGTTAGGATTTTATGGAGTATCCTGAGAGAAGAATTAAATTTATCATTTCCAAACAATAAAAACATGTCACTAAGTTCAGATCTTCTTATAACTTTTTCTGAATCTGAGTACAGAGTATTACAGGAATATTAAACACAATTTCTCCTAATTTGAGCATAGTAAGTGTGAGACAAAAACTGCTTTGGCCATCAATCCTAGAGTCTTTTCTATAAATGCGGTTGCAATTTTGTTTGACTACCCTTTGATTGTGCCTTTATTCTGGCACTAATGATCACTGCCTGCCATCATTAAACCAAAGAATATCATTCTATCAAGCCAATTGCAGTTGACATGACATGAAAATCTGCTTTTCCCTGAAATTTACACAAAGTGTGCCGCAACTAGAACTTTGACCTCAGGCATCATCTGTTTGGCACTTGTGATCTGCAAACACTAAACCTAAAATAAGCTCATAAATAGTATAATCAAAGGATAAATGCCTACTTCAAGTAGGAAATGCAGGAGGTCAGGCCTCCGACTTCCCATTGATGGGGGCGGTGGTAGGGTGGGGTGATGGGAGTGCTGTGTGTGAGTGACGTGGGCAGGCACATGATCTCACGCCTGGAAATTTGCCCTTCAGAATGTCTGCTTTATGCACAGAAATGAGAGGTGACAAGAACCAACTTCTCCCATCAGAAATTTTCCTTTATGCAGAGCTGTTCCTCAGGTTACGCAATGAATTATCTCCTCTCACCTGATTAGAGAGAAATATTTTGAATATAAGATTGATTTTGGAAAATAAGTGTCTGGTAGTTTTTTTTCACTGCCACGTAGTATTTTGTTTCTGCCAAGATTTTTGCAATCTCACTTCTATAACAAAGATGAAAGGTCACTGACTGTCTGGACATCTTATACTGAGATTATCTCCTTTGGTCACAGGGATCAATCCCGGGACTGCAACTATTTATAATATAACTGATTTCGCAGAAGGAAGCTAATGTGCTTCAGCCAAATTTGTAGACAACACCAAAAATAGATGGAAAGATGGGTTGTGAGAGGGATACAAACAGTATATAGAGCGAGAGATAACAAGGTGTAGAGCTGGATGAACACAGCAGGCCAAGCAGCATCATAGGAGCAGGAAGGCTGACATTTCGGGCCCAGACCCTTCATCAGATATCTCCAGTATATAGAGCGATGTTGAAACGTTAAGTAGGTGGGCAATAAGTTGGCAGTTGGAGTATATGTGGAAAAATGTAAAGCTGTTCATTTGGAAGGGAGACCAAAGGGATATAATGTCATTTAAATGAAAAAAATCTGCAGAAAGCTGCAATACTTGGGACTTCTTGGTGGGGGGGTCAGGTTGGGTAGCTTATGCACAAAACACAGAAAGCTAGCACATAGATGCAGAAGATAATCAGAAAGGCCAATGGAATGTTGGTCCTTATTTCAAGGGTGTTGGAATGTAAGAATAGGGAAGTGTTACTGCAGTTGTACAAGGTGAGACCACATCTGGAGAACTGTGAGCAGTTTTGGTCCCCTTATTTAAGAAAATATATTATTTCATTGGAGGTAGTTCAGAGAAGGCTCACTGGATGATCCTTGGTATTATGCTAACTGGCCTATAGTTATCTGTTTGTTATCTCCTTTGTCTTTTAAGTAACGGTTTTAAGTTTTTAATTTTCCAATCCTTTGGGACTTTTCCAGAATTTAAGGATTTCTAGACGATTACTACCAGTGCATCCAATATCTCTGCAGCTACTTCATTTAATATCATACATTGATCCATTCACCAAAGACACTACAAACCCTAAAAGGAGTCATAGCTTGCTCTGACTTGGGTTAGCAGCAGTAATGCTCTGTTCTTTTTAACCAATCGTGTAGGACTCAGGGGACAGCGAGAATCAATTCCAAGTTATAGCACTAGAAGGAGTATTATTCACTGTTGATGCAGAGTGTCTATTTTCCTGCTCATACAGTTCAAAAGGTATCATTTGTCCTGTTCGAATTATTTAAGAGCTGTGCATATGGCATCATCAGGAAACAATTTGATTGGTTCTTTCAGGTGACAATAGTTTTTGGGATCAATAGTTGATTATATTAATTGCTCACTTAAACTTTAGTTCCAGAAATTTTTGTTCAGTTATTTGGTGATGGGAAGCAGGAACCCTGACAATTATTTATAATTTTCTAGCAATGTTGCAAAACTCAATTATGATTTTGCTTTGATGACTGAGATTTTTGTTTTATTTATTCATCAGAAGTCGCCATCGCTGTCAAAGCCAGTATTTAATGCCAACGCAAATTAATCCTTGAACAGATGCTGCTGAAATGTCCTCTTGATCTACTTTAATCCATTTAGCGTATGTAGACACATAGTACTATTAAGGGAAGAATTCCAAGATTTTGAGCCAACAATGGTAAATGATAAGTGATAAGTCCACTTCATTATCTAAGGAGTTGTGAATGAACAAACATTATGAAATCACCAAAGAACGTTTGATGTTATGATACATGGAATATCATTGATGAAGCAGCTAAATATGATTAGACCTAGGACACTACCCTGAGGAACTCCTGTGACCTAGATAATTGGCCTCTAAAGCCATAATCATTTTCCCTTGTGCAAGATATACTCCAAACAGTTGAAAGTTTTCCCTGATTCCCATTGCCTTCAGTTTTTAAAGGAGTCTTTGATGCCAGACTCAGTCAAATGCTGTCTTGAAGTCAAAGGCAGTCACTCACAATTCCTCCTGTAGTACATGCTTGGACAAAGGCTAAATGAGCCCTGGACTAAACTGGTTGTGGCAGAATCAGCATTAGTCAGCTGGTTATTGATGAATGTGTGTGAAAACTATTGACAAAACTTTCCGTCAGTCTCTATTCAGCCTTCCCTGTTCCATTGGATTTACTCCGGATATCAATAACCTGAGATAGTTCTAACAATGGCTTATCCCAAATTGTTCTTTACTGAAGCAAGATGCACTACAAAATGCTCCAATAACAGTAAGGTACCACAAATCTAGCTGTAGAATGCTTATAATCACAAGTGACCTTGTCTATGTACATATGTCCAAGAATCAAAACAAAATATATAATGTTTATCACCCTAACTTCTTGGCATTGATCGGATGACTCCTGTTCCTGAGCTAGTTAGCTATCGCTCTGAGGCACATTGTCTTATATTTGCCTCCAAACATGCAGCCTGAGTGAGTACTCTTTGATACTGTCCAGTCTCCAATAATTGATTAGTTGACCACAGAAAACATCACAAATATATCATATTTACCGTAGTTTGTTGACATTTCACTCATTAGGACTTCTGCTTGTTTTCTCTGGAAGGAGGTTTATCACTTGGTTTTAAATAACCTTGACCCCAGACCAGCCAGTTCATAGCTGCTCATATAAGTTACTTCCTCACAGCTTCAGTATTATCCAATCAACAGTATTGTATTTACAGAGCATGACCCAGTGGTCAACTGCACTTTGCTTTGCTGACCAATGGCTAACTATCATATTTGGTGTCTTGCATCTGGTTTTAAAATGACTCATTCCAGACATTCTATACCACCAGTCCATCACTTGCTGAGTTACAACACTTAATTTAAACACACATATCCTTTCAGAGAACACAAAAAAAAAGTTAAGTGATTATCCAACCAATTGACCTTTCAAATGGGTAGACTTCATATGTTTTTCCTCATGTTATCTGACCCAGCAAATTTCGGGTTACTGCCTAGATTTCCATTGCTTTGCTGAAAAGACTGATTGTTTTCTAAATAACAATGGATCTATTTGGTGTTTACCTGGGCAATACTCCACATTATCAGATAGATGCCAGTGTTGTAGCTGTAGCTTGGCTAGACATGTGACTAGTTCCAGAGCTCATGTTTTGAGCATTGCAGCTGATGTGTTGTTGGGACTTCAAGATTTTGCTGTATTTTGATGTGCAAAACCATTTCTTCATATCATGTGGAGCCTGAAGGCTGGCTTCTTCAAAGCTGTGACTTCAGGAAGAAACTAAGAATGATCATCTGCTCACAATGCCTGCCTGAAAATGTTTGCAAATGCTTCAACCCATTTTCTGCACAAGAACAGTAAGATCTCCCATCACTGTTGTTGGGGATAGATGTGGAGATGTTTTCTCCATCTAGATATTTAATTATCCACAACCACTCATGGACAAATGCTCCACAAGCAATAATGAGATAAATGTTCACAAAATCTGTTTATTACAGTAGCTTTCAAGGGGTTATTGATGAACATTTAACAAGAATTGATGATTGAGCAATTTATTACATCCTTAAAGAATGTTAAACAAATAAAAAGTTGCTAAGTGAAGTTAACACCTAACACTTTGACAGATGCCACTCATGAAATGGTAGACATTCGCTGCTGATGATAAATTACAGCCCCAAATAGTATCAAGTCAACTGAGAGCCTCAGTTGTGAAATAGTTCTTATCAGAGCATAAAAACAAATTTGAAAATGCAAGGTACCAAAGTATATAATGTGAGTATGACTTAGATTAGATTTTTTCACAAACAAATTAGTTGTTTTTAATACAAATATTTAATCAACCTGCATCGCAACTGACTACTTTGATAATAATGAGCACACACATTGTTGAAATCAGTGGAACAAACTTATTATCTATTCCTTCACAAGTGTTTCTGTGGTGACAAAAACAACAGTGGAAGTACCATTGCTGTATTGTTCTTCAAGGATCTATTTGAAAACCTTTATTAGAGACTCAGGTGTGCTTTCAAAGCTCTTTTTGCACTTAATTGCAGGGCTTTGATATGAACACTTGAAAAGAAGCGTGCACTTAGGAGTTTATTGAAAAGCAATGTTACTATACGAATGTATGATATGAAAAATAACACAGAGCAAGTAGTTTACTGTTTAACATTAATTATTTTGAGACACAGGAGGATAATTTTTTAGATGCAGATGTGATGCGAAAACAATGGAAAATATCCTTATTAATCATTAGGGACAGATCTTGTTTGATATCTTCAGATCTCGTGTTTGTAAAAACTGCTGATTATATTCATTTTGATTAAAAGTAAATTAAAACAGCTTTGCCTATGATTTAAATAAATTTGTCCAGAGTAATTATAAGATTGTAAATTGAAATGTAATTGAACATTTTAAAGTATCAACTACAATTATAATTCATGATAATATTAAAGCTCATGTCAAATGTTGCATTACATTATATTACTCAATCTCACTGATGGGAATCTATCCAATGGAAATGTTGGCAATGATATCATGTAGGTGTGCTCGTCTAAATAACTGATATGTGTTTTTCACAGTTAAATTACATGAAGAGGTGTAAATTCATGAAATTATCTCTCATCTGTTTAATTTCATATAAAAAAAACGATTTAACGATTACAAATCTTAATTAAAAAGACATTGAATAGTGCCACAAATAGTGTTGCAAATACTAGTACAGGCAGGGTTAATATTTCATTGAAAGAAACAGGATAATATGATGTAGTTTGTGATGAAGAATGGGATTGTTAAGACAGGGTATTACATCATTGCCAGCATTACAAGTAACACATACTCAATGTAAATTCAGCAAAATTATATACCATCAATATGATACTGTGTTAAGATTGATAGCCATCCTCATATCATCACCAACCATATGCACAATTCCATTTAGATTATTGTATTATTATTTCCACACAGTATGCACTGTATTATACTGTGTTGTAATTGATAAGTGGCAGGGGTTAGGATAAACATGGTCAAATGTGCTATAACTGTGATCGTGCTGGCTTGGCATGTACTGCTTTGGGGTCCTGGGAGGGGAGGTGCTATAAAATTGATTCTAAATTAACCTAGAGGGATCTGCAGAGATCACTATGATGATTTTTTGTCTCATTTTCATTAGAAATGTTTTTATATTGTGTCAGTGCCAAATGCACTATAACTTGAAAAATAAAAAAAAAGCTATGTTTTCCATCAACTGGAAAACTCTTCACTTGACAATATTTGCAAATATTAACTTTTTTTTAGAGAGAGTAAGAACTGCCGATGCTGGCAGAGATAACACATTGTGGAGCTAGAGGAGCGCAGCAGGCCAGGCAGCATCAGAGGAGAAGGAAAGTTAACTTTTCGCATCGGGACCCTTCTTCAGACCCTTCTTTTTTATTTAATGTGATGACATTATTTCTTTTTCAGAACACTTATACTAAGCTGTTAACTCAGTGGATACTAGACTATTACATCTAGCTGTTATGCTAAGAATAGAAACCAGTGTTGAACTACTACTTAAAAACATCAATTTCTTTTTGTTAATAAGTATTTCAACATTAGGGACACTACTGGCAAGATCTTCATTAGTGCATATTCTTAGTTTCCCTTGAGGCAGGGATGGTGGACCACTTTCTTGAATCACCGCAGAGCATGTCGTGAATACACTTGAATAATATTGCATAAGGCAACCCATCGTCTCAGATTTAACATCCATATTGAACTTCACATTGAATAATCAGCTGTATGGTAATATTTAAACTACCAATTAATCACCTAGAAATATATTTGTTTCCACACCCTGTTTTGTTTCCTTTAAAAACAAAGGCACTGAGTTTAAGTGTTTTTTAAAGCATTTTAATATCCCGCCAGACCCAAACCCTTCAGGTTCAAAGTGCATTAAGACAGGCTATTAAAGTTGCAGGATTATCAACCCTATTTCTTCTGCTGGCAACGTTCACTGGCTTGAGACAAAGGAATAATTTAGGAAGGTACACGCTGATTTCCTGACATCACCAGCAACATCACAAAAGTGAGCATTTTATATCTTCCACAATTTTGTTGGAGGGAAGGGAGGTTTTGCGTGCAAAGTGAATTACACCAACACACAAGTGTCATTAACCATGGGTGAACCATGATTTGAGAGTGAGAACCAAATGAAAACTAAGCACTGAAGTTGTTGTATACTTTGGAATTCATAATTAAATTTTGGTGTTTAAAATATATTTATTTCAACTACTGTGATTGATCTTACTGCTTTAATTTTGAAAAGTAAATGATCATTAAATAATTTGGTTGCCATATTTTTACTTCTGGCAACTGGCAGTAAATAAGGTTAAACAACAGCTTTCTGAGCATGAAAGAGCTGTCAGCTACATTCCAGTGCATGACTTACTTCATAAAATGCTATTCTGCATTGTAAAGTGTTAAAATTGAAATGTGATTATGTGAAAGTATACCTTTTTTGATTTATGTTCCTTGAAGTACAGCTCAGCCATCTGTTTGGCTATGTCAAAGCTTGGACAAATGGCCTTGCTTCTATGTTCCAAAACGCTAACAGATTTTACTGGCTGCCTTCTAACACACTAAATCAATCCTTCAGGGATTGTTAACTCAGCTATTCAGCTTGAATTTGAGTTTGTTTATTTTCAAAGATTTCTAACATTACTCATGACTTTCATTTGTTATGTCTATTGAGTAAGCAATACAAGGGCTGATGAGGAAAAGGGATTTAGGACTGTCATTCATCTGAAGACTGGGCCAACGTCTCAGTGAATGAAGTGTGTCCTTTTAACCCGACTGCCTTGGTATTAACATGTGTCCATCACCTCAGGCCTGTCACTGAAGAAGAGAACTGACTCCAGGCCATGACTGCCTTTACTAGATGAATATAATGTTGACAGGCTCTGCCAATTTGGATATTGCATGATGACATCAAAAAAATCTCTCAACTCTTGATATGTGCCTCAAAAATGAAAATCTGGCCCATCGTTTTGCAGGTTTAACTTCTCACCATAAGGTTGCTAATCTGTTTATCACTGAGAGCATGTCATTAAAAAAATGTGATAAGTTGTTGAATAAAATGTACAAGTGCTAAGAAAGCCTTTTCTTCAGCTGGAATCCGCAATTAATGGATACTGTAAATACAGAGAATACAGAGCAGCTTGAGATCATTTCATTCTTTCAATGCTAAGATTTGAACATTTTTGAATGAAAATATTGTAATGGACATAGTCATAAAACCTCTCAATACGTACACTGCACCAGATTAAATTGAAAGCCATTACCTGCGGCTATATTTTTAATATTGTTGGTGAAAGCCATTACAATCCTCAAATGATTTCAAACTGGGTTTTCCCAAAGTTTTACATGGTGCACATTTTAGAACATATATTAATGTTGCAATGTTGCGTTATACAGTATTTTAATTTATATAAGTTATACATAAATTACATGAAATATGAATGTTGCTTTTAAAAATCATTTGTACCATTTTGATTACATTTGCACAATCCTTGTCATTAAGATTTTAATTTATATTTTTTTTTCCTTGGTTTTCTAGCTTGTGAGTGTTTCTTCATGGATTTTGTAGTTTTGGATTAGGAATTATGCCTTCCTCACCATCGTTCCCACCCCCGTCATGGGCATTTACTTCAGTGTTCTGAATCTTTTACCTACAGCCGGAGGGTCATATCAGCTTTGACCACCAATCTGGTGATTTAATATTTGATTACTAGAGGAATGTTACATAAAGAGAAACAGAGTGCTGGTGGGTAGGGAATATCAGAAATCTGACCCAACAAAAATTGGTACACGTTGAGTCAAGATGGAGGACAAAATGCTATTCCAATGACATTACTGATTATAACCTTCTAAAGCTTGAGGCTGCAAAAATTAAATAACAAAACTATGACATTGTTGCAATACAGAAGAGGCCATTCAGCCCACTATGCCTATTATAGTTATCTGCAAGAGCAATCAACTTCCCTATTTTTTCTCCTGCAAATTATTTCATTTCAGGTAATCCAATTTCTTTTTTTTCTGGCACTGGTTATAGGGAGGATGAGACCTGTCCAGGTCAGACAGGCTTCAGCCAGAGCTGGGACTAATAACCTTGTGGGGCAATTTGCAAGTGCTATTTGGGAGAGTTTAACCTAAATTAACTAGGAGCATCAGGAAGTAAAATCAAGGAGGAAAACCAAGATGTACAGCAATTAGATATAACTAAAACTAAAGTAGTAAGGATATCAAAGCAGATGGCACAAGAGCTCCAAAATGGAGTTGAGATCCAAATCAACCCTAATTTCATTAAATGGTGGAGAATCATATAAATAAAACTTTCAATGCTGATTTGCTTCACCAAGTAGACATGTGTGGAATCCTTTACACTGACAAGACCAAAAGCAGACCAGGTGTTTGTAGAGCACTCCACTCTGGCCATAGATATGACCCTAGCCTCCCAGTTGCTTATCACTTCAATAAACCATGTTGCTCTCATCCTAACATGTCTGTCCTCAGTATGCTGCAATGTTCCAAGGAAGCACAATGCAAGTTCAAGAAACAACATCATTTTCTGCTTCTGTACTTTACAGTCCCAATACTGAATTCAATAACTTCAGAAACTGACTACATTTTCTTACATTTCCTCCCATTATTGCTCACAGAATTGTCTTCCTTGCAACTGGTTTACTTTGCACTTGGTAAAGAGGATCAATTCACTCCCTATTAAAACTTAATGTATTCCCATTTTACATTTTTTTTGGTCATTTTTAACCACTTTGCCTTTTGCATAGGGCCTCTGCCTCTGTCAAATATTGAAAAAAAAACCTTTCCAACAGCTTTCAGTTCTAAAGAAGAATCATAGCGGAATTGAAGTGTTTCTCTCTATTTATGCTGCTAGATCTATTAAGTTTCTCCAGCATACTCTGTGTTTTTCTTTCAGATTTCTACCATCTGCAGTATTTTGGCTTCGCTGAAAGGTTTTAACAAATTGGATTTGTCATTTAAACATAAAAACACTGCTGTCTCAAACTTTTAAGATGCATAAAACACAATGCAATAAATACAAGAGATAACAAGGTGTAGAGCTGAATGAACACAGCAGGCCAAGCAGCATCAGAGGAGCAGGAAGGCTGATGTTTCGGGCCTAGGCCCTTCATCAGAAATTCTTCAGAATTTAAGAAGGGTCTATGCCCGAAACGTCAGCCTTCCTGCTCCTCTGATGCTGCTTGGCCTGCTGTGGTTCATCCAGCTCTACACCTTGTTATCTCAGATTCTCCAGCATCTGCAGTTCCTACTATCTCTGATGCAATAAATACATTTTGTTTGGAAAAAAGGAGTTTGAACTTGTGGAAGTTATATGATGATGAAGCTTTTTGCTGTGTGTTATTAAAATTAGCAAGAGGTGGCTTGTGACAAGATTCCAGCAGAAAACAATCAAACTAACTACAAGTCATCCAACCAGGTTAGGTAATAAAAGTGGGAGATCCTAACCTGTTTTAAATTTAAGTTCTGCTGAAAACAAAACTCCTTCATATTTGGCTGCAATAAACCTCACAGCTTCTTGAGAAACCTTTGTTTTAGAACTTTTATTTCGAATATAATATATCAACTTCATCTAAGACACTACAGGCCTGCCAGAAACAAGTAGAATGTAGTGTTAAATTTAGCTAAGTTTGTATTTATAAATCACCTCATTTATCTTAAGCTACACAAAATGCTTGCTGCTGGAGTTATTTGATTTGAATACTGATTTGGATTGGGGAAGCAGGGCTAGAAAATATATAACTCTTATATACAAGCACACTAATTATGGGCAGTGAAAGGGAACATGTAAATTTTGTCAGTAACATGATTTATGAAGGTTGTAACATAGTGCTTGAAACAGAACAGAATGGGAATGATTTGTTTAATGCTATAATAGTCATAGGCAGGTTAATGGTTTAATGTTTATAATTGATGGTCTTCTTTGTTTCATAAAAATTAGCAGCAGAGATTTAAGGGACTTATCTTCTCAAGTGATAAAGGAGGGATCCTAGTGTATAGTTTACCAGTGAGGAACAGCTGAAACTACACCATCGGCTGCAGAACCTATATTGTCAGAAACATACATAATCCAGTTTGAAAACCAGCTAGTAGACTTGAATTGTTACCATTTTTACCAGAATCAAGAACTGTTTCACTTTCAGGCTAGTGGAACTTTGGCAAAAGTAACACAATTATTGTCAGTGTTACCTGGCACTTGAATGTACGTGTAAACTTTACTGATGAAAATTTGGGCTCTCATAGTTTCAAAGCAGTGGGTGTCATTTTCATACCAAAATGTTATCCACAACTTGCACCCGATATTAGTGCAAACTGCAACAAGCTTTCTCTTCGTTAAGATATTAATGTGGACATTTGACCTGTACAACAAAAAGATGCAGACTTTGACAACAGTGATCTGATTTGAAGCTAGCACTGCTATTTCTGACATAAAACAAAGAAGTGCAGATACTAGAAACCTGAACTAAAAGCAGAAATTGCTAAAAAAACTCAACAGGTCTGGCAGCATTTGTGGAGTGGCGTTCTTCTGAACAATTCTGAAGAAGGGTCACTGGACTCAAAACATTAACTCTGCTTATTCTCCACAGATGCTGTTAGACCTGCTGAGTTTCTCCAGTAATTTCTGCTTCTGCCGCTATTTTTGAATTTGCTGCCAAAGGTAATGCCATCTCTTAAAAACAACTGGAGGGTGGGGACATGGGGAGGGAGAGCTGGGGAGTGGTAATGTCCGCAGGGCCAAACAATTTTTCTGGTACCAACATTCCAAAAACCAATTCAATAATGAGGTACGGTGCTCCTATGGTGCCCTTCTCATCCAATGCTTGCCTGATTCTTCAACTCACCATAAGCAGAAGTACACATCACTGCCATGATAACCCAAGATCCCTGATACCAGCAGCAAATTGGAAAACCAGTGATATACCCGGTCAAGCACAGACAATCTGGAACTGCCCTTTACCACCAACATTGTGTCATAGCAGCCACAAGACAATGCTTTTAAAGGAAAGGGCCATGAAATGACCACTGCAAATAGGGTTAAAGAGAGTCCCAAGGCATTCTATACATACATTAAAAACAAGAGGGTAATGAGGGAGAATTTTGGACAACTCAAGGATGAAGAAGGGATATTGTGCTTGGAAGCAGAGGATGTGGGCAAGATCCTAAATGCATTGGTATTCACCCAGGAGAAGGATATGGAGGATAGTGAGATTAGTTTGGAGCAAGCTAATATGCTAGGGCATTTTCAGATCAAGGAAGAAGTATTGTTCGGTCGCTTGAAGAGCATTAAGGTGGGTAAGTCCCCAGGGTCCAATGGTACCTATCCCAGGAGGATGATATATTACTGTGGTGAGCGAGGGTGACTGTCCTGATTAAAGGTGGCTGCCAGATACAGGCTGAACTCCACCAGGGCTGTCCAAGCTGAAGACGCCAGCAAGAAGCTATGTCTGGTGGCTGGGGTTGGATGCTGATGTAGCTATGTTGGCGGGGCTGTGCCCAGAATGCCAACAAGAACAAACAGCAGTGCCCCCACATCCATGGAAATGGCCGGGAAAATCTTTGACTTGGTTGCATGTCGACTATGCCAGTCCTTTCATGGGATCAATGTTCCTGGTCATTGTGGGGATGTCCATTCAAACTGGTTAGACGTGCATAAAGTTCATTCAGCAAACTCGGGGATGATGATTGAGAAGCTGTGAGCATCATTCACAATACATGGACTCCCAGAGGTATTGGTCATTGTCAATGGGATATCATTTACCAGCAGGGAATTGGAATATTTCCTAAAGTCCAATGTCACATAAGGACAGCTCGATATCATCCATCGTCCAATGGTCTGGCAGAAAGAGTGGTCCAAACTTTGAAGGCAGACTTAAAGAAGCAGCCTACAGCATCAATTGAGACCAAACTGTTCGATTATAGGACCATCCAACATGCACCAACAGGAGTAGCTCCAGCAGAGTTGCTGATGGGGAGAAGACTCCACACCAGATTAAACATGATATTCCCAGACTTTGCGAGGGGAGTGAAATGGCAGCAGGAACGCCATATGCCTCCTATAAGCGAGAGCAACAGTTTAATTCAGGAGATGAAGTTTGGTGTTGGGATGATGGAAATGGCATTGTATGGTTATGAGGCAAGGTTGATGATACAATCTTGAACAAACGTGTGAATCACATGAAAGCTGTTACCTCACAAATGAGGCAGGAGTAAAACATACCTGGCCCCTCAGAACAGGCAGAAGGCCTGTCGGAAACCGTAGGTTCTTCCCCTCCATCTAGCGTTAAGCAACCCTCAGGTGGCTACAGCCATCTTGGTCTGAGGGTTGCTTACACTCACAGGAGAAGCTACAAGACAAATACCAGGCCTACATCCCCGGACATGGAGGGGGTGGGGTGGGGTAGGTGGTTTCAATGGCCTAGTGGTATTATCGCTGGACTGTTAATCCAGAGACCCAGATAACGTTCTGGACACCCGGGCTCAAATCCTGTAATGGCAGATGGTGGAATTTGAATTCAATAAAAATCTGGAATTAAGAATCTAATGATGACCATGAATCCATTGTCGATTGTCGGAAAAACCCATCTGGTTCACAAATGCCCATTAGAGAAGGAAAGTGCCATCCTTACCTGGTCTGGCCTACATGGGACTCCAGATCCACAGCAAGGATGTTGACTTTTAAATGCCCTCTGGGCAATTAGGGATGGGCAATAAATGCTGCCTGGCCAGTACAGCCCTCCTCCCATGAATCAATGAAGAAAAAACAACTTCGAGGAGGAAAGGACGTAGTGATTGGAACCAGGTTGACCTTGTTGACTTTGTGGTCATTGATTGGGGTTGTTAACCTGGATCAATGAGGAAAGCCCTGGCTGACCAATATAACCAGGAGATTTGGAATCTCCTCAGTTCAGGTGACTGACTCTGAGCTGATTGGCCACAGACAGTGCACTATGCACAAGTAAACAAAGGATAAACTTTGTAACGGGACACCAGCCTCTGTGCAGTTATTCAGCAAGGAATGGAGGGATATGGACCAGAGGGCAAGCAGAAGGCATTAGCTTAATTTGGTGTCATGCCCTGCTCAACTTTGAGGGCTGAAAGGCCCGTTCCTGTGCTGTACTGTTCTATGTGAGGGCGGATGGACTGGGAATTTTTTTCCCTGGAACATAGGAGGCTAAGGGGTGACCTTAAAGAGGTCTATAACATCATGAGGGGCATAGATAAGGATAATAGCCAGGGTCATTTCTCTCGGGGAGGGGCTGCCCAAAACTAGAGGGCATAGATTTAAGGGGAGAAGGAAAGATTTAAAAGGAACCTGAGGGGCAACATTTTCACAGAAGATAGTGCATATATGGAATGAGCTGCCAGAGGAGGTGGTAGAGACGGGTACAATGGCAGCATTTAAAAGACATTTGAACAGGTATATCAATAAGAAACATTCGCAAGATATGGGCTAAATACAGGTAAGTGGGACTCGTTCAGTTTAGGAAATCTGGTCGAATTGGACAGGTTGGACCAAAGTGCTTGTTTTCATGCTGTATTGACTCCATGACTTTCTCGCCCTATCTTGTAGCATTTCAATGCTGGTGCGCACCAAAGAGTAGCATTGAAGTGGAGAAATATACTGTAAGTGGATCAGACATGTGCACAATGATGCAATGAGGTTAGTACGCAATAAGATTGTAGGATATAGGAACAGAATTAGATCATTCAGCCCATGAAATCTGCTTTACCATTTTATCATGGCTGAATATATTTCTCAATCCTATACTCCTGCTTTCTCCCTGTAATCTTTGATCCACTTGCTAATCAGGAATCTATCTATGTCTTTCATACAGTCAATGACTTAGCCTCCACAGCCTTCAGTGGCAATAGGTTCCTTTGATTGCCCAGCCTCTGGCTGAAGAAATTTGTCCTTTTCTCCACTGTAAATGGTCCTCCCTTCACTCTGAAGCAGTGCATTGGGTTCTAGTCTCTCCTACTAGTGGAAACATCATCTCCATGTCCATTCTATCCAGGATTCTCAGTATTCTGTAAGGTTCATTGAGAATCCCTCTCATCCTTCAAAACTCCAACAATTATACACCTAGAGTCCTCACCCATACATTATATGACAAGTCATTCATCCTTGAGATCATTCTTGCAAAACTCCTCTGGACCCCATCCAATGCCAGCATATTCTTCCTTAAATATGGGACCCAAAACATCTCACAACATTCTAAATTCATTCTGAACAGAATCTTGTACAGCCTCAGCAGTACATCTCTGCTCTTGTATTCTCGCCTACTCGAAAGGAATGCTAACATTGGGGGTGGTTTGACATGCAATATCAATGGATGTGGAATGAGTGCAGCTGCTGTCAAGGGAGCATTCCCTGAGATTTGGTGCCACGTATTCAAGATGGAGGCCCAGAGGACCCAATAGCAAGTTGGGTACCTGCTCAGATTTCCGTGTTGGGTATTCACGGCATCTATTTTCTGTTAACAAATGGGAGATTATGAACCTCCATTTTAATTTTAAAGTGAAATTTGGTAGAAATGAGGGTGATAATGAAGAATAATCTCTATTAATCGCCCTCTTGCTGCTCACTAGCGAGAATCTCGTCTTGATGCCTAGGAGATGGTTGGAAAATGCTCCTGTTGGTCTCGATTTTGTTACAGCCCACTGTATTAGTCCATTACAAATCAAGGCTGCTATTCACAGAGTTGTCACAAATGTTGAAAGATTTAGTTACGCTAACTAGTTTATTACTTTAAGAGCATGACTGCTTCAAGAAGATACAGATATTCCAACAGGGGAAGGTGTTGGTAATGTCAGTAAACTAGTAATGCAGATTTGCAGGCTAATTTTCTGGGGATAATGATTCAAATCCCATCATGGAAAATGGTGAAAATTGAATAAAAGTCTGGAATAAAATGCCAGCCAAATGACAACCACCAAACCATTGTTATAAAAATCCATGTGGCTCACTAATGCCCTCTAGGGAAGGAATCCTTGCCTGGACTGGCCTGCATCTAACTCCAGACCCACTGCAATGTGGTTGACTCCAAACTGTTATCTGAGCAATTAGGGATGCTGGCCCAGCCACTGATGCCCACATCCCATGAACAAAACAAAAAGTAGTTGAAACACAAAAAAAATACAAATTGATGGGGACAGCAACAGGTCAAGATCAGCAACCAAAAGACAAACCTGCACAAAGAAGCTGAAAAGAGGCACTCTGGTAAGAGTAGATTGCAAAAGAAAGATAAACTCAGTGACATTTAGAAATAAGACAAAGACCTATTCTAAAGATCTTCTGTGAAGATTGATTGGAGGCTCCACAAACAAAGTTGGTTATACCTGAAGAAAAGGAGGTGAACAAGGTAGAAGGAGTAGAAAGGGAAAGCAAGAGATTGAAATAGAGAGTTCTCCCCTCTCAAAACAAGCATTGCATCATTATGAATACTGTCTAAGGGACACCACTGCGAGGAACCATGAAAGGCCCAGAAAGTAGGGTGGCTCAGTGGTTAGCTCTGCTGCCTCACAGTGCCAGGGACCTGGGTTCGATTCCACCCTTGGTGATTGTCTGTACAGAGTTTCCACATTCTCCCTGTATCTGCATGAGTTTACTCTGGGTGCTCCAGTTTCCTCCTGCAATGCAAAGGTATGCAGGTTAGGTGGATTGGCCATGCTAAATTGTCGAGAGATGTGCCAGCTAGGTGAATCAGCCATTGGAAATGCAGGGTTACAGGGATAGGCTAGACAGGGGGTCTGGGTAGAATGCTGTTTGGAAGAGCAGAGTGGACTTGATGGGCTGAATGGCCTGCTTCCATACTGTAGGGATTCTATGATTTGAAGTAATTTAGAGTAAGACTCCAGCATCAGGAATGTCTCAGAATTATTTCAGATGTAGAAAACTTTAGGAAATGAGTCTTGCAGAAGAAACCTAAGATACAAATAGACCAGAACCCAATAATTGATTGTGATTTCCATTTGAAAAGATAATATGGCTGCATGAAGCAGGCTTCATTTAAAAATTTGTGCAGAAGGAAACTTTTGGACAGGTAAAGACAGCAAAGTGTTTATCTAGTTCATGAGGAAGCAGGAAAACTCTATCTTGGAGATAGCAAGAACTGCAGATGCTGGGGTCAGAGATAACACAGTGTGAATCTGGAGGAACACAGCAGGCCAGGCAGCATCAGAAGAGCAGGAAAGCTGACGTTTCAGTTCGGGACCCTTCTTCAGAAATGGAGGAGAGCAAAGGGAGCTGGGAAATAAATACAGGAAGGCTGGGGAAGGTAGGTGAGATGATGATAGGTGAGTGCAGGTAGGGAGAGGTGGGGATTGGTCAGTGGGATGGGTGGTGTGGATAGGTGAGAGAGAAAAGGGACAGATTGTGTCCGGTCAAGGAGGCAGGAATGAGAGGGAGGGTTGGTCATGGGATGAGGCCAGGGGGTGGGGAGATATTAAAACTGGTGAACTCCATGTTTAGGCCATTGGGCTGTAGGCTCCCGAGGCAGAATATAAGGTGCTGCTCCTCCAGTTTGCGTGTGGTGTCATTGTGACACTGGAGGAGGTCTAGGATGGACATGTCACCCTGGGAGTGGGAGGGGGAATTAAAATGGTTGGCAACTGGAAGGTGTTGTCATTTGTCACATACAGAGCGCAGATGCTCTACAAAATGGTCACCGAGTTTATGTAGACCCATTTGCTGGACATTATGGTTGGGGAGTACTGCTTGCTGCAGCACCTGGTCAGCAAACCATGGGCCTGTTGACTCTGATTTTCTGTCCACTAATTTGAAGGGAGCACTACAAACCCATTTAGCTAGATGGCCTGCATATGGTTCAGAATAACATGAACTGTATGGCTGCAATACTCATTCTGACAAGGAGAAGTTTGGGAGCAGCCATCTTCCTATTTCCTATCAGAGTAGAAGGCATTGGCAAAGCATTACTGACAAAAACACGGCCAGAGGTACAGCTCAGGATAAAATATGAGCAGGCAATGAACCAAAAATGTGCCTTCAGGAAGTAAAGGCATGAATAACTAAAACTTAAAAGGATGGAAAAACCACAGAAACCAGGCCTTTCATATCCTAAGTGCATCCTAATGAGGAATGCCCAATCGTGAATTCATCATTTCTGTTAGCGGCAAGGTGTATTTCTTGCTTCAGTTAAAAGTTTTACTTGTTTGCTGTCTCTAACCATTGAATCAATAATGAGCTACTACCGTGGTTACAAGGAAACAGAGGCTGAGCAGGGAAGTGAAAGTTGAGGATTATCAGATCAGCCAAGATCTCATTGAAAGGCAATGTGGATTTGAAGGGCTGAATGGCCTACTTCTGCTCCTACATCGTATGCCTTTATGGTCTAAGGAGACCTCCCAGTCCAGGGAGGAAAAGCCTCCATCTTTATTTTCTCCACTTTCCCTAAAAGTTTACGTATGAACATCCTGATGTCCCTTAAGAGTCTGTCAACCTTATATTTCATGGAAAAAACAAGTGTTGCATTCAGTAAAAATTATCTGTATGTGAATATGAAGGTGAAACTTTTCGGATAAAATAGAACACTGCCTACAGAGTACCCAGTTCCAAATGTAGGCCCAGATTAGATGGAATCATTTATCCTTCAGCAACTGAGAACTTTATAATTTAAAATGTGGGTTTCAGAAATACACTTCCTCCTGGTTAAATCAGAAATGACACAAACAATGATCTTCTATGCCCATATAGAGATATCCACATTTTAGGTGTTTATATATATGTATACAATTTATTTCTAATAATAGAAGTAGAGGCATTAGGACATTTATTGCCATAAATCATAAAAACAAAACCAAGTAGGACATTAGAAGCAAGGGGAAGGTACAGTTGCCATAGTTCCAGAGGACTGCTCTCTCATTAGAGAGAGAAGACTAGTAGTGAGTTTAACCTAAGGGTCAGCACACCTCAGTCAAGGACCAAGTTTGAAAAGGCAGGAACTTCATGTTGACCTCAGTTAGTTATGAGGATTGAACCCCTGTTGTTAGCATAACTTTACATCACAAACCAGCCACCCAACCAACTGACCTAACCAACTTTGGACATTGACCTCAAGACCTATAGTCAGGATGACAGAGTATAAGGGTAACATTTTCCTCTTTAGTGACTGGATGTAAATATTTGTAGATAGCAGCTGTCTAGTAGAATACTGATCGACCACATTCCTTCTGCATTACTGGGTGCTGGGAGCTTGGAGTCTTTGCTCAACAATGGATGAAATCCATCACAACAGGTAAATGAATGAATAAAAAAAAGATAAATCTCAAAAATCTCTGTTTTGATTAATGAGGTGCTACATCAAGACTGTCTGCATGGGAAGGAAGATGATAGAAAATGCACACAAGTCAACTGTGATGGAAATGAGACATGATAGGCTCAACATTGGCATGGCTTCCTTACAAAAGGCCAATTTCACAGAGATCTGGCAGGGGAAGAATTCAGGGCGAAGTGTGAACAAGATATGGGCTTTGCTGTAAGGAGCTCACTTCACTCAATGCCAGATCTTTCACATATAGTTCATAACGTGTTCTATCAATCAAACAAGGCCAGTTAAACTTATGAGTTTCTATGATCCATTGTTGTGCTCTGTTACAGAAGCAAAATATCAGTTCAATAACTGGCTTGCATCTTGTATCAACAGAATCCCTAAGTCAGAACATCTTTACGCATTGAAAGATTTCAGTCCAAGAGCAGGTGTGAAACTTAAGACATAGTCATGGACATCATGGTCTAGGAGGGATAAATGGGATCAAAGACTTTTTGAGTTTTGCTGTTACCATGAGATTTAAGTTTTTAATACCTTCTTTTGGAATTAACTATGTCGTGGAGGCATCCAATATCAGGACTTTAGTACCAGTTGTATCCGGTTATCACCAGACAGGACAACCTAAATAGCATTCTCTACACTTGCAGCTACCATAGTGCTCACTGTGATAGAAAACAGTCTCTGGAGTGCACCAGGGTTAAAATGAAACATTTGAAGTCTTTTCATTCAAAATAGAAGTACTGTCCTCATATCAGCACCAGCCATAGTGCCTAGCCAGATGTTTTGTTGCTTGATTCATTACCAGACAGCATGCAGAAGCAAGATGAAACATAATTTGAGGCACTATTTATAGTAGCAAACTCTCAATGTACGTGAAACAAGAGCAGAAAGAACTCTGACTGATTTTAGGTACACATCATTATGATGGAACTTATCACTGGAGTCAACAAGCTTCAGACAAACTCAAGTGAGAAGATTTTGAATACAAAATGAGCCACTCAAAGTAAAATATAACTGACTGCTAGGCAAATGACTATTGGTTACCATTTCACCAGAATGTCCAGTTGTACTCTGTCACAGGGAATGTCAGGGGCAAGTATGAAGAGTTCAAATAGGCAAAAAGATCTACAACAACTAAACCCAGTTCCTTTGAAAACAAAGTCAGGGGAGGTTATTATCAACTGCAGTAAATAGTTGGACAAATATTTGAACACTGCTGTAAGTTGTGTTCCAGGATAAGCATTATGACGAAAGATGCTCTACGTTATAGAAAGGCCACCTGTTTTGGCAGAGCAAAGCTGTTGTTTGGCTTTCCACGTGTGAAACTTCAGGTACTGACTTTGTTCTACCTGAACTCATCACAAAAGGGAAATCAGCACTCCTCAAGAATCTGAATAATTACTTTGTCTGAGGTGGAGGGAGAGGTCATTACCCTGGGACATATGTGATGTAAAAATTCTGAAACTGTACAAGAACAAAGGTGACCCCAGTAACAACTAAGTAGGCATCTTCCTGCTGAATATCATGGGAAAATTTTTTGCCAGGTTATCATTGTCATTGTCAGACAACAGTTCTGGCTAATATATCATTAGAGCACTGATAATGATCCTATTTATACAATACAGGCAGGCGGAAGAAGACTGAAGTGAGATCCAGAAACTGAGAACAAGCAAAGATTCTGTTGCTATTTCTATTACTGGCATTGGTGGATCTACACCATCCGGATCATCATAGGTAAAGTTGAAGACATACTATAGTCAAGTGCCATTTTTGGTGAAGAGAGTGCTGATCGAACTTGGATTGTGTAGGGCTGTTAGCTGGAAATCAGGCTAAGTCTTAGAAGAGAAGCTGAATGATTTGTGCATAAGTCAGAGTTTTGAAAGATCTTGTGACTGAAATTAATGACATACATGCTGAGTGAACTGCTGAGTTCATTTGTAAGCTCTGTCTGACCAGCATTTGCCATTTAATGTGTGATTTAGAGTTTGTAATTAACTACAATTTATCTGCAAATTGATGTTTATATTTATTGAATCTGAGTTTTATTGTATAGATAACTAACTACCAAGATATTTTTTAATGTTTGCTTTGATGGACTGTTGTACAGTAAAATGATTTTGTTTTAAATCATGGAATCTTGAGACTTAATTGTTTTAGTAACTGGGATTTCAGATTTCATTATTTGAAAATAATTTACTGGTCTTGACTGAGATCACAATGATGGTTATTTCTGCGAAACTGTGTGATATGAATTTGATTCACTCCATGTGATATCAAGAAACGGTTGAGGCACTGGATACGGCAAAGGTCATTGGCTCTGACAACATTCTGGCAATAGTACTGAAGACTTGTGCTCCAGAACTTGCCGCTCCCCTAGCCAAGCTGTTCCAGTACAGTTACAACACTAGCATCTATCCGACAATGTGAAAACTTGCCCAGGTATGTCCTTTACACAAAAAGCAGGATAAATCCAACCTGGACAATTAATACCTCCTTCAGTCTAGTCTCGATCATCAGTAAAGTGATGGAAGGTGTCATCAACGGTGCTATCAAGCAGCACCAGCTCAGCAATTACCTGCTCAAAGACGCCCAGTTTGTGTTCTGCCAGGGCCACTCAGCTCCTGATCTCATTACAGCCTTAATTCAAACGTGGTCAAAACAGCTGAATTCCAGGGGTGTCCTTCATGTCTACACTTCAATTACAGACACAAGTGTGTCTAGGGTCATGCTAAGCAATGCAGATGAACACGGATAACAGTGTGGAGCTGGAGGAACACAGCAGTCCAGACAGCATCAGAGGAGCAAGAAAGCTAATGTTTTGGATCGGGACCAGCTTTCTTGCTCCTCTGATGCTGCCTGGCCTGCTGTGTTCCTCCAGCTCCACACTGTGTTATTTCTGACTCCAGCATTGGCAGTTCTTACTATCTCGCAGATGAACAGGAGCATGTTTCCCTCAATGTGTCATGCTGCAAGAGGCCAGAACTCACTTAGTAAGGTGTAGACTAAGATGTGATGATATTGTGATAACTTTGTGAGCATTTCCCTTAAAGGTATGTTGCATATCTGCTGAGAGACATAACACAACATGCCCTTTTTTCCAAAGAACTTCCAGACAATATACATTATAGTACAGAGACACCAATTGTCAAGTGAGAAATTGTACAGACATAAAGAAACAGAATTAATGGCAATAATAATTCAACATAACATTTTGGAGATTTAATAATATGACCTGAACTGGTGATTGTATACCTATATGGAGAGGTGTGTATTATTCTCAGTTGTTTTTGGCTGACAAGTTGGTTGTCTTGCTGCTGGTTGCTGTTACTCAGAATTATCGCACAATCTGGCAAGAGCTGGCATATTTTACATTCATCTGAGCGAGCTTCTATCCCTTTGCAATGTAGCACTATGCTTGATAATGACTTCAGATGACCTGAGGTAGTTGGATGTCTTTGTAACCTTTGCTGGTATTTAGGTATTTGTGACTGCATTTCTGACTCTCATTCTTGTCCAGTGCATAGTTTTGATAATTCTCTACCTGATTGCTGGTGGACATCTGTTTGTTACATTCTCCTCTGTCTTTGATGCGGAAAGTCCTATAGCTCTTTCATTCTCTGTATTATGGGTGTTGTTTGAATCACAGCACTGTGGGTGCTTTTTGACTCTCAGAAGTGGTTACACTGCTGAGATCTCTTCATCAGGGTCGTCCTTCTATGGCTGTACCATTGGAATCTGCCAGGCAGAAGATTTCCAGAATCCAAGTTGAACCTGCATGTAGGTACTGCAGTGTGATTGTACCATTGCATGGAATTGATCATCCATTATGTGCTGTGAGGTGGTTTATTGTAGGTTGTACCATGGAGCAGTACTTGTTGGGGTACATATCTTTGAGAATGAACAATTGCAATAAGTTAGCACAAACCCCTGTATCCCTGCTGGTTTTCAGGCTCTTGTCAGTCCTCCAACTGAAGCATATGAAGTTGGTGATTCTGATTGTCTAACACCATAGATGTGACATGTAAGTTTGACAATTCGAAAGGCTTGGTCATCTTCCAAAGGTGGCTTTTCTGTTTGTTGGCTGTTCATTTCATTGTCATGTTGCTATACATTTGGACAGCTTTCCATGCTGCTAACATTATAACATCTTGTTTGTCACCTGAATTTGGTCCAGCGTTTGGCCTGGGCTTTGAAACTGTACTTTTTACACACTTCAGGAAGCAGGCAGAAACTGTAGTTTCTATTTTTGGAAAGGAGATGCAAAGCTTGGTAACTTGATACATATTGAACTTCAAATAGACTTTAGGTAAGACTACTTCCCTGTTATTTTGTTGAAGTCCCGACCTGAAACGTCAGCTTTTCTGTTCCTCTGATCTTGCTTGGCCTGCTGTGTTCATCTAGCTCTACACCTTGTTATCACACAACATTAATTTTTCCCCAGTCCTCTGGCATCTCTCCTGGGGCTAGAGAGGAATGAAAAATTTGGGTCAGAACCCTTGTAATCTCCTCCCACAGCAGTGTAGGGCACAATTTATCCAAACCCAGGGATTTATCTACTTTTAAGCGCACTGAAACCTCTAATACCTCCTCACTCACTCTGTCAATCTGCTCAAGAACCTCACAGTCCTTATCCCCAAATTCTGTACATACATCCTCCTTCTCTCGAATGAAGACAGAAGTTAAATCCTTGTTTAACGTCCTACCAATGTCCACTGGCTCATGTCCTCTGTCCTCTCACATTCTCGCCTTGGTCCCAAATGGGCCTTACTCTTTCTCTGCTTATCCTCTTCCCCTTAACATATTTTTGAATATATTGGTAATTCTCCTTACTCTACAAGTATTTTCTCATGCTCCTTCTTTGCTCTCCTAATTGCTTTCTTAAGATCCTCCTATGACTTCTATACTTGACTAGGGCCTCCATTTATTTTCTCCTGCCAGAAACCTCTCTTTTCCTTCTTATCCAGTCCTGAGTTCTCTGATCTTGTTGCTTCTGTATTTCTCCCTAAAGGGAACATGTTGAGCCTGTACTCTTTCTGTTTCCTTTTTGAACACTCTTCACTGTTTTGCTGTGATTGTTCCCACAAGTAACTATTCCCAGTCCAGTTTGGTCAAATCCTGCCTTATTTTAATAAAATTACCTTCCTGCAATCCAAATCCCTTTATTTTACAGAGCATCTCTTTCCTTTTTCATTCAGTCTTGAGGTTCCTATCGCTAAACTGTTTCCCACTGCCATCTATCCACTGTCTGGCTTCATTCCTCAGAATTATGTCTAGCATTGCACTTTCCCTTATTGCATCTTCTACATGTTGACAGAAAAAGCTCTCCTGCGTACAATTCAAGAAATCTGCCCTCTCTAAACCTCTTGCACTATAACTATCAATATTAATGTTTGGGAAGTTGAAATTCCCCAAATATAATTACTCAATTTTATTCCAGTGAATTGTCTGCATGTCTGCACCTCTATTGCCCACTGACTGTTTGGGCTCTATAATACACTTGTTGAAATATGACTGCTCCCATTTTATTCCTTATCTCCACCCACGAAGTCTCATTTGGAAACCTTCCCAAAATATTATTCCTCTTTACTGCTGTAACTAACTGCTTAATTAATAATGTGACATCACTTCCCCTCTACACCCTCTCCTGCCTTTTTTGATGACCTTATAACCTGACGTGTTGAGTTGTCAGTCCTGCCCCTCCCTCAACCACATCTCTTTAATGGAAATAATATCACAAGTGTTAATCCACACCCTTAACACATCTGTATTACTTACAATACTCCTAACATTAAAGTAGAGGCCATTCAGTCTCACCTTTTGAATCGCAACATAGCTGATCTGTCTTTGACCCAGTTCCTTTACTATATTATGCTGCATCCCTATTATACTCCTGTTCTGTGTCCCTCCCATCACTGAACTAGTTTAAACTCCTTCAAACAGCTCTCACAAACCTACTCACAAGGATGTTTGTTCCAGGCTCAGGTGCAGACTGTTCTGCTTGTCAATGTCCTACCTTCCCCAGAAATGGACTGAGTAACCCAGGAATCTAAAACTCTCCTGCTGCACCAATTCCTGAGTAATACATTCATCTGTCTTGCTCTGCTCTTTCTTTTCTCGCTAGCATGTGGCACTGGGAGTAATCTTTTTAATCTACTGCCTAGTCCCCTGAATTCTTCATGCAAGACACTATGATAATGTGGGTCACGTAGTCCTGAATCACTCAGTCTACTTTCATTACTGCACTTAATACCTACATGTTCTCACTACATTTATAGGCACTTGTGTGCCTGGACTTGAGCTAAACAATTCAGATGTGCTGTAGCATGCTTCCATCAATGTGCCATGCTGCAAGAGGACAGAGCTCAGTAAACTGGTGACTTAGCACTTTATACCATTATGTCTCATGGTATGGTGATTGCATCATCAGCATGTCCCTTGAAAGATGTATTACATATCTGCTGAGAGACATTACATAACATGTGACTTGCTGTACACTGACAAAGACTGCTTTGTTATCTGAAAAGTTAGAAGTGATACTGAGCACTGGGCATCTTCAGTGGACACCTGTACTTCTGACTTTATGTTGAAAGGAAAGTCTTTGATGGAGCAGTTAGAGATGGTTGGGTCGAGGACACTTCTCTGAACAACTCCCGTGGTTTTACCCTGAGGCTGTGATGATTGACCTCCAAAAAGTACAATCATCTTCCTATATTCTATGTATGACTCTAAGCAGTGGAGAGGTTTTTTCTGATTCTCACAAGTTTCAATTTTATTGGGGATTCTTGATTCCATATTCAGTCACTAAGCTTTCATAATCATGAAATATCATGCTCAGCTCAATTTTGAAACTCAGATATTTTGTCTAAGTTTGGTGCAAAGCTTTAACAAGGCTTTAACATATCCTCCTGTCAGAACCCAACCTGAGCATTCAGAATCACCGTCTCATGGCACTGTTAGCAATTCATTCCATCACTCTGCCAGTGATTGAGAGTAGATTAATGGCAAAGTAGTTGGCCACTTTGGAAATGAGTAGGCCTTTCCAAACCATGTCCTTGATCGCCTTGTACTTCTTGATTTTCACTTATCAATTTCCATTGACAATGGGACAGTACCGTACTCTAATACTGTACAATATGTGTGCTAAGAGCATGTATGCATTCATTTGTAAATAGCTGCTTGAATAATTTATTCATAATATTTGATTTTCATTGGTTTTTATTGTTTCATAAAAGGTTATTCACGTAAATAATTTGGTGTATTAGTGTCAAATAATCTGCAACCAAGACTGAATGTACTGACACTGTGTTGCCCTATGCACTGACCTTTTCACTCAAAGTGTTCCTGAACCCCCTCCATCCAATGTCAGCCATTTACTGAGGGGCCACCACATGTGTTAGTGGGAGACTTTCTTTCTCAGCTGTTAAAAGCATTAATCACAGAAATCTAAAGCTCAGTAAAAGGATCTTTGGCCCATCGAGTTTGCAAAACAAAAAACAACCACCTAACTATTCTAATCCCATTTTCCAGCACTTTGTCCATGACGTTGTATGTTTTGATATCACAAGTGCTCATCCAAATAATTTTAAAATGTTATGAGGCAGTGAGTTCCAGTTCCCTGACACCCACTGGGTGAAAATCTTTTCCTCACTTCCCCTATAAACCTCCTGCCCCTTACCTTCAATCTGTGCTAACTAGTCACTGGTTCCTCTACCAAGGGGAAACATTTCTTCCCATCTACCCTGTCTATGTACCTCATAATTTTATACATCTCAATCTTATCTTCTCTCAATCTCCTCTGCTCTAAGGAAAATAACCCAAGTCTGTCCAATCTTTCTTCATAAGCGAAACTCGCTAGCCCAGACAAAATCCTGGTAAATCTCCTCTGCACCCTCTCCAATGTAATCACTTCCCTTCTGCACATTCAATGATTTTGTTAAATGCAGTCAAAACTCACACCTGTGAATGTATTAAAAACAACTTAAATGTTGACTTAAAAAGGAAAGCAAAATCGCTAATCGGAAGGGTTGTTAGAGTAAATTCCAGAGCTTGGACCCCGGGGAGCTAAAGGTCACCAAAGTTGGAGCAATTAAAATTGTGAATGCTCAACTACCAGAATTGACAGAGCACAGATACCTTGGAGGGTTGTCAACCTACAGGATATATGAAAAAACAAAGAAAGAAACACTTGGAATTATATAGTACATTTCACGAATGCCAGGTATCGCAAAGTACTTTGCAACCAATCATGTATTTTTGAATTATAGTTACTGTTGTAATAAAGTAAATAATGTAATCAATTTTCACACAGGAAGCTCCCACAAGCTGAGTTGTGATAATGCCTGTTTCATCTCACCAAAAGCTCCTTGGAAAGCCCCTTCCAAACCCACGACCACTTCCATCTTGAAGTACACGTGGTAAATGCTCAACAGTCTCTCTTCAGGCAGATATTCAGACTTGAATTCAATGAGGCAACAATAGCATTCTCATGGTATCTTTGAGAATTTGGTGAAGTGGCCTATGTGTCTGTTGCATGTAAATGGCAGTGACACAAATTTTTCTTACATTTATCAACCTGTATATTTTCACTTTTGGTGAAAGGAAGATGAGTATTAATACATTTGTACTAGAAAGGCAAGTATTCATATGCATCACTTTTCTTTTTAGAATCTCAAGGCATTGCCTAAAATTTAACATAATGTGCATTTGTGAAAAAGACGTTACAAAACACCAAGTCCATGATGCATGCTAAAAAATACAACAGCCGAACTTTGACTTTAAAATTTAACACTGTTCTACTTTATAGCATTAACTATTAGAGCAGCCAAATATCTATTGTTTAGGAATTAAGTGCAATGCATGTGGGAATTTTGAAAACTGATAAAACTTCCAATTAAGTATAATATAAACCTTGATTCATCACAGAACAAAATAACATGCAACACATAGGCCATGCTAAGTTACTGTGATGCTGCAACAAACAAAGGAAGTAGAATAATAATATTGAGAGGTGAAGTGCTCTGGTCAAGTCACATTTTAATTGTTCGTTTAGTTTTGGTCACCATCCCATAAAGAAAATATTCAAGTCTCTGAAGAGGGGGCTGATGAGAACATCAAGACTAATTCCTGTAAAAAAAGGACAGGGAAAAACAGTTGGAACTGGGTTTTAGTAAAGATGACAGATGGCAGAGAGGAGAGATATAGAAATACATAATAAATAGTATCAATAACATACCTTCAATTTTCCCAAGATACAATAATAAGGAGCCATAAATTAAATTGTTGGAAAGACAAATTTAAATCTGGAATCAGAAGAATTTTGTAGCAATTGATGCTTTTGTTGTTTGGGTGGTGTGATGCAGGATTAATTGAAGATTCAATTAGATGAGATGATGGTGAATAGACTCTTTCTTTTCTGGATGAATAAAGGTGGGTTGAATGATCTCCATTATCTGGACGCATCTTATGAACTGCTAATAAAAAGAATGCTTCTGCAATTAACAATCCCAGCAGGGAGAGCACATCAGGAAATTGCAAACAGGTGATTCTTGATTTTCTGTCCATTAAGACATATGGATGGAAAACTCCTGGGCTACACACGCAACTTCCAAACATTCACTTAAAGTGAATATCAGTTCCCTCTAATAGCGACATGTCACAAAATGAAACCTGAAGAAACAAACATAAGAACAATAAGAAAACACAATATTGACAGCAAGGCTATTCCCAGAGGAGCAGGAACTAAAACCCAGAAGATTAAACAGAATGAGTAGCTGAGTCATGTGATAACCCAACAAAGCCAAGCGAATGGAGCTGAATTGATTAAGATAAAATCATTAAAGCTCACTACATTTCACAACAGAAATACTAGCATAAGAAATACAGCAGAGTTTACATCACTGAATAATTTATTATTTTCAGTCTGATCTAAGTCCATTGTCTGTATTAGCAGAAATGTTGTTTACCACTTTCACCAGAGGAACATAAGCAGGAGCCATGAACCTTTGAACCAAGGACTCTCACTGGACGTGGAAGCAAGACTTTTTTCTTATTACCAGTTGACTTTAAGTCACATAGTTTACAGAGAAAGGTTGCTTCTATTAATTTATTCAAGCTGAAACACTACAGAATATTTGCCAGTCAGTCAAAAGTGTTGCAGAAAATCAAATTTACAAAATGGAATAAACACAAAGAACCCAAGGTGCTGGAAATCTGAAACAAGAACAAAAATTGCTGGAGAAACAGGTCTGACAGAATCTGTAGAGAGAAACAAAGCTTACATTTCTAGTCCAGGGTTCTGACTAAGTGTCATTGGGCTCTAAGCATTAACTCTGTTTTCTTTCTGAGATTGGAATCTTTGGAAGATAATGATGTTTTACCAGAGTGTTTGTGAACAATACCCACTTTTATTTACAAAGTAATTTTAGAACATAGAACAGTACAGCACAGTACAGGCCCTTCGGCCCACGATGTTGTGCCGAACTTTTACTCTAATCCTAAGGTCTATCTAACCTCCACCCCTACTTTATACTATCATCCACATGCCTATCTAATAGCTGCTTAAATGCCTCTAATGAGGCCGACTCTGCTACCCTCTCTGGCAATGCATTCCATGCCCTGACCACTCTCTGAATAAAAAACCTACCTCTGACGTCTCCCCTATATCTACCTCCACTCACTTTAAAACAATGTCCCCTCATAATAGCTACCTCCACCCTAGGAAAAAGTCTCTGGCTGTCCACTCTACACCTCTGATCATTTATACCTCTATCACTATACCTCTGATCATTTTGTACACCTCTATCAAGTCACCTCTCATCCTTTGTCGTTCTAAAGAGAAAAGCCCTAGCTTTCTCAACCTTTCCTCATAAGACCTTCCCTCCATTCCAGGCACCATCCTGGTAAATCTCCTCTGCACCTTTTCCAATGCTTCCATGTCTTTCCTGTAATGAGGCGACCAGAACTGGACGCAATACTCCAGATGTGGCTGAACTAGGCTTTTGTGTAGCTGGAGCATAACTTCACAGCTCTTGAACTCAATCCCTCTGTTAATGAAAGCTAACACACCATACGCCTTCTTAACAACATTATCCACCTGTGTGGCAGCTCTCAGGGAACTGTGGAAATGAACCCTAAGGTCCCTCTGCTCCTCCACACTGCCAAGAACCTTTCCGTTAACCCGGTATTCTGCTTGCAAATTTGTCCTACCAAAATTAATCACCTCACACTTTTCAGGGTTAAACTCCATCTGCCACTTCTCAGCCCAGCTCTGCATCCTATCAATGTCTCTTTGTAATCTAGAACAGCCCTCCGCACTATCCACAACTCGACCCACCTTTGTATCATCTGCGAACTTACTAATCCACCCTTCCACTCCTTCATCCAAATCATTCACAAAAATCACAAATAGAAGAGGATCCAGAACAGGTCCTTGTGGTACACGACTCGTAACTGAGCACCATGTTGAATATTTTCTGTCCACTACCACGCTTTGTCTTCTAAGTGTCAGCCAATTCTAAATCCAATCTGCCACATTTCCCCCTATCCTATGCCTCCTTATCTTCTGCATGAGCCCACCATGGGGAACCTTATCAAATGCCTTACTTAAATCCATGTATACCACATCCACTGCTCTACCTTCATCCATGTGTTAGGTCACCTCTTCAAAGAATTTAATAAGATTTGTGAGGCATGATCTACCCCTCACAAATCCATGCTGACTATCATGAATCAAACTGTGCCTTTCCAAGTGATCATAAATCCTATCTCTCAGAGCCCTTTCCAATAATTTGCCCACCACTGACATAAGACTAACTGGCCTGTAGTTTCCGGGGTTATCCCTATTCCCTTTCTTGAACAAGGGAATGACATTTGCTTCTCTCCAATCTTCCGGCACCATACCCGTGGACAGTGAGAACGAAAAGATCATCGCCAAAGGCCCTGCGATCTCTTCCCTCGCTTCCCATAGAATCCTTGGATAAATCCCATCAGGCCTGGGGGATGTATCTATCCTCAAGTTCCTCAAAATTCCTAGTACATCTTCCTTACTAACATCGACCTCCTCTAGCCTACCAGCCTGTTTCACACTGTCCTCCTCTACAACTAGGTCCCTCTCAGTTGTGAATACCGAAGAAAAGTATTCATTAAGGACCTCTCCTTTAATATAATATGACACCTGAATACATTTAAGGTTATTAAAAAAAAATGAATCAGAGCCACAACAAAAATGGTAGGAGAGGTGAGGTGTTTTTAAGGGCTGTCTTTAAAAAGGAAAATAAAATGTAAAAGCTTATGGAATGAATTTCAAACCATAGAGCCTTGGCAGCTGCAAACATGACATCAGTAACGGAATGATTATATCAGGAACGCTCAAGAGGCCAAAGGAACATAGATGACATGGAGAGCTGGGGGCCGGAGGATTTACAGATGGAGGGGTGAGCATGGAAGGATTTCAGACCAAGCTGAACTAAAACCAGGAACCAATGGAATGACCATGAGGGTGATTAAGGAAGAGTAATTGGTGTAAGTTAGGACACAGCCAGCAGAAATTTAGATAATCTCTGGTTTATGGAGGGTAATACATTGGAATTTTCAAATTTACAGCCAATAAAATCATGGATGATGGTATTGTTGGATTTTGTGAAGCATAGATTATGGTCAGAAGCTCACCTTGAGGTTCAATAGGAGTCCAATGTTACAAGCAGTCTGTCTCCAGCTGAGACTGTTGCAAAGGAGAGGGATTGGTCAATGGTTGGGGAGCAGTTATAATTCCAATAAGAGGGTAGAACAATGCCAATTTGGTAAATTAATTGTACAAAAAAACCTTTCAGATGTAATATCAATAAATCCTTTCAGCTTTACTAACTATGGGCCCAAAACGTTTCTGTAATTTTTTTGCCCAAACTACCAAGTAAAAGTGGAAATGTACAGATTTGCTTCTGAAGAAATGTATTTGTAACTGATTGTTTGTGCTTTTACAGTAAACTATCATTATGAATGAATTTTCTTGAAGATTTGTGCAAGTCCTGTTTTTTTCACCGGCTACTACTTGACTCATTACAATCGCTCTCCCTTATCATCACCCACATCACAATCCCTCAGATTATAATAGGTGTGCGTTTGTTTCAGAGCCACCGAAAGTCTGATTGCCTCAAAATCTTACGCTTCATATATAAGAAGTCATACGTTTTATGTATATCACAGTAAAATGGTGCTTTCTATAATGTTAGAAGATTATAGCAGAGAACAATTGATTACTTATTTTTAAAAAACAATCATGAGTTGACTATTGTGTTTATACAGAATTAGAAATTGCTGAAGAAACTAAGCAGGCCAGGCAGCATCTATGGATATAAATCAGAGTTAAGTATTCTGAAGAAGTGCCAGTTATTTTATCTCCACAGATTCTGCCAGATCTACTGAGTTCCTTCAGCAATTTCTGTTTTTGTGGCAGATTTCCAGCATTCCCAGTTCTTTGTTTGAAATTATTGTGTTTATACACATCATTCTAGCAGTGGTAAAGCCCAAATGGAAGGGTTTTGTTTAGTAAAGCTGACAGTTGTAATTTTTTTTGGCGAATACTAACTACCTTTGCTTTTATTGCAATGCAGTCAAAAAGCAATGTCAGAAATTTAAACCTTTCTGCAATCTGTACTACAAATTCAACAGGTTCTGATTTTCTACCACAGTTCAGGGAATTAACATTTAACTCTGATTGAGAAAGATACTTGCATGGTAAATGTTGCCACAAATGTATGGCAAAGCTTTTGTCTTTTGCCATTTCTGCTTCAGACGAGTATTATTCTGCTTTGAAGTCTGATGTTGGAACTTCAAAGCAAGTTGTTCTGCACACTCCGCGAAAAGCTCCAAAATAAGAACCAATTCATCAGGTGGAATGGTGAAAAGGTTTCAAGCTGAGCTAATGTATCAATGAGAGATAGTAGGAACTGCAGATGCTGGAGAATCCGAGACAACAAGGTGCACGGCTGGATGAACACAGCAGGCCAAGCAGCATCATCATAGGAGCAGAGAGGCTTTGCAGGGCTGGATGAACACTCTGCTCCTATGATGTTGCTTGGCCTGCTGTGTTCATCCAGCCCTACACCTTGTTGTCTCTGTAATGTATCAATGAGATAGTTTCACACAAGAGAAAAGAAGTCATTCCAATGTTCGTTCAACAAATATCAGAGTGTGACTTTTAAACATAATCACTGACAAAGGGTTAGACTGATGGATGAAAAGGCACACTGATAGAACAAATATAAGTGATTTGAAAAGTAGGAACAAGACGTTATCATGAAATAACTTTTTTAACTCTTCAAACTGAATTTTGTTGAAACTGCTCTTTTCCCTCCCTGGATATTCCCATACCTGAGCACCCTCCCCAGTGCCCATCATGTACTTGCATGTGTTGAACAGAAAAGAATTAACCAGTAATGGCTAAAGCAGGATGGGGGAGAACAATCTCAGTCAGCAGGGAAAATCAGCAGAACGCATGTTAATTTTCTTGCTTAAGATTGCAGAAAGAAACCAAGAACAGATTTCTGTTTATGAATATTGCTTGATTTTAAGCTAGTGTATATGAATAGGAAGGATTTAGGGGGATAAGGGCCAAATGCTAGCAAATGGGAATAGATTATTTTAGGATATCTGGTCGGCATGGGCTAGCTGGACCGAAGGGTCTGTTTCCATGCTGTACAGCTCTATGACTCTATGACCTCCAACAACCACAACCATCTTCCTATGTGCCAGGTAAGACTCCAACCAACAGAGAGATTTTGCCCCAATTTGCATTGATTCCAGTTTTGCTAGGGTTTCTTGATGCCACACCCAGTCGAATGTGGCCTTGATGTTAAGGGCTGTCACTCTCACCTCACCTCTGGAAGTCAGCTCTTTTGTCCATGTTTGAACTAAGGCTGTAATGAGGTCAGGAGCTGAGTGGCCCTTCTGAAACCCAAACTGGGCGTTACAGGGCAGGTTATTGCAGTGTAGGTGCTACTTGATAGCACTATAAATGACACCATCCATCACTTTACTGATGATTTTTTACTCAGAACCTTAATAAAAGCACATCTTTCCCTTTTTGCTACAAATTTTCACTGTGACCCAAATTCCAGGATGAATAAACCTTCTGTTCTTACATGGCAGGTATCCTCTTGTCAGTCTAAAGTGTATGTGAACTCCAGTTTTTTTTTTAACTCTTTTATCTTTTCAATTGCTGAGTAAATGTTTCCTTATCCATCTGATTGTATACTTGGCATCTTCAAAGGTTCCACTTTGAAGTCTCTACATTTACAGATCTAACTCACTGTTCGGGAATAAGCAGCAGTCTGTAAGACAGGGCATTAACATTGCATGACGCTGACGTTATGTGGCTTTTAAGTCTTCAATCAACATATGGTAGCTAAATGTTGAGCAGTGAAGTCTTTCCTTTTAGGCAGCGATGTGGGAGCACCTCCTTTTGACCTTTTCCTTATTGGTTAGCTTTCAATGTTTCGGAGATCATGTAGTTGTCAAAATTACATTGAAATGCTCAAACATCCTGTAAGATAGCGTTTAACCAGTCATGAATTTCTCAGCAAGCCACTGCACTGTGAGGGAGAGTGGGGATGTGAACTGTTCACCTCAAACTGGTACATTCAAAGAACTTCTCTGGCAGAAATGTGTGGAATCATCACTGATTCCATGATCTCAATGATGAGATGCACGTAAGTGTGGAGGATATGTGATGGACAAGCCCTGCTATAATCCTTGAACGCGACTTGTAGCCTCAGTGTTGTTCTCATTAAAGTGCAACACTGTGGCTGCAGTCATCAATGTGACAAGAATCGATACTAACCCCAATACAGGAGTCAGTTGTTTTTGAGAGATGAGCAATACTTAGCCATTAAAATCTCTTTCATCCTTGAGATGTCTGAGGAGGCTACTCATTTCTCACATGGGTCTGACTTCCCCGAATCGACAGCCACAAAGACACTAGAGCAGACAGTTTAAAAGCATAAGTGAACATATATTTACTATCGTGATAGAAGCTTTACAACGACATCCATGCCAGCTGTGTGCCCTCAATAGTTTCCTTCGTTCTTCCTTTCTCTCCTACAATGTCTAAGTGCAACCCAAAAGAAGACTTGGCTGGTTGTCCCAAAATGCATTTTGTCCTAGACGGCCCAAACCTGCTGTGAGCATCCTGCCCAATTGTGTCATCTCGGCTTGGACTTTTGCAGTCTTTGGGATCACAGGCAGGGGCTTAGTGGTGGAGCCAGGTGCCACTGGAATGTTCTGAGAAGAAGCTTCTGGATACCTGGTGTGTGGTTCTGCCTCCTGCTGGATGCCTGCTGATCCGACCTACCACTTGAATAGTCTTTTATTTGTTAATTTGGTTCAGGCATTGCTGACATTGAGCTCAGGAGCTGGGGCATCATGTCACTACTGTACAAGACATTGGTGAGGCCTCTTTTAGAATACGGAGTTCATTTCTGGTTTCCCTGCAATAGGAAGGATGTTGCTGAATTAGAAAGGGTTCAGAAAAGATTTACAAGATTGTTGCCAGGACTGGAGCATTTGAGTTATATGGAGAGGCTGAATAATCTGGGTTTTTTTTTTCCTTGGAGCATCTGAGGCTGAGAGTGGCCTTATAAAGGTTTATAAAATCATCAGGAGCATGGATAGTGTGAATAGCCAAAGTCTTTTTTCTAGGGTAAGGGAGTCCAAAACTAGAGAATATAGGTTTAAGCTGAGAGACAAAAGGTTTAAAAGGGATCTGAGGGGCAACCTTTTCACACAGAGTGTGATGCCTATATGGAACAAGGTGCCAGAGGAGTGGTGGAGGCTGGTACAATTACAATATTTAAAAGGCATCTGGATGGATTCAAGAATAGGAAGGATTTTGGGGGATATGGGCCAAATACTGGCAAATGGGATCAGATCAGTTTAGGATATGTGGTTTGTGCAGATTAGTTGAACTGAAGGGTCTGTTTCTGTGCTGTATAACTCTATGAATCTATGACTGGACCAATATTTATTGCCCATCCTTAATGGCCAGGAGAATGATTAAGAGTCAACGACATTTCCGTGGGTCTGGATTCACAAGTAGGTCACATCAGGTTAGTTTGGCAGTTTTAATCCCTAAGGCACATTAGTGAAGCAAAAAGATTGAAAATTGAGTGTTTAAGGTTTTAGAGTAGATTTGTAACTCAGGTTGTGGATGTTGTGGTTGCTTGGCTCGCCGAGCTGGTTCATTGTTCCCAGATGTTTCATTACCCTGCTGGGTAACATCAACAGTGCAGCCTCCGATGAAGCGCTGTTGTGTTTTCCTGCCTGTTATTTAAACTCTGGTATCTGTTGAGCTGGATTGCCTCACTTCCAATTTTCCTTTGCAGTGGAGTGTTTTATGTGGGAGCTAGCTCTATGTGTTAATTGATGGCTTTATTAGTGGAGTACCAGGCTTCTAGGAATTCCCGTGCTTGTCTCTGCTTTGCCTGTCCCAGGATCCTGGTGTTGTCCCAATCGAATTGGAGTGTGCCTGGCATGTGAACATTTCTGTCTTCCTGATCTAGCGATACTGCACTCATTCCCAATTATTCTGTACTAAGGTGGGCACAGTATCTGCACTGATGGCCAGATGTGTCAGATCATGTGAGAGGGATGAAAAAGATAGGAATACTGAATTATCCTGAGGAGCTCAGGAATGCAGGCCTGTCTGTTACAGGAACATAGGAATATAGGAACAAGAGTCGGCCATTCAGTCCATCGAGCCTGTCCTATCATTCAACACAATCATGATTGAACACATTAATGCCTTTTTTCCTCATCCTATTCCCATGACCCTGTTTGCCTCTAGAAATCAGAAATCTATCAATATCTACTTCAAGTAAACTCAAAGCCCAAGTTTTCACAGCCCAATGTCGAAGAGAATTTCAAAGGTTCACAGGCCTCTGAGTAAAACAAATTCTCCTCCTCTCAGACCTATGTGGCATTCCCCTTATTTTTAAATTGTGCCCCCACTTCTAGATTCATCAGCCAGTGGAAGCTTCTTACCTGTATCTATCTTGTCTATCCTTTTAAGCATTTTGTAAATTTCAAGAAAATTACCTCTCATTCTTCGAAATGCCATAGAAAAAGTATCAGTTTGCCCAGTCTCTTTAATAGAATTTTCCTAACATCCTGGGAACTAATCTGGTGAAACTTCATTCACTCCCTCTATAGCAATAATATCTTTCCTGAGATAGGACCGAAACTACAGGCAGTACCGTAGAGCAAAGGAACCATGCTCCTATACAATTGAAGCAAGAATTTACTGCTCCTAGACTCAAATCCTCTTGCAATAAAGATTATCATTCTATTTGTCTTCCTAGCAGCTTGATGCACCTTCATATTAGTCTTCTGTGAATTATCAACAAGGACCCCCAGGTCCTTTTGTACATCCATGTTTTCCAACCTCTTACCTTTTAAGAAATATGCTGCAAATCTGTTTCTTATATCAAAGTGGATAACCTCACATTTTTCCACATTATATTCCATCTGTCATGTTCTTGTCCATTCTCTAAGCCCATCCAAATATTCCTAAAGCTACTTTATGTCTTTCTCACAACACACATTCCCATTTATCTTTGTATAATCTGCAAATTTGAAAATATTACATTTTGTCTCCATGTCCAAACTTTCCTTTAATTTAACCAATTTTTCTAGTTAACCCATTCAGAGATGTTATGACACATGGACCTTCCAGTCAGGCCTACCACAGCGCTACAAGAGTACCCCTAAAATAAGGTACAGGCCCTGCTGGGATTTGAATCCAGGATTTCCTGTTTAATGGACAAGCACTTTAACCAACTAACCCTCGGTGCTTCTTGGTCTCCATGTCTAAACCAATGATGTATATTGTGAACAATTGGGGCCTAAACTCTGATCATTTATCCATGCAGCTATATCACCTCCTTTCCCATTGCTTAATCTTTCTAACCAGCCTCTGTTGGTCAAGTTGATGAAAAGCTTTCTGAAAATGTAAATATACTATGTCAACTGGCTCTCCTTTATCAATCTTGTGAGCAACATCTTCAACAACCTCCAACCAGTTTGTCAAACATGGTTTCCCCTTCGTAAATCCATGCAGTCTATGCCCAATGAGGTCATCATCATCCAAATATCCATTTATCCAATTCATTATAATAGATTTGAGCATGTTCCCTATTACTGATATAAGGCCACTATATCTCTGGTCCCCTGTTTTCTCTCTCACTCCCTTCTTCGAAAATGGGGTGATATTTGCAACTTTCCAAGTTGCAAAACTCAGTCCAGAATCAATAGAAATTTGGAAGTTAATCACAAATACTTCAGTTAACTCTGTAGCCAGTTCTTTCAATATTCTGGGATGAAGACTATCAGATCCTGGGAATTTATCAAATTTCTGCCTCATTCATTTCTCCAGAGCAATCTTTGTACTAATGCTAATTTCCTTCAACTGCTCATTATCCCTCATTGTTTGGATATGTCAAAGATTGCAGACAGGTCATAAAAAGGAAGAAGGGATATTTTATCTTGGCCACAATAAACTAGGATGTCATATGTTGGTTCAGTTGTTTTGTCTTTTGTTCTGTGTGAAGATTTGATTTGAGAGTGTCAAACATGAGGTCCAAGGGAGGTAATTATGCGGTTTAGATGGGAGATATATTTGCAAGGTCAAGCATTATTTGTTTGGTTGATGATGGCTGGTATGAAAGAGAGGGAAGCAGTTCCTAATAAAATGGAATTATTAATATCAAGTGCAAAGGAAGCCACAATAATAACAAAACATGAGGCACCTCTTAATATTTAATGTAAAAATATGTATGTCTATCAGTGTGAAAGGACAAATGCAACACAAGCCAAAAAATTAAAAAAAGCTGTAAAATGATAATACATCCCTGACAACATTTTAGGAATTTATAACAGCTGTAAGCATTGGCATAAATTAGTTACAATTCTGTTGCAAAATTTGCCAATAATTTTTAATAAGTTACTTTTAAATGAGACCAAAATGATGTAACATATTTTCTTTTAAATGAAATACCTGTGGGTAGAAATTCAAATTCCTTAAAATTTGTGCTACCTATTAATTCTCAGTACCACAATCTATTTAAATATCTCTGCAGAAATCTTTTTCCCAGCTGAAGGATGTTATAATTTTTACATCACTTTCTGCTCTACAACTTGACAAAATATTAATGCTGATATAAATAATTCCACATTTAATGGTGCTTGCAATACTTCTCTGGATCTTATTAATATCAAAGCATTCCTCCTATTCATCTATATACAGCAACTTTCTGTAAACCTCACTAATTGGAACCATCAAAAAGCAATTGAGTTTTTGCTATCATGGGAGGATCAAATTATTCACTTATCAACCACACAGCAGCATCCAAAGGATATTCAGTTCAGCATTGTATCTCTAATATCAAAGGAGATGAAGTTGATTTGACTGGGGTCAAAAAACATTCAATCCAAAAATCAAAACGAATCTGAGGGACCAATCTGAATACACTGTCAGATAAATTTGAATGAGGTTAACATTGATGTGTGGCATTTTACAGGGAAAATATGAAAGGGAAATAAACACAGTTGCCAACCTTTTAAAAGGAGTAAGAGAACAGAGAGTCCTATGGAGTGAATTATCCAGATCATTAAAATTGGGAAGACAAACTGATGAAAGAAATGCTTGTATTGAAATTGTCCCTTTCATGTCCTCAGGACATGTAAAGGCATTTCATATCCAATTAATTACTTTTGAAGTGCAGCCATTATTTTGTTGGTTTAAAGGAGATAGCTGACTCTTGCACAGCAAGGTCCCACAATTACCAGAGAGAGGAGGGATCAGATAATGATATCAACTAAGAAATGACCATTTATCCAGAGTGACATGAAAATTCCTTGCTCTTCTTCAAGAAAATGTAATTAATTACTGATTTGGCAGCTCATTTTGTTCATTATTTCACCTATATTTATACAAATTATTCATTGGAACAACACCCAAAATAATAGAGTTGATTTCTGACTCAATGTGCAACGGGAAGTAGGGAGGTAGGGCCTCCCTACCTCATAGGCCTAAGGTCACCAGCAGGAAGACCATTCGATTTTAGGATTCACTTGTACTATATGGATGGGTTGCTAATGACAAGTGAGTGCCAACAGCCATTAGGTTGCAAGGAAAGGACATGATGGATTGTGCATCATGAAACTGAGCCAGAAACTGCTTCCAGTCGCCCTGGGCTCCCCACAACCACTGACAAGGAATCTGAGCAGGCGGAGCTTCCGTACCGAAAATATTTTCGGAGTGACCTCCATCGGTTGTCTGTGGTGTTACACTAGGCAGAGCACAAAACCAAAACTGCGGTAAACATCTGAAGATATCGGGGCACCAATTTAAAATATTACTCAGATCCAGCCTTTTTTTTAATTGAGGCGATGGTTGCCTAAATTGTGACACCTCTAAATATTGCATTAGACAGCTTTTCTTTAAACCAATCCATTCCGCATTCACATTGTAAAGTAAAAAAACAATTGATATGAAACAAGGCGCCCCATTGAGAATAATTTTGGATGCCCTACTTTGGAAAAGTGCTACTTCTGAATGATGTACATGAAAGAGACTGATACCATTCATGAGAGGTTTTATTTCGAAGTGAAAGGTGAAGAAAATAATCTTATCCATACTGTAAAGGAATAGGAATGTAGGAACAGAAGAAGGCCATTCAGTCCCTCCAGCCTTTCCAACATTCACTGAGATCATGGATGATCTGTGGCCTAACTCCATATACGTCCCTTTAGTCCATATCCCTTAATACCTTTGCTGCCTCTCTGCTCCTATGATGCTGCTTGGCCTGCTGTGTTCATCCAGC
>NC_063332.1:82257396-82262793 GCF_021869965.1 Rhincodon typus
TGCTGCTTGGCCTGCTGTGTTCATCCAGCCCTGCACCTTGTTGTCTCTAAAATAAAATCTATCTCAGATTTTAAAATTAACAGCTGGCCTAGGGTCCACTGCCTTTGTAGAAGAGAGTTTCAAAGATCTACCACCCTTCTTTGTGTAGAGGTGCTTCTTAATATCTCTCCTGAACAGTCTGTTCCTAATTCTCAGATTATGTCCCCTAGTGTTAGAAACATCAATCAGTGGAAGTAGTTTATCATTATCTACTCTGTATTTTTCCTGTTAATATCTTCAAGACTTTGATCAGATCACCCCTTAAACTTCTAAATTCTAGAGAAAACAGACCTCATTTGTATCATCATTCCCCGTAACTTAACCCCTGAAATCCAGGCATCATTCTTGTAAACCTATGCCGTACTCCCTCCAAGGCCAGTATATCCTTCCTAGAGCATGGCTCCCAAATCTGCCCACAGTACTCCAAGTGGATAAAGTTAATGGGAAATCTAAAAGAATTATTCAACCATGGGATGTTTTGATGAGGGAAAACAGGAAACGTTTTTGATTGCTTGATGAAATTAGTAACTGAAAAACAGATTTTAAGAACCTGATCAACAGCAAAGGGGAGGGGGTGTTTTGAGAATAATGTTGCAAAAAGGATGCAGAAAGCCCAGCTAGAAACTATGGGTTGAGTTGAATGCACCCCCATTTGATGAGTTTAAGGGGGGATTGCAATTAAATTCAGCAGCTGACCTGCCCATCACCTATACACCCACACAAACTCCAAATACGAGTGATATGCATGGCGTGGAGGCTTTCCATTCTCTACTGAACCAATTGAAGTCCTTAAGTGACAAACAATACAAGCTCAAAGGGTTCATCCCAATACCACGAGTATTTAACAAAAACAGAAGTTGCTGGAGAAATTCAGCAGATCTAGCAGTATCTGGGGAGGGAATGCTGAGTTAACATTGCAGGTCCAATACCCATTCTTCAGAACTGGTAATAGCCAGAGAAAGGTCGGTATATACGCTGAAGACAAGGGCTGGCAGTAGTGGGGGTGGGCAGGGGAAAGGGGAAGGGTAAAGGAGTAAATGATCAGTGACATGGAGCCCAGAGAAAGAGAGAACAGCAATCGGACAGACAAAGGCATAGGTAATGGCAAGCCAGGGAGAAACAAAAGCTGCTAATGAGGACCATTGGAAAGTGAAAATGTGTGGCTATACCTAAAGCAGCCCATGTTATGACAGAGTCAGGGATGTGGGGCTAGCTAAAGGAGCTGTGCAGGTACTAAAAGTATCAACCTGAAGGCTGCACAGTCCCCAAGTGGAAAGTGAGGTGCTGTTCTTCTAGCTTGCACTGATCTTCACTGGAGCACTGCAGCAAGCCTGAGACAGAGATGTTGGCCAAGGAATGCAGTGGTGTGTTGAAGTGGCAGGCAACGGAAAGCTCAAGGTTATTTTTGCAAATAAGATGTAGGTGCCCTGTAAAGCCAGTCTAAATTTCATCTCCCCAATGTAGAGCAGACCACATTGTGAGCAGTACTTAATTAATAGAGGGACAGGCCTTTGTCAAGCAATCAGGCCAGCAGATTTCCCTGCACATTTTTTGGTGCTGGTGCTGGTGCTTGTCAGCGAGTTTCTTCCTTAGCTCGTTCTTTTGGCCAATGGAAGATTTCTCTTCATACCCACTCCTCCTCCCAGTTTCCCAATTGGCCTCTAAGACCACAGAACCCAATCCCCTCACCAATCCATGCCCCACTACATTGCCGATCATCAAATAAATAAAAAAATCCAATCCATCACAATTCACCTCCCCATGGAACGACCACAGTACTGATTGATTGGCGATACCAATATACCAAGAGCAGGTGGCCTCTGACTGACTAGTAACTTTCTGAGGTGGAATGTTTTTTGTGTTTATTTTGTGGGATGTGGGCATCTGTGCCTGGACCAACATTAATTGCTCATTTCTAATTACTTTTGAGAAGGTGGTAGTGATGACCTGTTTTCTTGAACATAGCAAACCTTTGGTTGTAGGGCACTGACAGTGCTATTAGAAAGGGAGTTCTAGGATTTTACTCAGTGACAGTGAGGGAACCGAACTGCAGTGCATCTTGTCAATGTTTCACATTGCTACCACTCTGCATCAGTGAGTGAGGGAGTGAATGTTCAAGGCAGTGGTTAGGATGCCAATCAAGCAGACCCGTTCGTCCTGGACGGTGTTAAGCTTCTTTAATATTGTTGGAGCTGTACACACCCAAGCAAGTGGAGAGTGCACCATCACTCCTGCGCCTTGTAGGTGGTGATAGACAATGGGACAACAGGAGGTGTGTTACTCACTGCACAGTTCCTAGCCTCAAACATGTAGAATAGCCATATTATGCATATGAGTAGTCCAGTTCAGATTTTGGTCAGTGGTAACCCCTAGGATGTTGATTCTGGGGCATTCAGCAGTGGGAATGTCATTGACCATCAAGGAGCAGTGGTAAGGCTTTCTCTTGTTGGAGATGGCCATGGATTGGTAGTTGTGTGGCACAGATCTTACTTGTTACTTATTAGCCTAAGCCTAGATGCCACCCAGGTCTTGCTGCATTTTGACATGGAGTACTTTAGTATGTGGTGCTGAACGTTATGCAATTGGTGAACATCACTACTTCTGACCTTATGATGGAGGGAAGGTCATTGGTGAAGCAACAAAGATGGTTGGTCCCAGAATATTGCCCTGAGGAATGCTTGCAAAGATGTCCTGGAGCTGAGATGATTACCTCAAATTACAACCATCTTCCTTTCTGTCAGGTATACTCTGATCAGCAGAGAGTTTCCTTCTGATCCCAGTTTTGCTACAGCAACTCCTTTTTAATTATCACTTGGTAGCACTGTACATAACCCTTTCTATCAGCTTGATGATCAGGAATATACTGATGGGCAGTAATTAGGCATGTTCTTTGTCCCGGTTTTTGCAGGCAGGACATTGCCAGGTAGGTGCCATACAGGGAGTTGAATTGATTGAAAATTGGCATCTGTAATATTGAGGACCTCAAGAGAAAGTCAAGATAAATCATGCATTCAGCACTTTCAGCTGAAGATGTATGCAAATATTTCAGCCTTACCTTTTGCACTGATGTGATGGACTCCTGCATCATTAAGGATGGGGATATTTGTGGAGACACCTCCTCCTACCAGTTGTTTAATTCACGACTGGATGGGACAGAACTTCAGAACTTAGGTCTAATCCATTGTTTCTGGACTCGCTTAGCACTCTCTAATATATGCTACTTCTGCTTCTTGGAATGCAAGTAGTTCTGTCTTGTAGCTTCACCACATTTTTTTAGGTAAGCATGGTGCTGTATGCCCTTCTGCACTATTCCTTGAACCTGGTTTGCTGATAATTATAGAATGGGGGCGGGGTGTACAACAGATCATGAGGTCACAGATTGTGGTTGAATACAATTCTGCTGCTGATGATGATGATAGCGCATCATGGATGCCCAGTTTTGAGTTGCTAGATCTATTTGAAGTCTGTCTCATTTAACATAGTGATAATGCCATTCATCACACTAGGGGAGCCTGGGATCCTTAATGTGATGATGAGACTTTGTCTCCACAAGGACTGTGTGGTGGGCATCCCTATGATATTGCTGTGGATGGATGGATCTGTGACAGGCAGATGGGTGAGCACGAGGTCAATTACAATCATTCCTCTTCTCCATTGCCTCTCAACCTGCCACAGACTCAGTCTAGCAGTGATACCTTTCAGAATTCAGCCACCTCAGGCTATTGTTGTGTTACTGAGTCACCACTGACGATGCAATTGAATTCTCCCTTCCAGAGAACATTCTGCATTCTTGACACACTCAATGTTTCCTCCAAGGGGTGCTGAATATGGAGGAGTAATTATTCATCTGTTAAGGTGGAGCAGTATGTGGTAATCCTACCATGGGAGGACGTGCCATCCCCCAAAGACATTTGGCCAGAGATTACATGGTGCGCCATATAACTTAGTCAAACGATTAAACCAAACCTTTTGTTATAAAAGGAAAGCGGATAAATATTGAAATAAAAGGTGATTTCAAGGGATATAGGAAAGAAGCAAAAGTATTAATAATCTCATAAAATGTGTGAACCTTGCAAGTGTTTTCTGCAGATGCCTTCATATCCTCAAATCCCTCTGCATGGGCAAAGTTCATTCATAAAACCTCTCCCTTCGTTACATTAATTTTAATGAGGAAAACATAGGCTGAAATGGATCACTTATATGGGAAATGCGAAATGCACTAGTGGTACATCACCATCTACTAGCTATTTTAGATTGATTTTAGATTTATGAGAAAGAGACTTTTAAAAAATACATTCATTCATGGGATGTGGCCATTGCTGGCTAGGCCAGCATTTATTTCCTACCCCTAATGTTTGAGTAATTCATTAACAATTGTTCTCAAAAGCTGTGCTATGAATGTTATCTGATGGCCACTGGAAAAGGTATAAAGTAAAGTGAATGTTCCAACTCCTGCAGCACACTTTAATTGGATCAGTTGGTGGATTTATTCTTTTACGTGTTACACTATATGCTATTGCTGATGTGATGTTACCTGTCTATTATCAATCACACTCTTTGCTGCAAAAAAACTCAATTGTTAGTTTCATTAATGGTAGAGGCTGTGGATCCTGATGTATAATATTCAAACAAAATTGTATGGCGCACTGACCTCTACATCGCCGAGGCCGGACGCCAACTCTCCGACACCTCCTCCTACCGCCCCCTTGATCATGACTCCACCCCTGAGCACCAAACCATCATCTCCCAAACCATCCACAACCTCATCACCTCAGGTGACCTCCCACCCACGGCCTCCAACCTCATCGTTCCCCAACCTCGCACTGCCCGCTTCTATCTCCTTCCCAAAATCCACAAACCTGAATGCCCTGGTCGACCCATTGTCTCCGCCTGCTCCTGCCCCACCGAACTGATCTCCAACTATCTGGACTCCATTTTCTCCCCCTTGGTCCAGGAACTCCCTACCTATGTCCGTGACACCACCCACGCCCTCCACCTCCTCCAGAACTTCCAATTCCCCGGTCCCCAACACCTCATCTTTACCATGGACGTCCAGTCCCTCTACACCTGCATTCCCCATGCAGATGGCCTTAAGGCCCTCTGCTTCTTCCTGTCCCGCAGGCTCGACCAGTCCCCCTCCACTGACACCCTCATCCGCTTAGCCGAACTCGTCCTCACACTCAACAACTTCTCTTTCAATTCCTCCCACTTCCTACAGACAAAGGGGGTAGCCATGGGTACCCGCATGGGCCCAAGCTACGCCTGCCTCTTTGTAGGTTACGTGGAACAATCCCTCTTCCGTACCTACACCGGCCCTAAACCCCACCTCTTCCTCCGTTACATTGATGACTGTATCGG
>NC_063332.1:82263193-82284459 GCF_021869965.1 Rhincodon typus
CGACATGTCCATCCTGGGCCTCCTGCAGTGCCACAACGATGCCACCCAAAGGTTGCAGGAACAGCAACTCATATTCCGCTTGGGAACCCTGCAGCCCAATGGTATCAATGTGGATTTCATAAGTTTCAAAATCTCCCCTCCCCCTACCGCATCCCAAAACCAGTCCAGCTCCTCCCTGCCTCCCTAACCTGTTCTTCCTCCCACCTATCCCCTCCTCCCACCTCAAGCCGCACCTCCATCTCCTACCGACTAACCTCATCCCACCCCCTTGACCTGTCCGTCCTCCCTGGACTGGCCTATCCCCTTCCTAACTCCCCACCTACACTCACCTTTACTGGCTCCATCCCCGCCTCTTCGACCTGTTTGTTTCCTCTCCACCTATCCTCTCCTCTATCCATCTTCTATCCACCTCCCACTCTCTCCCTACTTATTTCAGAACCCCCTTCCCCTCCCCCTTTTCTGATGAAGGGTCTAGGCCTGAAACGTCAGCCTTTCTGCTCCTATGATGCTGCTTGACCTGCTGTGTTCATCCAGCCCTGCACCTTGTTGTCTCGAATTCACCAGCATCTGCAGTTCCTACTATCTCTGAGCTTTATTAATGTTGACGTTTTGAAACAATAATGTTCTATTTTGGTTAACAGACAAAGACTTGAAAACAATGTATTTTAAATGCCAGAATAAATGTTAATGATGCATTGACTCATTTGATTTCTCGTTCAAACTGCTTTGTGTGGCCCTGCAAAATAGGAGAAATGACATTGTGAAAACACTGGTGGGCAATAAAAAGCTGGACGGGGACTATCTGATGGATTAAGTTTTACAAAATACAACCGATAATTTCCTCTGTGTGCAAGGTGCAACAAAATATTAAGTGGATTAAATAAATTAATTTTGTGTTGGGCTTTAGTGCAATTGCAATAGTTTGATGACAACATAGGCTCAAGAAATGCTGAGGTTGAGAGTTTAAACCTCACCTAGAGACATCTATGCTTTATCTGTTAGACCAGACTGAACTCATAATGCTTGACACTCAGTCAGAAGCATATAGATTTATGCCCCACTCCAGGACTTGAGATCAAAACTGGAGACTGACACTTCAGTATAATGCTCAGGGAATGCTGCACCTGTTGACAGCCTGTCTTTTGGAGGGATTCTAATATGTGTGGTCCATCTGCTCACTCAGGTGTTATAAAAAGTCCTGTCCCATTATTTTGAGAGACAGTTAGAGCTTGCTGTGTGCAAACTGGTTTCTACAACAGAGATCACAGGCAGGCTTTTCACACTGAGATAGCTGGGGAGGTTATTATGTACCATCAGCGAACCAGCCAATTTGTAAGCACCCCTCCGTCCCAGACTATTTTTTTGTGAATACCAGGTTGGCATTCTTCTCTTGTGCTGATTGGATTTTCCAGTTGGCAGACAGTCACTCTACTGTAGACAACGAACTTCCTCCTATTTCAGGTCGGGTGGTGAGAAGCAATATCATTGCATTATTTTTCAGATGGTCTCTTCATGGTCAGCATCTCTTTCATTTTCGGCACAGTCAACTCAAGGTTTATTCAGCTGATGGTAGCTGGTTGAATGTCAGTAGTCAGGTCAGGGGTTAATTGAGTGACAGGGGTTTATTCAGGTTGGGTTGAGGTTAGTCCAGTTGCAGTGTAGCAGGAGAGTCGGGGGGTAGTCTAAGCTTTAACGAGTTGTCATGGGTCAGAAGAAATTTGAGGGGTTTAGGGAGATAATTGGATGATGAGGGGGTACTTTTGGAGATCAGTGAGATAGTCAGATAATGGGGAGTTAGTTGGAAGTCAAATCAAAGAGTAGTTGGGTATCAAGATGGTTAGGGATGTGGTTGGAGGCTCAGAGTTAATCAGAGTTTTGTTGGAAGGGGAGGGATTCTGTGGAAGTCAGGGGTGACAATTTTATTGATACACATGAGTTAAGACTTTTTAAAATCTGTTTAACATCACCTGGGTAACTATCCAAGTGAGTCAAAACCATCCAAAGTCTCTAAGTCAGAGTTGGAGATATTTTTGGATAGTCCTGGATGCAGAGAAATTGCCAATTGGAAATTTAAACTTTGCAAGCAATTCCTGCAGTCAGCATTTCCAAAAAATTCCAATGCATAGTCTTTGAGCTGTTTTAAGCTATGCCCTGTCTGATAGTATTACACAGTCTCTGGGTGGAGTCAATTCAATCTAACACATCTCATGATAGAGGTATAGCATGTCATCTTTACCTCTTGTTAGTTACAGTTAATATGTGGAAGAGTTAATGTAACCTTTATATAGTTACTGCTATGTAACCACCTGCACTTTATAATGGAAGAAAAGATCCCGTCCTGCTGAGAAGTAGTTGTGCTCCATCCCCCCAACAGACTGAACTATCCCTTATTCTACCCCAGCCACAAACCCACCAGAGGGTTCAGGGCGAGGCATCAGATCATGTTATAACAAACAGGGCCTGTGTATATTACGTCATCCAAAAGAAATCACCTCCAACATTAAATAATCCCCGTCAAGCCTTTTATTGCCCACCAGTGTTTTCACAAAGTCATTGCTCTTATTTTGCAGGGCCATGCAAAGTAATTTGTTTTAATGAGAAATCAAATGACATTTTAAAATGCATTGTTTTCAAGTCTTTGCATGTTAACACTTGCCCAGTACTACATTGGAGACACTTTTAATTCTTTCAGGGCTTCTGGGTGTCAGTGGTTAGGCCAGTGTTTACTGCCCCTCCCTAACTACCTCGGAGAAGACGCGGTGAATTGCCATCTTCAAACATCACAGTCTGTGCAGTGTAGGGTTATCCACAGTGATGTTCGGAAGAGTGTTCCAGAATTTTGACTCAGCAACATTGAAGGAATGGTGATATAATTCCAAGTCAGGATGTTAAGGGGCTTGAAGGGAAATTTGCAAATGGTGGTGTTCTCGCGCATCTGCACACGAATGGATTGGAACCTCTTCCTATTGATGGATTCCACAGTGCTGTGAAATGGCTCCCTTAGTGCCATTGTGTGTGCAGTTAAGGGCACCTTGAACTGGGGGAACCCAGCTACGTTCTTGAACCCTACTGCCTGGGCTGCAGCATTGATCTTGTCATCAGGAAAGAAATGAACAGATATGAATTCACACAAATGGCATCACTCACTGCCCTAAAGCATTTGCAGGTGTAGGACTGAGAGATCCCATACAGATCACCCGTTGCTCCCTGGAAGAAGTCAGTCACTGTTCACATACCGAAAAAGATGTCCCTCACCAGCGTCAGCCCATTCCCCACTTCCCCTCACTCTTGCATGTCCCAGTCCCACATCACCAAAAGAAGTTTGCATTGCAGAGATGATGTCACAATTTGGTGAAGGTGTTTATACAGATAACAGGAATGTGATAACTGGGTTATAAATATTACATTTCCATGGTGGTTTGGTTTGGAATGAGAGGACATAAATGTAAAAGATCAAATATAAGTCATACTAAACAACTAGTTGGAGAAACTTTGTTTTAAACTATGATTTGTGAGGTTTTGCAAAATACTAGAAGAATCAGTAATTGAAGCAAAGCATTTCAACTTTGGGTAATAGATTGGAATATTCACAGGAAAAAGGAAATGAAGGAATACGGGAGCAGGGCAAACAAGATGAAGATTACTGTTTATGTGGAGAGTAAATAGCAGTAACATGGACTGCATGAGTCAAACTTGCTATTCCCATGTTACAATTATATTGCTATTCTACTGTTATGACTTGAAATAGAGAAAGAGATCGCATGGGATATTCCAAAAGTAATGCATGCAGTCCTGTGGTAAATTGCAATCACCAGATTCCAGAGGTTGACATTTGAACTATTAAATAATGTTGATGCTGCTATGTGCTTGTGGCAAATTTGGATCAATTGTTTTGCTGCCAGGATAAGAGAGCTGCTCTGAAAAGTGTAAATGTCACAGGCTGGCTAACAGATGCTGGTTTCCTAGGATCTAAATTAAACATATTCCAGCATTAAAATGTTGGAATATATTCCTGAGATTCAGATTCTAATTAATAATTGTTAATATTATGTTAATTAACTGCTTTTAAAATTAACTATAAGTAAAATTGATCTCTAAAAGAATTGAAGATTGTAATGATAATTATAGAGACCAATTGTAAAGCCATTAATGATGTTCTACAGTGAGGTCTGTGGACTGCAGGCAAGATGTCTATGGAGTGTAAATGTTAAACATATAGCCTGGAAATTTAATTTAAAAGATTCTGACATTATTGAAAGGTTTTTGAGTGCTTAAAATCATTGCAAGTCCGCTTTTTGAATAGGATAGTAGAGCTGGCAATTTTTAGAACCATGCATTTCAAAGGATTAACATCAGGGACAAGTAATAAATTGGCCATTGAGTATGAAAGAGTATAATGCTTGCTTCAAGATGTAAGCCCTAGTTTACAGTCGAACTATTGCATGAACGATATATGTAGCTTATAGCTCAAGTGAAGTGCACAATTGGTTTTGCTCAATTGTATAGAAAATCCTTCACTTAAGAGAGCTTCACGCATGACTGAATTATGCCATCTTTCTCCTTAAGTGTAGTACACCCAATAACATCTTCATGGTAACATATTCATTGTACATCCATTAAGGTTTAAATGTGAGGAAGAAAATCAGGAAAATATCAACTTACCATAGCATCCCTACAGCGTGGAAGTAGGCCATTCAGGCCATCAAGATGAAGCCCTGAGAATAATGCTGTGACCCAGTGTTGCAATGAGAAGCAGTGCTGATGGGAAACTTACCTTGGGAAATCTCAGACCCAGCAGTGCATGGTTTTCTATCCTATAGTATCAATAGGTGCAATGTTACCAGTTGTCTACCATACATTCTCTCAAAGCACCATTCTTCATTAGGAATGTTGGACCAATTTCCCACAGAAAATCAGAATCCCTGCAGTTTGGAAGCAGGCCATTCAGCCCACACTTACCCTCTGAAGAGTATCTTAGCCAGACACAACCCCACACCTTACATTTCTCATGGTTAATTCACCTAGCCTGCACATCCCAGGACACTACAGGGCAATTTAGCATGCCCAATCCATCTAACCTGCACATCTTTGGACTGTGGGAGGAAACTGGAACAACAGGAGGAAACCCACACAGACACAGGTAGAATGTACAAACTCCATACAGACAGTGACCTGAGGCTGGATCCAAATCTCGGTCACTAGCATTTTAAGGCAGTAGTGCTAACGACTGAGCCACTGTGTTGCACTTGTGGGCTGACATCAGAAAACAAATTATTGTGAACATGGTAATATTATTTAAAACATCAAATTTGGTTGCATAGAAAAACAACTGTTTTCCAGAGGCAGAAAGGCCAGTAACAAAAGGATAGATTTTTTGCACAATTGGCAAAATAAAATAAGGAGGAACATTTGCTGTACTCAGTGATTGGCATGGTTTGGAAAGATTTGTCTGAAAGAGTGATTGAAGCAGACACAACAGTAATTTTCAAAAAGGAATTGGATACATATTTGCAAAAGAAAAGCTTTAGAAGCTTTTGAAGGAGGGGCAGGCTAGTGGGACTATTTTGCCTTAAACCATCTAGAATTATTCTACAACAAAAACAGAAATTGCTGGAGAAAATTCACAGCAAGTGTGGAGAGAAAGATGAGTTAATGATTCTCACCCTGTGACTCTTCTTCAGAACCTACAACACAAACTCTACTTTCTCTCCACAGATGCTGCCAGACCTACTGAGATTTTTCCAGCAATTTGTTTCTGATTTTCAGCATCCACAATTCTTTGGGTATTTTTGAATAATTCTACGGTTTGTTTTTGTTTTGTGAATTTAAAAAATTATCTTGCTTTCTCCAGTAGGTTCTTCCAGGCAATTTCTGACCCTTTCTGAAGAAGGGTCTAGACCCGAAACGTCAGCTTTCCTGCTCCTCTGATGCTGCTTGGCCTGCTGTGTGCATCCAGCTCTACACCTTGTTTACTCAATATATAAACTGCCTGCCACATTGGGTCAAAGATATTGATACATGATGTTCAGTTCAAGGTATCTATAGTACTGGTCATATTTTTATGAATACGATTTGTTTAGGAATAATAAGTTATCTATTGGTATCCATACAACATATTGAGTTAATGATACTTACTGTTTTAAACCATCTGTGTGTGTGGAATTGACTTTTATCACTGTAAAAATCTGTTGCTCTGAGCTAAACTATAAAGCTGTCAGTAAGTAAAAGTTTAAATGCATTTAAGCTATCACAAGGTGTCATTTATGAGATTGTATTATTCTAGTCTGTAGGAGATGATATATTTAAGTCACTGTAGTCTATTTATAAATTACTTTTTAATGATCGGTTTAAATACAACAGTTACAGGCAATTATTCAGCGGTATGAGCACGGTAATTTAGTTTCACATATTGGAAGGCACAATTTGTCAATCGATGATGATTAGAGCTACAATGTGTCACACAAAATTATTTTCATTTGAAATGGCTTATCATGACTTGTAGCAGAGAGGAGATTGAATTTGCCAAAAGTTCTGACAGCCAAAATGGGATTGAAGCAGTTTTCGTGGCATGCATGAAGAAAGGTACAGCATCTATATTCGATACGGATAATGGGACCATTAACATAGTTGAGGTGAGCCCTCCCAACTATGTGAACCACCAAGGAAATCAAACCAGTTTTACTAGTAATAGTCAGAAACCACAAGGCCTTCAAACTGTGGGTAGGCCTTTAGTCTAGGAACAGCTGAAACACAAACTGAAGAAGCTTTTCCTCAGCTCTTGAAGGTGTTTGGTGCCTTTTTCAACATTTTTTCATCTTTATTAAAACATAAAATGAATGAGAACAAGCCTGGGTAATAACCATGGGGGGACCAGGAAATGGTAGATGAGTTGAATAAATGCTTTGCATCATTCCTCATTTTAGATTGCATGAATAACATGCCAAAAGTAAGAATAAATAAGGAGCAACATGGTGAGGGAAATAAATACAATAACTATCACTAGAGAAAAAGTGCTAGGAAAACTAATGGGGCTAAATACCAGAAAGTCCCCTGGAGCTGAAGGGATGCATCCTAGGATATCAAAGGAAGTAGCTACAGAAATGGTAGATGCTCTGGTTGTAATTCGAGGAGGAATGCCAGAGGGACCAGTGCTGGGCCACAATCATTTACAATATGTATTTATTGACTTGAATGATAATAGTGAATGTGCTATAGCCAAGTATGTGGATAACACAAAAATAGGTAGGAAGGCAAGTGGCAAGGATGCCACATAGGGTATGCAGAGGGTTATAAATAAGTTGAGTGGGCAAAAAACTGGCAGATGAAATTTAACGGGGGAAATATGAGCTTATGCACTTTGGCAGGAAGAATCGATGAGCTGAATATTATTAAATGGAGAAATGGAGACTTCAGAAGGCTACAAAAAATAAGGATTTGGGATCCGTTATCCACGAATCACAAACAGCTAGTATCCAAATTCAGCAGGTAAAGGAAAGCCACGTGGAATATTGGCCTTTATTTCAAAGGGAATAGAATCTAAAAATAGGGAGACCTTCTAAAACTATACAAGGCACCATTTAGACCACACCTGGAATACTGTGATTGTTTCATTCCCCTATCTAAGGAAATTGATATTAGCATTGGATGCAGTCCAAAGAAGATTAATTTGGTTGATCTCGGGTATGGAGGGATTTCCTTATGAGAAGAGGTTTAGAATGGTGGGCCTGTATTAATTTGATTCTTAGGGGCTTGTTAGGGTGGATGTAGAGGGTGTTTCCCCTTGTGGGGGATTTCTGGGTCCACAGGGCACAATCTGAGTTAGGGAACACCCATTTAAAACAGAGGTGAGGAGGACTTTTTCTTTCAGAGGATAATGAACCTGTGGAATTCTTTACTACAGAGGGCTGTAAAGTATACATACCATAAGTATATTCGAGGTTGAGATAGACAGATTTTAATCAGGAAGGAAATGTAGAGTTATGGTATAAGGCAGGAAAGTGGAGTTGAAGATTGTTGGATCAGCCACGATCTCATTGAATGGTGGAGTACACTCAATGGGCTGCATAGCCTACTTCTGCTTCTACATTTGTGGTCTTATAATCTTGCTGTACTGGGACCAACTGACTGAAGGCTTGACTTAATTGAGAGCATCTGACAATCATGACAAGCATCCTGGCTTTGTGCCTGCACTAAACAGCAAGGCACGACATAAGTACTGTGTGCCTGGTAGCTCTATTTAGGCGGGTAAAGTGTAAAAAAAAGCAAATCAAGGGAACGCAAGACAGCATCACTGTGAGCATCGAGGTATATTCACAGTGAATCAGTGCAAAGGGAGCAAGCAAAAAGCCCGCAGGTGCAGCCTGGTCCAATCCATGAGATGTGTGCCTTGTCCTGTGCGTGTGGAGTGTCCTTGCAGCAACCTTTAAATGCCAGTTGCTAGTGCTTGCCAGTAGAACATAGAACATAGAACATAGAACAGTACAGCACAGTACAGGCCCTTTGGCCCATGATGTTGTGCCGAACTTTTACCCTAAACCTAAGGTCTATCTAACCTCCACCCCTACCTTATACTATCATCCATATGCCTATCTAATAGCCACTTAAATGCCCCTAATGAGGCCAACTCCACTACCCTCTCCGGTTATGCATTCCACGCCCCTACTACTCTCTGAGTAAAGAACCTACCTCTGACGTCTCCCCTGTATCTACCTCCACTCACTTTAAAATTATGATCCCTCGTAATAGCTACCTCCACCCTAGGTAAAAGTCTCTGGCTGTCTACTCTATCTATACCCCTGATCATTTTGTACACGTCTATCAAGTCACACAGTGTGCAGCTTTAGAGTGCAGAAGTATCTTGTAGGTCCTGAGAGACTAGCAGGTGGCCTTGAGTCTCTGCATGTCGGTTTTATGAGCTGATGCCCTAAAGTGTGCCCTGAGATGGCATTGCCGTGTACCAGGATGGTGGCCTAGAGCATTAAGTGGTAATTGAAGTCACCAGTTACCAGCTCTGACTTTCATGTGGGGTTATTGACTTCTAGTTTCATCATGCCAAGTGGTAGGTTAGGAAGCTGCATATTAATGAGGTGAGATTAACAGTTAATGAGGCCAACATCAAGCAACATACCTTGTTAATATGCATCTCACCACTGCCTAGCAAGAATCCTGTATCAACTACCCAGCCAATCTTTGTGTCATCAGCAACCTTATTTATCATCATCTCCACATTACTCTGCATTTTCTGGATGACACAATGACTGTAGCCTGGATTTGCGACTGTCTATGTGGAGTTTGCACATTCTCCCCATGTCTGTGTGGGATTCCTCCGGGTGCTCCAGTTCCCTCCCACAGTCCAAAGATGTGCAAGTTAGGTGGATTGGCCTTGCTATATTGCACCCTAGTGTCCAGGGATGTGTAGGTTAAGTGGGTTAGACATGGGAAATGAAGGTTTGTAGGTTAGGGGGTGAGTCTGGGTGGGATGCTCTTCAGAGAGTTGGTGTGGACTTGTTGGACCAAATGGCCTGTTTCCACATAGTAAGGATTCTATAAAAAGGGACCCAGTACTGATCACTGTGTTGGCCCAATGGATGCCTGCCTCCAGTCAAACAAACAACCTACTACCACCACCATCTGTCTCCAAACACTAAGCTACTTTTGGATCCAACTTGCAAAATTACCCTGGATTCCATGTGTTTTTACTTTCTTTATCAGTCTTCCATGTGGGAGCTTGCCAAAGGCTTTGCTGAAATCCATTTAAACTACATCAACTGTACGACCTCATCTACACACTTTGCCACCTCGTCAAAAAATTCAACCAGGCTTGTCAGGCATGACCTCCCTCAGACAAAGCCATACCGAGGATGACATGAGTGAGAGCCATTAAGTGCATGTGGGGCATACATAGTGAGAGGTATAGTCCATAAGAGGCACATGTACTGACTAAGTTAAAGTGGATGGTGTATCTGTGAGTGTGAGCAGAGAGATGGGGGCATTTGCACTTGTGAAGGACAGATGATTCCTTTTCCCCAGGAATGCAAAATTACCATCGCCAACCAGGCTGTCTGGATCAGGTGGAATGACCTCTTGTGGTGTTTAACCGGAAAATGACTGTCCTCCACTCTACCATCCCAACCACCGAGACCTCCAGGTCCCTGTCCATGAAGTGGGGAATGAGCATCCACTCCTCTGAGCAAAGTCAAACGTAGAGTCTTGAGCACATAATTCAAGGCATTATTGCTGGTGTGCAGTATCTGAAGTGGTGTTTTGCTGAGATTTATAATATGGCACCAGAGGCATGAAAGCCAGAAATGGTCAAAAAAAACGATTCTATGATCATCCATTCAAGATTCTGACAGTGGTGAACACTTCCATATCTCCAGTCACCTGGCTCCTTGAGAAAGCCACTCAAAAGCCTAGTTGCATGATTAATGAGATGAAGAGCAGAAGATGACGTAAGAATTACCACCAAATCTTTAGGGTACCAGGTACCATGACTCTCACTCAAAACAAATTCCCTGAAAATTGGAAAGTTCAATTCTTTGTGTTCTCTTGCAAAGAACAAACGTTCTGCTGATCCCCAGTCGGAGATATACCGGACTCAAAATCTCAGCCTTTAAAGAATTTATTTCACTCCGTTATACCAGAAATAAGATATTAAACAATGTCAAAAGACTATAATTGAGTTACCCCATATCAAAGGACTTATTTTTCAGTTTTTCTAATAACAAGGGGAATTCTATTGTGGCAGTGGAAAACCTCTTCTGTGTACTTTACAAGAAACATGATCGTTATTTTAGATTAAGGGAAAGGGATGATTGAGCTGACCATGCAGTCAATATTAATCACATCAACATGGAATTGATCCAATAAAATATTAAAGTTGTACATATGAGATTGTCCTTTTGATGGGGAAAAGAAAGGAAAATTTAAGTCAGTTTGCATTTTTATTCATGTACTTCATCGTGATGGTCACAGAGAACTGTACCTTTTGATATTGTAATGAAGTTTGGAGGCAAATCTTGGTTGATGCATTGGACCCCCCAAGTGGAATAGGTGGAGGAAACATAGGTGTGGAAAAAAGTAACCCCATTTACATTTCTGCCTACTGAAGTATAAGAATGGGCAACGACATGAGTGCACACTGTCCCTAGCCTAAATATCCTATATGAGCAATACAATTTGGACAGCTCCTGTAGTAGTGGCGCAGAGGATGACAGCACCTATATTTACATGACCATGGTACCTTCTTAATAATGGCATTTTGATCAAGAGGCAGATTTTCAGCCTGAAAGCTGAATTGCATACAGTGTGCTGACATGATTGAATTTTGTTAGGACATGAGTACTGCAACTTGTTGCTCAACACATACAACTTTAAACAAAGTTGAGCTTGTTTGGAAAGACCGAATGAGTTTTGCAACCTAGTCTGTATGATGCTGTCTCCACTTGGCTGTCAAGGTCACAGAATCTGGGCTGTACCTTCTTCCAAATTGTTCTTAGTTCAAAACAACAGTCTCCTAGCAGTGATAAGTTATTTTTTGATGTTTATCTTTGTTTTAATTTGATCATCCATTTATTCACACCCCACCCTCCGAAAATATTTTGAAGCAACAGATGCTCTGGAGACAAAAGCGACATTCATTGTAACGTGACTGTGTTCCTCAGAACATACTCTTTGTTTCCTATTATACTGTTTAAACTTGCTTCTTGAAAAAATAAAAATGAACTTCACTTAAGGGGAAACAAAGGAAGCCAACAGCAAAGAAACAAAATGGGGTACTGGATAGTATACTCCAGGCTCTGTGTTATTCAATGTTTCCATTTCACCCAACTGTGTCCACAAGATTTTTTTTATTGAAACATTGCTTCACCATCCAAATAAGCAAATATAACAACTAAATGATTCAACATTTTATTTGTGCATGTTATTATACAATTAGGAGTTTGCACATACTCCCTGTGTCCATATGGGTTTCTCCAGATGCGTCAGGTTCATAAGACCATAAGACATAGGAGCAGAAATTAGGCCATTCAGCCCACTGAGTCTGCTCTGCCATTCAATCATGGCTGGTAAGTTTCTCAACCTCATTCTCACACTTTCTCCCCGGAACCCTTGATCCCCTTGACAATCAAGAACCCTTCTATATCCGTCTTAAATTTACTCAATGACCTGGACTCCACAACCTTCTGAGGCAGTGCGTTCCACAGATTCACCACTCTCTGGCTGGAGATGTTTCACATTATCATTGTTCTAAAGCATCCTAAAGTTCCTCAGCCATTTCTTTGTTCCCCATTACTAACGTTGCAGTGTCATTTTCCAGCAGTCCAATGTCCACTTTTGCCTCTCTTTTGCCCATTATATATCTAAAGAAATGGAAGCATCTTCCCAACATCCACTCAGTCCAGGCTGTTCAGTATTCTGTAAGTTTGAATTAGATACCCACTCATCCTTCTAAACTGCATCGAGTATAGACCCAGAGTCCTCAAACATTCCTCATATGTTAAGCCTTTCATTCTTGGGATCATTCTTGTGAACCTTCTCTGGACCCATTCCAGGCCAGTACATCTTTCCTGAGGTATAGGACCCAAAATTGCTCACAATACTCTAAATGTAGTCTGACCAGAGCTTGATAAAGCTTCAGAAGTATATCCCTGTTTTTATACCCTATTTCTATCAAAATAAACGTCAACATTGTATTTGCCTTCCTAAATACAGACTCAAGCTACAAGTTTACCTTAAGAAAATCCTGGATTAGAACTCCCAAGTCCCTTTGTACTTCAGATTTCTGAATTTTCTCCCCATTTAGGAAATAGTCCATGCCTCTATTCTTCCTACCAAAGTGCGTGACCTCACAATTTATCACATTATATTCCATCTGCCACTTCTTTGTCCACTCTCCTAATCTGTCTAAATCCTTCAGCAGCCTCCCCACCTCCTCAATGCTACCTGTCCCTCTACCTATCTTTATATTGTCTGCAAACTTAGCCAGAATATCCTCAGTTCCTTCATCTAGATCATTAATGTATAAAGTGAAAAGTTGTGGTTCCAACACTGACCCTTCTGGAACATCACCTGTCACCAGCTGCCATTCTGAGAAGGACCTTTTTAATCCCCACTCTCTGTTTTCTGCCTGACAGCCAATCTTCTATCCATGCTAGCACCTTGCCTCTAACACCATGGGCCCTTATCTTACTCAGCAGCCTCCTGTGCGGCACCTTGTCAAAGGCCTTCTTGAAGTCCATGTAGATAACATCCATTGGCTCTCCTTGGTCTAACCTGCTCATTACCTCCTCAAAGAATTCTAACAGATTCGTCAGGCATGACCTCCCCTTGATGAAACCATGCTGACTTTGCCCTATTTAACCATACACTTCCAAATATTCAGAAATCTTATTCTTCACAATAGACTCCATAATCTTACAAACAACCAAGGTTAGGCTAATCGGTCTATAATTTCCCATCTTTTCATTACTCCCTTCCGGGGTGGGGGGGGGCGGACGCGGGGGAGGTGGTGGAGGGGGGGGTCACAATAGTGTTTCCTGAAAGATCACCACTAACGCCTCCACAATCTCTTCAGCTATCTCCTTCAGATCTCTGGGGTGTAGCCCATCTGGTCCTGCTAATTTATCCACCTTTCGACTTTTCAGTTTTTCTAGCGCCTTCTCCTTGGTGATGGCCACCATACTCACCTCTGAAACCACACACACCACCCCCCTTCCCACCACCGACTCTCTTGAATTTCTGGGATATTTTTTGTGTCTGCCTTCATGAAGACTGATGAAAAGTACTTATACAGTTCCTCAGCCATTTCTTTGTTGCCCATTACTAATGTTGCAGCGTCATTTTCCAGCAGTCCAATGTCCACTTTTGCCTCTCTTTTGCCCATTATATATCTAAAGAAACTCTTGTCATCTTCATTTATATTACTGGCTAGCTTACCCTCATATTTAATCTTCTCCCTCTTTATTTTTTTTTTATTGTCCTCTGTTGGTCTTTGCACATTTCCCAATCCTATCGTTTCCCACTGTCCTTCGCCCCATTATATGCTTTCTCTTTTGCTTTTATGCTATCCCTGACTTCCGTAGTCAGCCATGGTTGCCTCATCCTCCCCCTAATTTGCTTCTTTTTCCGAGGGATTAATTTTTGCTGCGTCTCCCAAATTACTCCCAGAAACTCCTGTCATTGCTCTTCCACTGTCTTTCCTGCTCGGCTCTTCTCTGAGTCAGTTCTGGTCAGCTCCTCCCTCATGCCTCTGTCATTGCCTTTATTCAACTGTAATACCATTACATCTGATTCCACCATCTCCCTCTTAAATTGAAGGATAAATTCCATAACATTACTGTCACTGCCTCCTAAGGGTTCCTTTGCCTTAAGCTCCCTTATCAGGTTCATTACACAACACTGAATCCAGAATTGACTGTTGCCCAGTGGGCTCCACCACAAGCTGCTCCAAAAAGTCATCTTGAAGACATTCCACAAATTCCTTTTCTTGCAATCCACTGTCAGCCTGATTTTTCCAGTCCACTGCATATTGAAATCCCCCATGATCACCGTAACCTTGCCTTTCATTCATAGAATTCCTACATTGTGGAAACAGGCCCTTTGGCCCAACAAGTCCACACCAACCCTCAGAGCATCCCACCCAGCCCATCACCCTATAACCCACCTAATCAACACATCCCCGAACACTATAGGCAATTTAGCATGGCCAATCCACCTAACCTGTACATCTTTGGACTGTGGGAGGAAACCACAGCACCCAGAGGAACCTACGCAGACATGGGGAGAATGTGCAAACTCCTCACAGACAGTCACCCAAGGTGACACACCTTTTCTATCTCCTGCTGTATCTTGTGCTCTGAATCCTGACTACTGCTTGGAGGCCTGTACATAACTCCCATTATGGGATTTTTTTACCTTTACAGTTTCTCAACTCTACCTACACAGATTCTACACCATCTCACACCACTTTGTTTCTTGCTATTGATTTCATTTCATTTTTTACTAACAAGGCAACCCCACCCCCTCTGTCCAACTGCATGTCTTTTCGATGGGATGTATACCCTTGGATATTAATCTCCCAGTCCTGTTCCCCTTGCAGCCACGTCCCTGTGATGCCCACCACATCATAGCTGTCAATTTTGATCTGTGCCAGATGATCATGCATGCATTCAGATGCAACGCCTTCAGTATTGACCATCCTTCTTCTCATTGTCATTCATTTATCCAATGTGTTTGAAGTTTGATTTCTAACCCTTTCTAACACTCTGTCCTATTTTTTGTGCTGGAGCCTTTAATAACGTCTCCTTTCCTTTCTTTTTTTTCATATTTTTCCATGCAGTTTAATCCACCCCTACAGATGTTAACCTGCTACTTTGTTTCCCATTGGCCATTATACTCCTTGAAGTTTTACCTTTCCTTCCCCCATACCCTCCACTTTCTAGTTTAAAGTCCTGTTGACCGGCCTATTTACCCTTTTCGCTAGAACATTGGGCCCAGCTTGTTTCAGGTGGAGACCATCCTAACGGTTCAGAACCCTCCTGTTCCATTAGTGATGCCAGTGCCCCACGAAAAGGAACCCCTCTTTCCCACTCCACTCCTTTAGTCACATGATTACTTCTCTTAATCTCGTGTCCCTTTGCACATGGCTCGGACAGTAATCTGAAAATTACAACCTTGGAGGACCTGTTCTTTAAATTAATTCCTAGTTCCTATTAATCCCTGAACAGATCCTCTTTCCTAGTCTTGCCTATGTTGTTTGTCTTGACATGGACCACAACAACTGGATCTTTCCCCTTCCTCTCCAATATCTTTTCAAGCTGGTCGAAGATATCCCTCACCCTGGCACTGGGCAGGCAACACACCATGCAGGACTCTCTATCCTGCTTACAAAGGATACTATCTATTCCCCTGATTATGGAATCCCCTACAACTACCACCTGTCTTTTTGCTCCTCCCCTCTTCCATGGCCTCCTGTGCCATGGTGCCTTGGTCAGTGGCTCATCCTCCCTACAGCCCTTTTCCTCATCCACATAGGGAGCAAGTACCGCGTACCTGTTGGACATGGTCAAGAGCTGAGGCTCCTCTGTTCCTGAATGCAAGGTCCCTCTACCTGCCTCACTTACAGTCACACCCTGCTGTCCCTGGCCACTGACCAAGTTTGTAGTACTTAGTCTACGAGTTGTGACTGCCTCCTGAAACAGAGCGTCCGGGTAATTCCCCCCCTCCCAGATGTGCTGCAGTTTCCTCCCACAGTCCACAGATATGCAGGCTAGGTGGATTAGCCATGGAAAATGTGGAGTTACAGGGTTAGAGTGTCAGTTTAAGAAACAAATAAACAACAAAAAATTATCACACCTCAGTGGGTGGCAGGGATATGGAGAAGTGTCAATGGCATTGGTAATGGGTTCATGGCTTATCAACTAGCTGGAGTGTGTCTTTAACCAACTTCCTCTGAGTAACTATTAAGCTCAAGTGAGTCCTAATTTTCTGGCTTTATTGGAAGGTTTCAGATGCAGGGGAATAGTACACTGGAAAATTCAGCTTCCTGGGTAATTCTTCTGAAGTCACCTGCATCTGGTATTCTTCATACTTCTGACACACAACTCCAATCTATTCTACTTCAATCACTCTCTAGCCAGGGGAATATTTGGGCCAGCTTTACTGACACTACAAAGGATACCTCAAAATTAGCTGTTTCTCCTTCAAGTTCCAAAGTTGCTGACCCATCTGAATCCATATGACATCATCATATTAGGCAGTACTTAAAGCATTCTTCAGCATTAAACATTTCAGGCCCCTACATCTTCACATAACAGTGGCTGATGTCTTCTAATGCCAATGTTACTCTTTGACTTTTGGCCATTTCTCAGCTCCCACTCTGCGAAGGTGGGGAATGACTGTACCCAGGAATGTGCCTGACATGAGGATCCAGCCATTGTACCCAATTGAGTGGCGTTGCTGGAGGTGGAACTGAGGAGATTTCACATAACGTTTCACCATAGCCCCATCTAGCATCCCAAATTGAAATTGAGAAGGCCATTGGGATTCTTTAACCCAATCAGGAAAATGGAGCCCTATATATCAAGGCAGATCACCACCTTCTCTTGGGCAACTAGGGATGGGTAAGAGTTAGTAGGAACTGCCGATTCTGGAGAATCTGAGATCACAAGGTGTAGAACTGGATGAACTCAGCAGGCCAGGCAGCATCAGAGGAGCAGGAAAGCTGACATTTTGGGTCTGGACCCTTCTTCAGAAATGGGGGAGGGGAAGGGGGCTCTGAAACAAATAAAGAGCGTGGGAGGCGATGATGGAAGATGGATAGAGGAGCAGATAGGTACATGTCAAGGAGGTGGGGCTGAAGCCAGTAAAGGTGAGTGTAGGTAGGGAGTTGGGATGGGGGTTGGTCAGTGAGGAGGGAGGGCCGGGTAGGTGGGAGGGAAGACGGACAGGCCAAGGAGGCGGGGATGAGGCTAGTAGGTAGGAAGTGGGGGTGAGGGTTGGTCAGTAAGGTGGGAAGAGCAGATAGGTGGGAGAAAAGACGGACAGGTCAAGGAGGCGGGAACGAGCTGGGCTGGTCTTGGGATGAGGTTGGGGGTGGGGAGATTTTGAAGCTTGTGAAGTCCACATTGATACCATTGGGCTGCAGGGTTCCTAAGCAGAATATGAGGTGCTGTTCCTCCAGCCTTCGGGTGGCATCGTTGTGGCACCGGAAGAGGCCCAGGATGGACATGTCGTCTAAGGAGTGGGAGGGGGAGTTGAAGTGCCTCGCAACTGGGAGGTGTTGTCATTTGTCATGAACTAAGCATTGGTGTTCCACAAAGCGATCTCCAAGCCTCTGCTTAGTTTCCCTGATGTAGAGGAGGCACATCGGGAACAGCGGATACAATATACCACATTAGCGGATGTGCAGGCGAACATCTGTTTAATGTGGAAGGTTTTCTTGGGGCCTGGGATGGGGGTGAGGGGGGAGGTGTAGGGGCAGGTGTAGCACTTCCTGTGGTTGCAAGGAAAAGTGCTAGGGGTGGTGGGGCTGGTGGGGAGTGTGGAGCGGACGAGGGAGTCACAGAGACAGTGGTCCCTCCGGAAAGCAGATAAGGGTGGGGACGGAAATATATCCTTGGTAGTGGGGTCAGATTGCAGGTGGCGGAAGTGGCGGAGAATGATGCGTTGAATCCAGAGGTTGATGGGACGTTACATGAGGACAAGGAATTCTGTCTTTGTTGTTATTGCGGGGACGGGGTGTAAGGGCTGAGGTGCGGGAAATGCAAGAGATGCAGTCGACCACTGTAGGGGGGAAATTGCAGTCCTTGAAAAACAAGGACACCTCATCTTGGGAGCAGATGCGGCAGAGGCGAAGGAATTGGGAACAGGAGATAGCACTCTTGCAGGAAGGTGGGTGGGAGAAGGTGTATTCTAGGTAGCTGTGGGATTTGGTGGGCTTGAAATAAATATCAGTTTCTGGGTGGTTACCAGAGATGGAGACAGGGAGGTCCAGGAACGAGAGAGAGGTATCAGAGATGGTCCAGGTAAATTTAAGGTTGGGGTGGAAGGTGTTAGTGAAGTGGACACAGTCAATGATAACCGCATCTGCACATGAACTAAACAAAAAGATATTTCATCACCCGCTCCTAATATTTTTGGATCAGGAATTTCTAACCTTACCCAGAGTTATTGTACTCAGAATTTTTAATTTCAATCATGGTCTTAGGCAATCTTAGTGGAACCTTAACGTTGTTTTGATGCATGTGTTCCAATACATCCTGCAGGAGATCAGAAGGCTGTGCTCTTTTTGTTTTTACCATAATAGAAATGCTCTCAATGGTTTAAAATCTACATTTATGGTTAAGCAATGGATTTTAAATGGAAGGTTGTTCCACCTTATTGACCATGTTTTTCTCCTAAAAGACCAATCTTCTGTGTTCAATATCTTGCTAAGAATTACATAAAATCTCTGTGGCAAGCTACTGAATCACGAATGTAAAGATGCTGAATGCATCTTTTTTAGCAACGTTGTATTCTAAATCAAAATGATTTTCACAACAACTTGCATTTGATTACAGTTCATGAAAAGGTAGGTGGATATGTCTGATCAGCATTTTAATCTCAATGTACTAATGGCCTGGTCAGCACTCAACTAACGAACATCCACAATTCACTGTAGTTCATTTTAAGACATGACAAAGAAGGCGCTGGTCTCGTAACACCTTATGAAAACATTTTTAACACTACATTTTAAACTATATTTAAGTTCTCGTTTAATGAATTGCAGTTGCCTGAATTTTCTTGTAAAAGAGTACTGTTCTTGGTTCCTTATCTCAAATTAATGCAGCTAATTCCTGAAACCTGATTACATCACTGCCTTTCATGTTGCATTGCATGCAAACCGCAGATAGTCGGCTTTCATTTATCAAAGATACTCAGCTTTTCAGAAGCCAGGTCCAGAGCCAACAGGATTGCTTTTCAGTGGCTTGCCATGCCGCTAAATAGCACCTCCAAGTGGAGTGAAACGGTAATGCTAATGTCGTGAGAACATGCAAGTGATCGTAAGTGAGGCGAATGGTTACATTGTGAAGCTTGCAGCATTGTGTTTGACAGAAATGTAAAGCAAAAAAGGAGAAAAAGTTAATTGCTGAAAGCAAGATAAGTAGCTATACGACCATAAACCCTTTTGAAGTAATTCATCTAATCAGTAATTGTGGGTGTTTATATTTTACATTCATGGGATCAGAGGCCAAAACATGAATCTTACAATTTTTCTTATTTTAAAGAGAACCCTGATTAGTTTCACAGTATTTTCTTTCTTAACATAAAAACAATTATTGTGATAAATAAAAAAACATGCATGGGAGGTGATTGATGTAGCCAAAGCTATAGAGAGAGGTCAGAGTTGGATCCAATGTGAGATTGTATAGGATATTGTAAGTTGTTATAATCAGGTGAGGAAGAGGAATTGTGTCCCTTCATTCCTTAACCCCTTCTTGGTTGGTTTCAATAGTTTTTTTTAGTATGCAGCTATCGTGCCATAATTAGCTAGATCAAAATGAAAGAGTCAGATTATAAAGTTATCTATATACAAAATAATCTATTACAAATAGGAAGGTAAAGGCGATTGGTTTTAAAGTTCATTGAATACTTAAGTTGTGAGAATTAGCATATATGGTGAAATCTGCCTCTCAGTCTGTATGATATATGTTATAATCATGTCTACCCAAGCATTCTGAGATGGCTAGGGTACATTCACTGCCACCAGGCTTTCTTTTCTAGCATCAAGTAAGGAAGCACATACACATGACATCTTCAACAAAAGATAGGCTTAGACTTAATATGCAAATAGGTTCATTACATAATAGCTAGTTACATTGAATTTGATTTAAGTAAAATCTCTCTCAAGACATCCGGCTTTACTTAACAGTCAGTGCACATTATTGTTAGTTACATTTCAGCACTGAAATGATCTTGCAACTTAGAATAAGTGGCTAGATCGTCTCAAGAACAGTCCTTTATATCTTCATGGATAAGAGCTTACCTTATGATGTCAGTTAACCCATTTAACTGACTGTTATATTCAATGAGATTGACCTGGTGTAAAAGCAAAACATGCTGGAGAATCTTAGCAGGTCTGGCAGCATCCGAGGAGAGAGAAACAAATGTTTACATCTTGAGTCTGATATGATCCTTCATTGGTCTGACTCCTGACTGTTTAACTGTTGTTTTGTTTCTTCAGCAGTGGTAAGGTTTGTAGATGTCCTTCACAGATATCCAAGTTCTCCAATGAATAGTTGCTTTTTCAAGTTGCTTTTGACAAGGCACTGACTTTGAAGTTGAGAGAAAGAGAGGATATCATCAGCTCTTCCTTATAAATCAAAGGACAAATGATAGGCTATTTAGTGCAGAGCTGAGGAGAAGTTTCTTCACTCAGAGACTGATGAGTCAGTGGAATTCTCTGCCACAGGAAACTGTTAAGCCCAAAACATTGAAGACTTTCATGAAAGACATTAGTATATTTCTCAGGACAAATGGGATCAAAGGATAGGGGGAGTAAGAAGAGACAGTGATGATCAGCATGATCATACTGAAAGGTGGAACAGGCTTGAGGGACGGACTAACCTACTCCTGCTCCCTTATTCTATGTTTCTATCTTTCTATTTTTCTTGTTTCTGTTCTGCTGCTCCAAAGCAATTTGATTTAATTTGAGATAATAAGGTGTAGAGCTGGATGAACACAGCAGGCCAGGCAGCATCAGAAGAGCAGGAAAGCTGACGTTC
>NC_063332.1:82284859-82396897 GCF_021869965.1 Rhincodon typus
GAACGTCAGCTTTCCTGCTCTTCTGATGCTGCCTGGCCTGCTGTGTTCATCCAGCTCTACACCTTGTTACCTCAGACTCCAGCATCGGCAGTTCCTACTATCTCGATCAATGGAAGAAAGTTAGTTTTCATGATGGACAAGTCTGTGTTCATAACTCTCTGTAATTTCTTGAAATCTTGAGCAGAGAAGTTGCATCTGATAGGATTGAAATTGTTGAAATTCTTAATACATAAGGGGATGAAATATTATTAGGGATAGGTGGAAATGTTGAGTAATCAATCAGCCTTGACTTTGATTAATGACAGAGCAAATTTGAGTGACCTACTTATGTTTCTAATTCATATAACAATGTGAAATATCATACAATGTGTATTCTGGATCTAGTTTTATTTCAAGCTAGATGATCTCCAATAAACTTTCATTCCAATGTGTAACATGCGGAAAGGTGTGAATCAACTGAGAGGTACAGATTTGCATCGCAGTGCCTTTTATCACAATGTTATTTTTGATTGAGGCAGGTCCATGTTTACTGATGGTTTTGTGAGCTTGCTTCAACCTGGTCAATTGATTATAGAAGTCATTAGGGTCAGTACTTGTCTTTTTTAAAGCCATTTTAGTCCATGAAAAATCTTGGCGATGACCGTCAGAATTTGGAAATTAAATAGTGATAGTTTATTTTTACCATAAATGGAAGGCATAACATGGTTTAATGATATCTGAATAAAGATTCAACAGATTATGTATATATCTGTGTTTCAGCTGTGGATCAAAATACATAAAGTTGGTAAAGCATGTGAAACCTTTCAAGACTTTTGCATTTTGTTTCCACCTATTCATGAGCTTTCCCCTTACTTATAGAAACTGTCATCAACCATCTTCTACTCAAATAAAACCAACAAACTCTCTTGTCCTTCTAAACTGTTGTTCCATCTCCAACCATCCTTTCATCTCCAAAGTATTTTTATCCTTAAATCTTAGCCTAATTTTCTCACAATCCCATGTTTACCATTTTCCTTCAGTTCTTTAAGAATGGACTACAAAATCCAAATCAAATAGAATCCTCTGTAACTGTGACCAATATGCATTATCTCTCTCCAAACATTTTGTAGCTTTTGAAATGGTTAATCGCCTCACCACTTCCAATGTTCCTCCCCCATTGTTGAGCTCATTAAGGTTGTTGCCATTTGCCTGCTATCCAGTATCGAAAGAGCAGGAATTCCCTGCAATCAAATATTGTGAAGACCAAAGCCAATGCTTTAGTTTCACCACAAGTTAGGGTGGTACAGTGGCTCAGTGGTTAGTACTGCTACCTCACAGCGCCAGGGACCCAGGTTCAATTCCACCCTCAGGCAACTGTCTGTGTAGAGTTTGTGCATTCTCCGTGGGTTTGCTCTGGTTTCCTCCCACAGTCCAAAGATGTGCAGGCGAGGTGGATTGGCCATGCTAAATTGCCTGTAGTGTTCAGGGATGTGTAGCTTAGGTGAGTTATAGGAGTATGGGTCTGGGTGGGATACTCTGAGAGTTGGTGTGGACTTATTGGGCCAGAAGGCCTGTTTCCACACTGAAGGGATTCTATGATGATGAAGTTCTTTCTTCCTACCCTCTGACTCCATATCACTTCCTAGCCATTGTCATAGTATAAATTAGAATTTACTTAAGCCTCCATCTACTATTCACTTGAGTTAAGATTTCAACTCCATATGTTTTCAATCATGTAGATTTCCTAATTTCATCGTCATAAAATGATGCATATTCTTTCCTGCCTCAATTAATCTATTGCTCAAAGCTTCATCCATTTTACCACCAGAAACTAGAAAATAGGAGGCTGGGCAATGCAACTATTGAATCATGCAGTGGGTGTGAGAAACAAAAGCAGAAATTGTTGGTAAAGCTCAGCGGGTCTGGCAGCATCTGTGGAGAGAAATCAAAGTTAACATTTCGAGTCCAATGACCTTTCCTCAGAACTGATGTAGCTAGAAAAAGGATGTTTTTTTGTGCAGAAGATAGGGTGGTGTGGGGAGGAGCAAGTGATAGGTGAAGATAGAGCCTGAAGAGACAGAAAAATAATTGGACAAAGGAGTGCTTAAAGGTCAGTCTGGGGGAATGAATAGCTGCTAATGGGGACTATTAGTAGCTGACAATTGGTAGTGTGTGGTAGCAGCCTATGTGATGACCAGGTCTGGTGTTGCCAGGTGGGGGAAAGCATTGGGAAAGGTATCAAGCCCTATAACTGTTGAACCTGATGTTAAGCCCAGAAGGCTGCAGAGTTCTCAAGTGGGAAATCAGATGCATTGAGCTTCGCTGTAACACTGCAGCAAGCCTGAGACAGAGATGTTGGCCAGGGGCCACGGTGGTGTGTTGAAGTGGTAAACAGGAAGCTCAGAGTCTTTCTTGTGGACAGAAGATAGGTGTTCTATGAATAAGTCACTGTGAAGTAGACTGGATGACCGCTTTGCTGAACACCTATGTTCCTTCTGGAAAAATTACCCTGAGCTTCCAACTGCCTGCCGCTTCAACACAGCAACCTGTTCCTTGGCCAACATCTCTGCCTCAGGCTTCTGCAGTGTCACAGCAAAGCTTGGCACAAACTGGAAGCACAACACCTGATTTTCCACTTGGGAACTCCATAGCCTTCTGGACTTACTATCAAGTTCAACAATTTTAGGGCTTCAGTATCTTTCCCCATACTTTCCCCCACCTCATAACACCAGGCCTTGTCATCATATGGGTTGCTACCACACAACAATTCATGGTCTCCATTAGCAGCTATTCATCTTCCTGTGCTGGTCTTTATGTGCTCCTTTGTCTATCCAACTGTTTTTTTTCTCTCTCTTTGGATTTTATCTCCACCTATCACTTCGTCATACGCCCTCTCCCCCGCCCTATCTTCTGCATTAAAAAAAACATCCACTTCCTAGCTACCATCAGTTCTGAGGAAGGGTCACTTGACCCAAAACATTAACTCTGATTTCTCTCCACACATGCTGCCAGACCTGTTGAGGTTTTCCTACAATTTTTGTTTTTGTTTCAGATTTCCAGCATCCACAGCTATTTTGATTTGTTGTGAATAAACTTCCAAACCTAAGGGAGTGCAAATAAATGCAACTGCTACCTAGTATCGGAGACAGTAAGGACTGCAGATGCTGGAAGCTAGAGACAATAAATGTGGAGCTGGAAAAGCATAGCAGGTCAGACAGCATCCAAGGAGCAGGGAAGTCAATGTTTCTGGTTGAAACCCCTTGTCAGGAGTGATATATATGTATTCCCTGGTATCAGTGGAAACAAAGGAGACATTTGCATTTGAACAAATGTTTCCCTGGAATAGAACAGCTTCTGGATTGTTACCCAGGAATGGAACATCCAAACTGTCTCTGATGATTAAGGACTGCACTCTGATTGGAGGGCTTGACAGAGTTTTCTGAAACTGTGCTAGAAAGGTATACAACCCCAAATTTGGCCTGGTAAAAAGCGGCAGTGACTCCACTGGCAGATCAAAGATGCTCAAGGCAAAAGGCAATTCCATCTAGAGAGTTTAATTGTGACGTAAGACCCACTTGTGCAAAGAGAGAGAGACCACTCAGCTCAATGAACTTCACCAGGCTATCTCCAAGTTCGAGTGTGCATGGGAAGTATGTCTGGAAACCTCAAGAAAGAGTTCACTGACTTAACGTTGAATACCTTCCTTTCTTTTGATCATTGGTTTAATAAAGTTGTGACTGTATTATTGATATCAGCTTGTGTCTGTTGGGCTTAGATGTTACAAGATACCTGGATAAATGTGTTTTAAACAATATATTGGTTGAAGTGTTTGGATGTCAGCTTTTTGCCACAGACTATATTACCCCAGCTTTTAGAGCAGTGCAGTAGCTTAAAAGGAGGCAGATTAAAAAAAGTGAAGTAATTTCTGAACCATTCCTACAGCATGTCTGCATGTGGATATCGCACATCCTGAGTTTGAAAATTCTCAGACATGTTTGGAGGAAGGTAGGTCTCCAAATGTGAGAGAAAATGAAGTATGTATTTGTTAATGTGTGCAGGCACTCATCTAAAAGAATTATTGATAGACTTTAGCACAGCAGTACCAGAGAAAATTCAGTGATGTGTCCTGTCAGATGGCAATATTGCAATACAGTACAGTGCACTAAAATAATTATAATGATTTATAAGTACAATCACCTTCCTCTTACTGCTCAAAGTGCTTCTCTACAGTTTATATATCTGAGATACATCAAAGACATGCATGGACTCTTTCTTAATCTCCAGCTTTGACATCCCTTCCATTCTTACATGACGGGTGAAATGCAAGTCTGATTGTTTATACTCATTGAATGCACATGTTCTCACCTTCATAACCATTGTCTCACTGTCCTCTGTGCAGAATTAAATACTGCATCAACCAGCTAGCAATCCCAAATGGAAAGTTGATACTTAGACCAAAGCAAAGAAGCATAATTGATGATACATTACCCCAGTATCTGGCCTCTAAGTGCTTTTGAGGAAGAAAATCTTGAAAGGCGGCTTATGCAGATGGAACAAACAGTGAGCATTAGTCCAATGGGTAATCATAGCATTCAGGGTGTCTTTTTACTTTATACAGCACACTTAACTTCAAAAACGTGAGTAACGTTCTTGTAATTTTCTGTACTGGAAATCAAAAGGGAATTGAATCACTTGCCAGCACTTGATTACCTCATTTTTTTTTCTTTTGGCCAAAGAGATAGGAGAAGCAGGAAGTATATCCTGGATTCTGTTTCTCACACACTGCCAGCACATGTGCACATACTGAAAGTTACCTATGCCTTTATAAGCATCCATCAGACATGTGCACATGCACCCAGATGGTGGAATGTTTGTTTGTTAGTTCGGGGAAAGTCAGAAAGAAGATTGAAAATGGAAGGTGAGGAAACAGGCAGACATTATGCCCAGAATGTTACATGATATCTGACTTCAGTTGAGGAGTCCCAAGACCTAGATCTCCATAATGTAACTTTTTAAAAATGGCTGATATTAAAGCATACAATATATGTGAAAATAATGAGAACCATCTCTGAGATCATATCCCTGACAATGTGATCTTGCCTCCAGGATGGTCTTTTACCTGATGCAGCAATGATTGTTATCCCCCACAGCGTAAGAAACTAGGCAATAATATCATGGTTTTGAAGAATCCAACTGGCAATTATTGCATTTACTATTATATACAGACATTATATTCACTGGCATGTCTGGGTTAACTTTAAATTATGAGGTTATACAATATTAACAGATTAAACAGATTAGAATTTAGTTAGCTTCTTGCAAGATGTCATTTTTCAAGCGATTTTCCCCTGAAGGTGAAACATAAGATTTTTATATCCTTAGATGCCATGCTGACATACAGAGATGATATCAGAATGTGTCTTAAAGGAATACTGACATGGTGACCTTGACATATAAGACAACACCTGGTGTATTTGAGATGGCAGGTACAAATGTCTATGACACCATAATGGTGTGAATTTGGCACTGTATCCACCCAGCAATTGTGACAGTTCCAGGATTATCTGACGATAATATTTGTAGTTTGCGAGACATTACTCTGCTGTTGCCACATTTTCTGTGTGACACAATGACTGTAGCCTGGATTTGCCTTGGGTTGTGGATACTGTGCATCTGATACAAAGTAGTGCAGGGTGCCTAGATCCATAAGTCTGGCCCTTATTTCCAATAGGTCCTATTTTTGCAGGGAGGGAAAGGCTGAGATACGGTTCATACCTGTGGACAAACCTGAACTGAGCAGACCTACTTGAATACAGTGCTGAGATGGAACACACCCCATTTTCATTGGAGTGAGGTCCACTTCCTGCAATGTGTAACTCATATTTTTTAGGGAGATGTGAATGCTTATAAATGGTAGATAAAGTCTGTGGAAGTATAAAGCTGTTAAGTTGCGGCTGCTTCTAAACTATTTCCAAAGTGCAACATGCACCTGCTTTCATAGAATCCCTACAGTTTGGAAGCAGGCCATTCAGCCCATCAAGTTCAAACCGTCCCTCCAAAGAACATCCCACCCAGACCCACCCACCCCCCACCCAATCCCCAGATTTACCATTGCTAACCCACCTAACCTACACACCTCTGGACATTAAAGGCAATTTAGCATGGCCAATCCACCTAACCTGTGCATCTTTGGACTGTGGGAACACCTGGAGGAAACCCATGCAGACATGGGGAGAAAACGATCAATGCAAATCCAGCCTGCAGTAACCGTGTCATACAGAAATTGTGGCAACTGCACGGTAATGTCTCACAAACAGCAATATGATGAGGAACATCTAATCTATCTTACATTGGTTGAGGAATAATTATTGATCAGGACAGCAGCATGAAGTGAAGGGTGAGCTCCTCTGATCTTCTAATTTGAACCATTAGATTATTAAGCTCCACCTGAGAGGACAGTCAGAGTCTCAGCATAAAGGGAAAGATGTTGCCTCAGCTATTGAGTTGTATGTTACAGTGATTGTGATTTCTGATATGAGATTTGGATGAGCATATTTAGTCACAGGCAAATTCATGCCCCTTCCCTGTGCATCAGACTGCTGATGTCTATCTGCATGATAGATCTGCTGCCCTTCAGTACTTTCCCCTTAGTCCTATGGTTTATCAGTGGTCTGAAATTTATGGCCATCTGCTGATGTATTTTGGTGGGCAGATGAGGGGCATGTAATATATGCCAAGGGACTAGCCAAACAATCTCCTGCCCACTCCTGATCCATTCCCTGCAAAATGATAGATAACCATCATGTGGGTCTTCATCATGAACATTACACACAATTGATATCAGATCCAGGAGTAAAATAAAAATATGATGTTTATGTTAAAACGACAGATGAACTTGAGTTTCTTCAAGTTAGCCTATGCTAGATCAGACCCCTACTCCATTACTGAAGTTATTGTCCCAATATTACCAGCAGTTAGAAAGAGATATATATTTGGGTAATTTGGATAGAAGCTTCAATTAATGAACATAAAAGCAAAGGGCAATGATTAATGAACACAAGATCATTAACCAAGCTAGATTAGAGTGCAGTTTTGGATTTCCTTTTATAAAAAGATAAAGTCACCATAGTCCCAAAGGACCATAGGGCTGCTCTCTCATTAGATAGTGAGGACTGATGGTGATTTAACCTGAGGGTCACCACGTCTATAGGGATTGGAGAAGCTGAGAAAAATAATCTTCTGGGATGACCTCAGCCTGTATGAGCTCATTGGCTTTTATGCAGTGGATATTAGCTCAACTGAAACAGTAAAATTTTGATTCATCAGAACAAATATCTGGGATGAGAGCAAAGTTATTATTGAAAATCCTCTCTGTCTCTCTGTTGATTATGTCGGACGAGGTTACAGAGGGATTTCTGTGGCAGCTTTGAAATGTCTTGAGACATCTCCCTTGCCTACAGGTAAGATTGGTTAGTGCAGATTGAACCTTCAGCTACTCTCACATTGTAATTACTAGCAGGGAGCAAATGGCATAAAACCCTATACAGGAGCATGTTGTCATGTTCCAATCCACCCATTTTCCACTCCAGACAGAATTACCATTCTTGCCTTTCCCAACCTAGGAATTTTGATGCTGTGGTCACCCAAGTAGCTATAGCTGTCTTCACAGACAAAAGAACTGTGCAAACAGAATTGGTTTCATATATTTCTGCACACGTTGTCACCATTCACATTTAAATCAGGCACTTAATAGACCTGCAGCAGTGACATATTTCTGAGACAGTGTTGACAGGGATGGTGGTCAGCAGGTGGGAAACGGAGACCAAAATACATTATGCCCCTCAGAGTTGAATGACAGGACAGACTGTATTGGATTTACGATGAAGAGTGTCAAAGCTCACTATTCGTGCTGAACGGTTGTTTGCCTACATACACACATCAGGCTGGCGATGGTTAGAAGGATTAATGACTGCCAACACTGCAACCTGGCATAGCACACATGTAAGGCAACCTGCAAAGGTCAGAAAAGCTGATGAACAGCTCCAAAAAATTCTCCAGGTATTAAGTGGGTAACGAGTGGGCTAGTGCAGCAATTTCATAGCCTTACAAGGATTTCAATAATGTATCTCTTGGCAAAGTGTCACAATAGTAAGGCTTGTGAAAAAGCAAGGCAAATCGACACAGCAACTGTTGAAATTTTGCAATTAGGTTTGCATGTGTGGATATAGGAAGTTCTTTTCTGGCTTTCTCCATAATAATAGTAGGCAGTGATAAGCTTCCAGTGGCAATTCTCACTGTTACAACTGGTCCAATTACTGTTAATCTTGGAGGGCTGCCAACCACTCAGGTACAGAACATAAAACTATAAAAGGCAGAAATGGGTTTAAGAGGTCAACCTGAATCAAAATGCAACTTCCTCTGCCAAAATGTCTCAGCGAGATCTTGGATTTAAGTGGCTTTTAAATGTTTTTAGAAAAGTGTCTACTGTTAGATTGACTTGTCCTTACACATTTTAGATTTTTTTTTGTGTATGCCAAATTGCTGAAAGTGTGAGAGGTAATGGTACGTGAGGAAATCAAGCATCTCTTACCCAAAAGAACAGAGCAAGCACTGGTATATCTATTAAACCAATTAAATCAAAGTATTGTGAAGCTAACAGAGTAAGGACAGAGAAGGATCTGTAAATTAGCATGAGCAATATTTAAAAAAAAATATCTTTTCAAGATATACCCATGACATCCACAATGCCTGCATTTGTTGCCCATCCTTAATCGCCCTAGAACTAATTGGTTTGATGTGCCATTTCAGGGGTGTGGTGTGGTGGGGTGACGTGCAGTTTATAGACAACCTTAATGCTGTACATCTGGATTTATATGTAGGTCGGACCAGGTAAAGACTAGATTTCCTTTGCTGAAGGGTTGAGTGAATTAGATGTTTTTTTTAATGACAACTGATGTTAGTTTCATGGTTAACTTAACTGAGGCTGGTTTTAATTACAGATTTCTTGCCATGCAAGAAGATTTGAAGCCATGAGTATCAACATAGCCATATGGACACACAATGGTGTGACATCATTGGATTGAGTGGAGCCTAATACAGTCTCCAAAATTAACACTTTTAGAACCATTACCTTATAGAACATCTCTCCCCAAGGGTTTCTTTTCTTGCCATATTTAATATTTATACATTCAGATGTCTAACTTCTATTAGATTTACAGCTACCCATCTTCCCGTGAGATGAAAAATTTAAGCAATCCCGGAGGTTTAGCAATTCTTCTAGAACGTGTTCTCTTTGGACGTGGAAGATTAGAACATCTTTGGCTTGAGGATCATTGATTCTGCTCATGTTTCAATCATTTCTTTGTTGGAAGATCTTTTATTTTTGGATGTCATTCCTTCTAAACCTGACAATTGGCCCACTACCTGTGCTGGAAGGAAACATGTGACATCTTGGTAATGTCACTCGCCAAGTAGTCACAGCCCCAAACTAAAATTCTGGGGACATGGTTCGAATCCCACATAACAGAAGGTGAAAATTGAAGTCAATAAAAGCTGAATTAAAAGCTAGCTAACAGGCAACCATGCAACCACCTCTGATAGTCATAAAAATCCTTATGGTTTAATGATATCATTTAGGGAAAAGAATCTGCCATCTTTACTTGGTCTGACCTAAAACTGATTCTGGACCAACAGCAATGTGGCTGACTTTTAACCGTCCTCTCCAATGGCCTAACAAGCCACTCAGTTCTATCAAACTGCTACAAAGTCTAAGGAAAGGAATGAAATTGGTACGACCACCCTGGCATTGACTTAGGCACCGGAAATACAAACCCGTCCACATTGTGATGCCCTCCTTACCAATATCTAGGGGCTTGTCAAAAATTGGGACAGTTCTCCACAGACTGGTCAAACACCAACTTGACATAGTCCTACTCACAGAATCATATCTCACAGACAATGCTCCAGTCACCACCATCAACATACTTTTTATGTCCTGTCCCACTGTCAGGACCTACACAGTGAAAGTGACACCACACACTGTTAAATAATCAGGAAGGAGTTTCACGAGAGTCCTCAACATTGACACAAAATCCCAGGAAATCTCATGGCATCATGTTAAATATAAGCAAGGAAACCTTCTGCCAATTACCACCTACTGCTTCAACTGATGAATCAGTGCTCTTCCATGTTGAATGCCATTTAGAGGAAAAACTTAGGGTGGCAAGGACACAGAATGTACTCTGGGTGGGAACCTTCATTGTTCATCACCAAGAGTAGCTTGATAGCACCGTTGCTGGTTGAGCTGGCCAAATCCTAAAGGATTTGTGGCAGATTGTGAGAGAACCAACCAGAGGGAAAAAAGATCCAGTTGACCTCATCTCTGTCAGTTTACATGTAGCTGCATTCAGAATGACAATCGTACAGTCATTGTGTAGATCTAAGTCCTGTCTTCACACTGAGGATGCTCTCCATCATACTGTGTGGCATTCCAAACCTCATGCTAAATGGAACAGATCTCAAACAGATCTAACTATTGAAAATTTGGTATACATGAGGCACTGTGGGCTATTATCAGTAGCAGAAAACCTTCAAGTAAATTATATATTGCCTACTTATAAAAGGAAAGGATTTTGCTTTTTCTCTGGTTCCATCTACTTATTATTTGCCTTTTGCCAGCTCTTTAGTTTGTGCAGTGCTCATGGGGGCATTGCTGTGGATTTACAAAATCCCCCAGCAATACTTTGAGAGAAATATGCAGCAGCTCCCACCCAACTTATATAGGAGTCCTTGTACCAGCTCCAGGGGAACACTGAGGGGAAGGAAGTCCAAGTGCCACAAGCCTCCTCTGCTTTATGCCTTGGATCTGGGCAGTCCCCAGGACATGCAAAAGCAAATCTTCTCTGCATCCAATATGCAGATCAAAAGAAGAACAGTTTTATGCTCTACAGAAAGTAACATTGTTTAATCTCTGTGAGTGTCCTTCCAATTGTATAGCATATCATTGGCAAAGTATTGTTAGAAATAGAATCAGGAGTGTCCAATTCATCCCTTTGAATATGCTTTCCCATTCAGTAATGTCATGATTGATGTTTCAGCTCAATTCCTCTTTTTCGTCTTAAGGCCATAGCCTTTGATTGTCTTCTTTATTTTTTCTATTCCTTTTTTCTTCATTTTTTAAAAAAAATTTTGCCCCCTACATTATCACTGCACAGCAATAGTGCTTATATTTTCCACAGCACCCATGTTGTGTGTGTATAAGTGCAGTGATTCTTTGAAGACACCATTGTGCAAAATATTTTTGTTCAATATTTCCGCCACCAGGAAAACACCCATGTGGCCAACAAACCAGTAACAAGCAAAGCCCAATAAGAGCTATGCTTGTGTGAATAGGGAGGGTAGGGATGAAATCAAAATAGAATTGGAGGGGAAATAAAGCACTCCAACCCTATGGTGCCCACCAGGGATCAAGAACATTGGTGTACACCGTGTACTTCCTCTCCAATGATACCCGGGTTCAAATATAACCACAGGAGATGGGCAGGCAGTCAGTAGAAATGACCACCTCCTTTGATTGTCTTAACATTCAAAAATATCTTGATCACAATCTTGAATGCTTTCAGTAACTGAACATTCACAGCTCTCTGGTGCAGAGAAATCCAAAAACTCTCAACTCTTTGCGTGAGACATTTCTCCTCATCGTAGCCCCAAATCCCCAATCCATTATTGTGACATTGTGATCCCATGTTCTAGATTCCCTTGCCAGGGGAAACATCCTCTCACTAGCTACCTATCAAATCATGTAAGAATTTGAAATGTTTCAGTTAGATTATGTTTTATTCTAATTCTAGGTAGTATAGGAGTCTATACAACATTTTCTCGTAGGAAAACCCCATCATCTCAGGAATCAGTTTAGTAAACCTTCCTTTGTATCACTATCTAGGCTAAGTGTGTACTTCTTTAGGTAAGGAAACCAAAACTATATAGAATACTCCAGCTGTGTCGCAAGGCCCCATACAATTGCAGTGAGACTTTTGTACTTGAATTTTCTAAACGCTTTGTAATAAAAGCTAACATGCCTCTTACTTTCCTAAATTTTTGATGTACCTGCAAGTTAGTGCTCAGTTTTGAGGATCTATGCATATCCAAGAGGCACAAATAAAGCCAAACTCAGCTGAGTAATGGTTACTGGAAAAACCATCCAATGAACTTGCAGCTGGAAGTAAGACCATAAGACCTTAAAACATAGGAGCATAATTAAACCGTTCGACCCATTGATTCTTCTCCAACATTCAATCATGGCTGATATGTTTCTCAACCCCATTCTCCTGCCTTCCTCGTGTCACCCTTGATCCCCTTATCAATCAAGAACCTATCTATCTCTGTCTTAAATAGACTCAACGGCCTCCACAAGCCTCTGCAGGAATGAATTCCACAGATTCACCTCCTTCTGGCTGAAGAAATTCTTCCTCAGCTCAGTTCTAAAGGATCATCCCTTCACTCTGAGGCTGTGCCCTTGGATCCTAGTCTCTCCTACTAGTGGAAACATCTTCTCCATGTCCACTTGATCCAGGCCTTTCAGTATTCTACTCAGTACTCAGTAATTCTGGAATTTTGGGGACAGAAATAATGTTAAATTTTCATATAGATAATCTTTCATATTTCCAGTATACAAACAAATTTGCTTTTGAAAGAACTTGCTGCAGTGCCTGGGTGTACAATTGGTGACCCCTATGCACTATTTAAGAGTGACAGCGAGTCCTGGTTAGCCAGTGGTGGAAAGAACTTTGGAGATCTCCCATCATTATTTATAGTGTCAGATTGCAGCATGCATGTACAAGTGTACGTTGCTGCAGGAATTTGGTCTCAGGCAATCTGTAACTCATCACTACCAAGCACCATTTCCTTTTCTCTCAGCAGACATCATACAAATCCATTCATGGCCTCTTTCCATTCAAATATTCACAACATACAGCATATAGATGTCACTGTGCTAATCTTCTTTAGAAAAATTAATCAATCATCTAAAATCTTTTGTCAGCTAAAGAAAATGAGATTCCTGGTGTAACCTGCACCAAAATCTATTTATCACCTCATTTGACCATTTGAATTTTTCTCCCACCATTTTTCTTCACTTACCAACTCTTAGTATCTGTTAATTGCTACCAATAGTAATCTACATTGTTGGCAATAGGATAGCAGAAAATTTTACACTTAAATTGCTCTGTCATTTAATTTCAAAATGATGGCAGAATTTCATCACAAGACTTTTGGATAAAATGTTAAATCAAAGCTTGGTCTTGTTGTTCAAGCTGTAAAAGATCTATTTTGAAGAAGAATGGTGGAGTTATGCCAGTGTCCTGGCCAACATTTATTCCTTAATCAGCATCATAGGAACAGATTATCTGGACATTATCACATGGCTGTTTTTAAGAGTTTGTGGTGCCAAATTTGGCTGTCGTGTTTTGTACAGTACAATAATGTATACACTTAAAAAATACTTTGTTGGATGTGAATTACTTTGCAATGGGCTATAATTAACAAAGTGCATGTCTCTCTGTTTTGTCTCTTTCCTGCACTTTCAGCTATTGGCGAGGATGACATTAAAACATCCTTATGTCTGCACAGATCTAAAAAAGAATCTGACTGAGTAACACCAATAACCTGAAAGAAAATTTCACCTACCATGATCAAACTCTGGCTTGTAAAGGTTTTCTTCAGTGAATTTTGCTAAACAACTTTTTAAATGATAGATCGAACAGGAACAGAGCCATGGAGTCGTACAGCACAGAAACAGACCTTTCGACTCAACTCATCCACATCAACCAGTTTCCCAAACTGAACTAGTCTCATTTGTCTGCATTTGGCCCATACCTTTCCTATTCAGGTCAGGCATTAACAACTTGACAACATTTCTTGAAATTCTGCACGTAAGGTGTACTTGCATGCAGGCAGCCATTTCTTTTTTTTTCTTTTTTTCTACCCAAAGATGCTATTACACACATCCAGATGTTTCTTTTTACCATCACCAAATCACCTGAGCTGGCTGTTTATTGAAAAATCATGGACAAACTGCAGCTGATTTTGCAGTAATCTACTGGTTGAGTCGATGGCACAATAAGTTTGGAAAACTTTGTCCTGTGTTCACCAACATTTTCTTCTTGCAGTGCAGCATCACTGACCATAACCATTTTCTTGCTGAAATCTGTCAACAGAAAGGAATGGATATGTGAAACAAAAATCAAATGTCATAAACCTAGAATATAGGTTGAAAATGCTGAAAATACCCAGCAGGTTTGACAGCACTTAAAATAAGAAAAGACAGTTTAATTTCAGCCTGTCTTTTATCTTTCAAGATGTGGTCATAACGTGCTGCATAATTCTATCATTTACTATTCTCAATTTGGAACAAAGTAAATCTTGATTTATTTGCTTTCCATAATTATCATCACTCCAATAAGTAATCTTGTCATCAAGAAACTAATTAAATAAAGTAAATGATCCATGTGTCAGAATTTGATTTCATTATCCATTTTACTTTTCTGTAAGCAAGAGTTTAGAATGTCATTTGATTACAGATTTAATATTTTTATTTCCTTCAATTTATTCATGGGATGTTGGTCTCAATGTCTGGGTCACATTTATGAACATCCCTAGTTTGCCATTGAGAAGGTGGTGGTGAGTGAGTTTCAGGATTTTGAACCAGTGACACTGAAGGAATAGCAATATATTTCCAAATCTGTACAGTGAGTGGCTTGGAGGGGAACTTGCAAGTGGGGGTGTTCCCGTATATTTTCTGTCTTGGTCCTTCTAGGTGAAAGTGGTCATGGATTTGGAAGAAACAAATACAGAAATTGCTGGAAAAATTCAGCAGGTCTGGCAGCATCTGTGGATTTCTCTCCACTACCTGTCAATCACTATCCATGAAATCGTTCGTGTACGCCCGGATGCTCGGCTCCACTGTAAATTGCCCTCAAAGCAGCCACAGGGGTATTGAGACTGTTGCACATCTCCTGCTGGAATGTGCCTTCGCAAAGCAAATCTAGAGAAATATGCATCGGAGATAGTAGGAGCTGCAGATGCCGGAGAATCCGAGACAACAAGGTGCAGGGCTGGATGAACACAGCAGGCCAAGCAGCATCATAGGAGCAGAAAGGCTGAAGTTTCGGGCCTAGACCCGTCATCAGAAATGGGGGAGGGGAAGGGGGTTCTGAAATAAATAGGGAGAGAGTGGGAGGCGGATAGAAGATGGATAGAGGAGAGGATAGGTGGAGAGGAAACAAACAGGTCGAAGAGGCGGGGATGGAGCCAGTAAAGGTGAGTGCAGGTGGGGAGTTAGGGAGGGGATAGGTCAGTCCAGGGAGGACGGACAGGTCAAGGGGGCGGGATGAGGTTAGTCAGTAGGAGATGGGGGTGCGGCTTGAGGTGGGAGGAGGGGATAGGTGGGAGGAAGAACAGGTTAGGGAGGCGGGGACGAGCTGGACTGGTTTTGGGATGCGGTGGGGGAGGGGAGATTTTGAAGCTTGTGAAATCCACATTGATACCATTGGGCTGCAGGGTTCCCAAGCGGAATATGAGTTGCTGTTCCTGCAACCTTCGGGTGGCATCGTTGTGGCACTGCAGGAGGCCCAGGATGGACATGTCGTCTGAGGAATGGGAGGGGGAGTTAAAATGGTTCGCGACTGGGAGGTGCAGTTGTTTATTGCGAAACGAGCGTAGGTGTTCTGCAAAGCGGTCCCCGAGCCTCCGCTTGGTTTCCCCGATGTAGAGGAAGCCACACCGGGTACAGCGGATGCAGTATACCACATTGGCAGATGTGCAGGTGAACATCTGCTTGATGTGGAAAGTCTTCTTGGGGCCTGGGATGGGGGTGAGGGAGGAGGTATGGGGGCAGGTGTAGCACTTCCTGCGGTTGCAGGGAAAAGTGCCGGGTGTGGTGGGGCTGGAGGGGAGTGTGGAGTGGACAAGGGAGTCACGGAGAGAGTGGTCCCTCCGGAAAGCAGATAAGGGTGGGGAGGGAAAGATGTCTTTGGTGGTGGGGTCGGATTGCAGATAGCGGAAGTGTCGGAGGATGATGCGTTGGATCCAGAGGTTGGTGGGGTGGTACGTGAGGACGAGGGGGATTCTTTTTTGGTTCTTATTGCGTGGATGGGGTGTGAGGGATGAGTTGCGGGAGATGTGGGAGACACTGTTGAGGACGTTCTCGACCACTGACGGGGGGAAGTTACGGTCCTTGAAAAACGAGGACAACTGAGATGTATGGGAGTGGAATGCCTCATCCTGGGAGCAGATGCGGCGGAGGCGAAGGAATTGGGAATAGGGGATAGCATTTTTGCAGGAAGGTGGGTGGGAGGAGGAGTATTCTAGGTAACTGTGGGAGTCGGTGGGCTTGAAATGAGTATCGGTTTCTAGGTGGTTGCCCGATATGGAGACAGAGAGGTCCAGGAAGGGGAGAGAGGTATTAGAGATGGTCCAGGTAAACTTAAGGTTAGGGTGGAAGGTGTTGGTGAAGTGGATGAACTGTTCAAGCTCCTCGTGGGAGCGTGATTCTGCTTGGCCGGCTGTGTTCATCCAGCCCTGCACCTTGTTGTCTCTCGAGAAATATGCAGTGGTTTTTGTCGAAGTTCATCCTGAGCAGCTCCATGACACAGGACTCAGTGCTCTACGGTCTGTTACCCAGGACCCGTACCAAGACAAACGTCGCCTGTACTTAGAGGACCATTGACTTGGTGAAAGACACTCTTTAGTCTGCCCCCAACTTGTTGGCCTTCCAGAGCAAGGAGTTGGCCTTCACTGAGTGTTGCAGATTGGCACCGGACTAGGTCCAGGACTATGTGCTGAGGGACACGCTAAAGCTCTTAGCAGCTGCTGTCAAGGTGCAGTGGGGAAAGACCACCCTCTGAGTTCTTTCTGTCAAAGTTAAATGGGGGTCTGGTCAGTTATCAGAGCTTCCCGATGCCTCAAACATATGTAAATATAATCTTGTACAAGTAAGAAATGCCTTTGGTTTGTTTGTTGGAGAGTCAAACTCCAATGTTTGTTTGTTTCTTCGTATGCTACTGTACAGAACTGACCTGCTTTAGTGACTATTAATGTATATAAAAATATTTTAGGAATAAAGTATATTTTTTGAAATAAAAGAGTGAGTCAGAGAGTTCAGTAGATAGCACATAAGTCCTCTGACCAAGGATATGATATTCCTCTGCAAAGTAACAAATCATAGGATTGTTCCAAGGCTGATTTAGATGCAGTATTCAAGAAATCTATAATGGCCTTGGCAGTCATCATTCAGGAATAAAATGCATACTCCCTTATTTTATAGACAATGCAGGGAAGTGATGATTGGGCAGAATTTTAACTCATAAATTAAGTGTGTCAAAGATACAGGGGAGGGGAACCAATGCAGAGAAGAGTTTGGAACAAAAACAACGTTGCTCGAAAAGCCTAGCAGGTCTGGTAGCATCTGTGAAGGGAAAAATAGAGTTAACGTTTCGGGTCCAGTGACCCTTCCTCAGAACATGGATACAAAGAAGAGTTTGAATCATTCAAAAATGCTAACATATATATCATGGTGTAGCTGCTAGCATATTACATGGATAGAGACAAAAAAAACAAATTGTTGGAAAACCTCTGTAAGTCAGGTAGCATCAATGGGGAGAAAGCAGTCGCTGGACCCAAACAGTCAACTGTGCTTTCTCTCCACAGATGCTGCCAGACCTGCTGAGTTTTTCCAGCAATTTCTGTTTTGGTTTCTGATTTCCAGCATCTGCAGTTGCTTGTTTCATTTTTGTTACATGGATACAGGATTGGTTGGCTAATACGAAGCAGCAATGGACATAAATGAGCCATTTTTGTGTTGGCAGTCTGTGATGAGTGGTGTGCCACAGAGATCACATTGCTTAGATTCTGTATCAATGGCCTAGATGAAGAGATTGAATGTAGCAATGCAGAATGATGCCAACAGCATGGGTTCAATTCCCGCACCAGCTGAAATTACCAAGAAGGATTCTCCTTCTTAACCTCTCCTCTCGCCTGGCGAATGGTGACCCTCAGGTTAAACCATCACCAGTCGTCTCTCTGTAAGGAGAGAGCAGCCCCATGGTCCAGAAAGACAACAGTGACTTTACTTTTACTTTAGTCAGATAGTAGGTTGTGAAGAAGACATAAGGAGTACTCAAAAGGATAAGGTAGGTTAGACGACTGGACAAAAATTTGTCAGGAGGATTATAATATTGGAAAATGTGAACTTGTATATTTTGTGTGTTTCTCAAAGGATAAAGCTCAAAATGTGTCAGCATTTTTGGATGTCATCCACAGGGGGTGACCTGCTGCTGAGCAGAGGGTAGTCAGCCTTTCATTTTCTTTGCATTCACAAGAAATCACTGTCCAGTCTGTTTTGACTCACCCACTTTGTGCGACTGTTATTTAAATTTCCCCTTGCGTCCATACGTTTGTTATTCTGTGGGTCCCTGTCTCTAGACAGTCACTTAATTTACATTCCCAGCCATTTATGACTGTATTGGTCCTCTTCTTAAAAAAAAACATGTTTTGGATTTAAAAGTTAAAAATTTTCATAGTACTTCAAGTTCTGATCGTGGTCATGACATTATCTAAGAAAACATGTAAATGTTTTGAAAAACAATTCGGAGTTGGTTCACTAAAATGAGACACAGGAGAAGGGGTTATCCTGTTACGAAATGTTAGACAGACTGGGCCTGTATCCAGTGGAGTTTAGAGGAATGAGGAGTGAACTTATTGAAATATATAACATCCTGAGCTTTATTGTCTCTCAATTTTCCTGCCACTGCATGGACCTACAAGGTTCATCTGCATGAGTGGTGTTTAAGACCAGACATCAATGGGTAGAGACACTGGGTAGCCTGTGTAGGCCCTCCAAATAGCTGTGTGGCCAACATAGGTTAGAGGAACATTGGCCCTAAAGGGACTTGACAGGGTGCCTGCTGAAAGAGGTGCAAGAGAGTTTTGATGAGGTTAATGCTCTTAATGTTGACATTGATGTGACTGAAAGACATTGGATACAGTGGGTTCATAATGGATGTATGAGCATCATTATAGTGTAAACAGAGTAGAATTCCTCTTTGGCATCATCCATTGCTCTCACTGTGTACATACTGCTTTCATTGTGTTGCCATTGCAGATCTCATTGTGTTCACACTACTTTACATTTCCTTTGCTTCTAATACATTATTCTCCCAACACCGCTGCACTTGCTGACCACCAGCACAGATATCTGAAAAGTTTCTCCATTCAGGCTTCAAGCAGATTCTCCCATCTGTCTCCAAGATTGTCCAATTCCTGGGGAATTGTTGACAGAATCTTCCAAGCCTTTTCTCCTGCTGCTCCAGAATTGTCATCTTCTTAAATACTGCCAAGGCTCAGCTTCTGTGCTCAGCTGACTATTTCACTAAGTGTATTTTGGTGCAGGCAGCATCTTTATTCGGGGTAGAAGGCTTGCTAACAAGCTTTAATGGTCTTTCATATTCATGTACTTTTTAATATTTTTCATGTGTTGTGGCATCACTGACAAAGAATAACATTTGATGTCCATCCCAAATTGTCTTTGACCTGAATGTATTTCACAGAATCACAGAATTATTATGGTGCAGAAGGAGGCCATTTGTCCCTATGTGCTTGTCTAGTGCCAATCTCCTGCCATTTCCCATATCCCTGACCACCATTTCTGTCTAAATAATCATCCAATACCCTTTTGCATGCCTCAATTAAACCTGCCTCCACCACATTTCTGTCTAAGTAACCATCCAATACCCTTTTGCATGCCTCAATTAAACTTGCCTCCACAACATTTCTTTCTAAGTAACCATCCATTACCCTTTTGCATGCCTCAATTAAACATGCCTCCCACCACATTTCCAGGTAGTGCATTCTATATCCTTACCACTCGCTGTACGAAAACATTTTTTCTCACGTTACCCCACCTCATTTTCAAGGCTATTTCAAAGGACATTTAAGTTTTAATCACTGCTGTTTATTTTGAGTCCCATGCCAGCCAGACCAGGTAAGGACAGCTGACTTCTTTCCCTTAAGGACATTACTGAACTAGATGGATCTTTACTACAATCGATGTTTGTTTCATAGTTACTGAGACTAGCTTTCAATTCCAGATTTATTAATTATATTTTAAATATGAACGCACTACATTAGAATTGAACCTACAATGTGTCCAAAGAATTAGTTTTGGCTTCGAGTTTAAAAATCTATTGAAGTTATCTCTATACTATCATCTTCCTCTATATCGTGCTCACCCAGCATCTGATTGGGATTAGTTCAGGGGTGGATGGGCAGATTATGAGCCAGCCATATGAATTATGTTATCTGCTGCCCACTAGGAGTCAAAACTTAGACTGTAGTTTCAGGGCTGGAAGTACCTGACATTGATATCGATTGTGACACTGCTTGTTTTGTGAAATGTTATGTCTTCCAGTTGTACAAGTGAATGAGAATTGGAGGAAACAGGTTGAGGAGGGAAAAAGAAAGCTGAGCAATAACAACAGCTATCTTGGGGCTTTATAAGACCAACAGCTAAAAATACTAGCATATAAGCGTCAACATTGCTCTGTTTAAGCTAAATTTGCAAAATGAAATGTAAATTGTCGTACAAACATTAGAACATCTTTTGGTTCTAATAATGTGTTTTATTTTTACCCTGTGAAATCTGTTTCAGAAAATTTGCTATAATACAAAGACAGATGATTCCTTTCCATAATGGACAGTTCTATGCAGAACATGGAACAGAAACTCCACCTAGTGGTCTGATGTAATATTTGAATTTGTGTTTCACTTTAAAGGAAGATATGACCATTTCCCTCTGTGCAAAATTCTCTCACCGGTGACACTTCACAGACATATCTCCATCATATGTGCTGGCTGCTTCTCACACAGGCCACACTGGATCCAATGATATACGTGGCTCCAGTGTGCAATTGGTGGCACGTGGTACTTATATGACAGTGTGCAAGCATGTGAAATGCTGAGATTGTGCATTCAAACCTCACCCTGCACAAGTTTTAGTGATACAGGAAATCTGAAAGGTTGAGCAGATGGACTGCTAATCCACTGTGTTCTATACACATGGATTTGAATCCTACTCTTGTCACTGCCTCAGCCAGTACTTGATGCGTGCAAACTTGCTGAATACCTGCATGAGTCTATCCATATTGAATTATCTCACTGGAATTATCTGACTGGATGAGAAATGTTTCTTCTCAGGGCAGCATGGTGGTTCAGTGGTTAGCGCTGCTGCCTCAGAGTGCCAGGGGCTTGTGTTCGATTCCACCCTCGGGTGACTGTCTATGTAGAGCTTGCACATTCTCCTCATGTCTGCGTGGGTTTTCTCCGGGTGCTCTGCTTCCCTCCCACAGTCCAAATTTGTGCAGATTAGGTGGTTTAGCCAAGGAAAATGCAGGGTTACAGAGATGGGAGGGAGGGGTGTTGGGTCTGGGTGGAATTCTCTTCGGAGGGTCGGTGTGGACTCTATAGGTCAAATGGCCTGCTTCCACACTGTAGGGCTTCTATGGTGGTAACATGGAGATACACACTCTGTGTGCAGTGAAGTAATTTAAAAGAGCAAACATCAACAGGGCTAATATAACACAGGAATACAAAAATCAATCCTTGAATATATAGGGTATGCTTCCCTTTTCCACAATTGAGATAGAGGTTTAAAAACCAAGAGTGACCCTATTCTGGAGGGTACTGAAAGGTCCATTAAATTTGCCTAGAAGTAGGTTTAACTTGTTAACGCTTTGGCTAGGTTGGTGGCAGCACTGAGACAGAGAATTCTGGAGATTTCTTCCTACCACACAATGACTAACATATGCAATTACATTACTTTGCATGGAGGCTGTAATTATAGTGCCACTCACCCTGCAGAAGAGCAGACCATGCACAGGAGGAGGTAAACACTGGAGCATCTGCAAGAATGAACGATAAAGAGAGCTCTCATTAAAAGGTCCTACCTGGCCAAAGCCTTCCTGGAGTACCTGTCCTCAATAAGAAAGGAGCAGGGCTTCAAGAGGCTTTGCTTTGCTACGCAGGTTATTGACAGAGTTCATTATGATGCCTTAAACCAAATCGAGAAAGAACATTGAGGTGCCAATGAAGATTGAGTGCCCTTTCATTCTCTGTAAAAGAATCCTTCAAGGAGGAAGCAATATCAGGAAAGTGTTAGAATTTACCATCCACAGAAACATCGAGGTGATGACAAGGGTGCTCTACAAGTGGAGAGAAGACTTCATCCTCTTTTTCCTAGAGTGGGGAATACCAAGATGAAAAGAATGTGTATTGGCCACATTAGCACTCTTCCTCGTGGTGTAATAACCGCACTTCCTTGGCTCTGCAGGACCCCCATGTTATCAGGGAGTAATGCCACAGTCATCACTCTGTCAATGTGTCACTGTTGTGTGGTCACACTGAGAAATTCATCTCAGTGAGTGCTTAGAAACATGCACAAAGACTTCAGCCTGTGGTAGTCTGCAGTACTCACATCATTTGGTACCCAAAACAGAGAGCAGGGTGGCAGCTCAGTAACAGGGTTACTGTTTCCACACATGTTTCCCTTTCACGGTTTCAGCATGCAAGGCCAGAGAACCATCAATGGGAACTGTGGGAACAAGCCAAAAGTCTCCTAAAGTAGAGGCGTCACCATTTAGATCATACTGGGGAGGACCATGGGGATTTCTCACCATTACTCACCTGAGAGGGTTCCCATGTTTGTTGCTGCACCTTCCATAACCTGCCAATTACCAGGGCGCAATGGCTACTTGAAGGCTACCTCAGGAGAAAAATGTTTCTGTTCTGCTCATGGAGTCCTCTAACATAGGGAGACTGTTGCAGTGCAGCGAATGGTTTGGAAAGACCAGGAAACTCTTCTCTTCCTACTGCCTGCTATAGTCCCTAAGGTGGATTTGAATCCAGAGCTTCTGGCCCAAAGGAAGGAAAATCACTACATGTCACATGTCCTCTCTGAGGGAAGAATGAGGAAATTGAAATCCACCAACTACAACTGGACAGAACGAGAGGCTTTGCATCAGTTAAAATAAATTTCTCTCCAACAGTACAGGCTAATGAACAGGGCTTCCAATTCACAGTGACTGCAGAAATCATAGAATTGCTACAGTGTGGAAGCAGGTCATTCAACCCATTGAGTCCAAACCACCCCTTTGAAGAGCATTCCACCAGGACCCACCCTATCCCTGTAACCCTCCATTTCCCATGGCTAATCCACCTAGCCAGCACAACCCTGGGTACTACGGGCAATTTAACATGGCCAATCCACCTAAGCTGCACATCTTTCAACTTTGGAAGGAAACCGGAGCACTTGGTGGAAACCCACACAGACACAGCGAGAATGTGCAAACTGCACACAGACAGCCACCGGAGGCTGGAATTGAACCCAGACCTTTGGAGGCTATGAAGCAGCAGTGCTAACCACTGAGCCACCATGCGGCCCAGTGAGCTGGAAGGCTGCTGACTAGTGAGATTGTAGATGGCCTTGAAAACAAGCTCAAGCACCTCTGGGCCTACAAGGCATGTCTTCAGTCTACACAAACTCAGCATGGTGTACAGCAGATTGGGCTGGCTGGTTGATAGCCAAAACGACGCAGCGTTTAGAGAGAGGCAGAAATGGAAACAAATTATCAGAGAAGTGGTGTTGGAGAAATTGATGGGATTGAAGACTGATAAATTCCCAGGACCTGGTAATCTGCATCCCAGAGTACTTAAGGTAGTGGCCCTAGAAATAGTGAATGCATTAGCAATCATCTTTCAAGATTATTTAGACTCTGGAACAGTTCTTACAGATTGGAGGGTAGCTAATATAACCCCACTGTATAAAAAGAGAGATAGAGATAAACTATGGAATTATAAACCATTGAGTCTCATGTTAGCAGTGGGGAAGATGCTAGAGCCCATTATCAATGATTTTATAACAGAGCACTTTACAAAAGGGAAATCAAGGGAAATCAATCTGCTGGAACTCTTTGAAGATATTACTAGTGGAGTTGATCAGAGGGAGCCAGTGGATGTGGTTTATTTGGACTTTCAGAAGTTTCTCGATAGAGTCCAACATAAGAGAGTAATGTGTAAAATTAAAGTGCATCAGATTGGGAATTGTCTATTGAGATGAATAGAAAATTTGTTAGCAGACAGGCAACAAAGACTAAGAATGAGCTAGCATCTTTTTCTGTATGGCAGGAAGTGATTAGTGGGGTACTGCAGGGAGTTGGCATTAGGAACCAACTATTCACAATATCTGTTCAAGGTTTGGATGAGGGAACTAAATGTAATATATTAAAATTTGCATACACAAAGCTGGGTGGGAGGGTGAGCTGTGAGGATGATGCAGAGATCTTGCAGTGTGATTTGTACAGGCTGAGTGAGTGGGCAAATGCATGGCAGATGCAGTATAATGTGGATAAATGTCAGGATATCAACTTTGGTCACAAAGATAGGAAGGCAGTTTATTATTTGAATGGCTGTAAATTGAGAGGGAGGAATATTCAGTGAGATCTAGGTGTCCTCGTGCACTAGTCACTGAAAGTAAGCACACAGATGCAGCAGGCAGTAAAGAAGGCAGACTGTATGTTGGCCTTCATAGCGAGGCAATTTGTGTACAGGAACAAGGATGTCTTGCTACAATTATACAGGGCATTGGTGAGGCCACACTTGGAATATTGTGAGCAGTTTTGGTCTCCTTATATGAAGATTATTAGATCAGCCATGTTTTCATTGAATGGCAAGGCAGATTCAATGGGCTGAATGGCCTATTTCTGCTCCCACATCCATGATATCTGGATGGCAGCAGTGTAAGACTGCCTTACAGAAGCAAGGAATCTCATGACCCCTGTCTGACCTTCCACTGTAACGCTTTTAGACCAGTAGCACTTCACCTGTATTGCAGTGGAAGCTGAGAAAGCAGACACCATATAGTCAATGTTGGAATGGTCTGGTAGTGTTTCCATGGAGGTGCTCACCCCTTCAACAGTGTAAACAATGGGCTCTAAGCTCTGATTCTATGGACCATACCATGGTAGAGATGGATTGTGCTGAACTGTTCCAGTACCTGCTACACTGGTCTGACAATGTGGAAAATTGCCCAGGTATGCTCTGCTTATAAAAACAGGACAAATCCACTCTAGTCAATTACCACCCCATCTGTTTATTCTGTATCATCAGTAAAGTGATGTAAGGCATCATTGACAGTGCTACCAAGCAGCACTTGCTTAGCATTAACCTACTCCTTCATGTTCAGCTTGGGTTCTGCCAGGACTAGTCAGCTCCTGACCTCAATCCAGGCTTGGCCCAAACATGGACAAAAGAGCTGAACTCCAGATGTAAGTTGAAAGTGAATTCCCTTGACATCAAGGCATTGACCAACTATGGTGTCAAAGTGCCTAAGCAGAATTGAAGTTTGTACATTAAAGGAAAGCTCTCCACAGGTCTGTTAAAGCAAGTCAGATTGAAAATCAATCACTTTAACACCAGGACTTCACTGCAGGAGTTCCTTAGGGTAGCGTGCTGCTGCATGGATGATGGGCTATAATGTGGTGAACAGTGTGAGGGATGTGTGGTGTAGTGATTATGAGATGTGATGTGCTGAAGCATTCACTTATCTTGGCTTTCAGACTGAGATCATTAAACTTTTATTAGCACTGCTGCCAGAAGCATAGTGCCACAATCTGGGCATTTGCTGCCCTGGCCGAATATTATACACTCCCTTCTCAGGATTAGCTGAACAGCATCTGTCTGTGGCAATTATCCAGCAGCTTGCAGTTCAATGCAGCAACTTTTATTTTATCGGAGCTGTACCTTTAAAAAGGGAAAACTGCCTTTCTTAGGTGGCTTCTTCCCAACAATACTCAGCCCTTTCAAGTATGTAGAGGAAGCTTACATGAAATGGGCACTGGAGTTGCCTGTCAGCTATATGTTTCCACTCCACTATCATGGAAATAAGGTGGGTAGACAACATTTCTGACTGACCCACCTCACTTCCAGCTGATGCAGGTATACCATGAACTGTGGTCCCCACGGCCAAAATGCAAACTTCAAAAGTCAAACCTCAAAACATGTTTGACTTAGAATTTGTTCTGAAACAGAGTACCTAACATGCTTCATCCTCCAAGTACACCCCCATCCACTGCCACTCAGGCCCTGCAAAACCTTTGACCTCTCCCCATATTCTTTTGTGCTGCCGACTGGTTTTAATTGTGAGCTTCACGATAAGAAGTATTGTATTGAAATAATTAGGAGACAGTGCAGTTAATTTCATCAGTGCAGAGACTCAACAAGAAAAACAGCATGAGGAATGGACTGCAGCATTTCAAGAAGGCGGCTCACCATCACCTTCTCATAGGCAATTAGGGTTGAAGAAAAAATACTGGCTCAACCAGCAATGTCCACATTCCTTTAATTAATGAAAAAAATGGAGCCTAATTATTGCTTCCATGGTAAGTGTGCTTTGTCTGTTTTATTTCTCATTTGAAGTAATAATATTCTGATATTTGGTGGGGTTTTTTTGTTGTGGTAATTCAAAGTTTCAAGCAAACATCATCATTGGCATCCTTCCATTAGTCTCAGATAGTGGATACACAGTAAATCAAGTCCAAGCCTTTTGAGGGCACTGTTGGAAAAAAAATTAAACCTAAACAGGATGCAGGAGGTTTTTATTGGCATTAATATTATCCAAGCAGGACAGTACCAATTCCTCCTTGACATACTGCAGCCACCTTCCTGCCACAAAAATGTGAACTTAGAATGCGATGGCTGATGCAGGTTTCAAAATACTGAGAAGGTGATTATTGTTTTCAGCAGATTGTCAGTCAATCAGTAGTGGGAAATACATTGGTGATTTGTTATATAAGATTTTTGCTCACTTTTAACATTGGTCTACTATTCTGCTATCATTTGCAATAGGTGGTGAAATAGCCTGCACTAAAATAGATGGGCAACTGTAAATGAGATAGCAATGATGCAATGTTATTAAAGGGCTTTTTTTTTATTTTTAGCACGAGTGCAAACATCACTTTGGAGTACATGCAGGAACAATCATCTAAGAAGAATTGCAACCTTTCCAATTTGTTTTGTCTGTTTAAATTAATGCTTAATCCATTTTAAAACCAGTGAGATTTTGTCTTGTTTGACCTGACAGCAACAATATCAATACAGCAGTATTAATGTCGAAAAAACAGCTGAAGGTACTGCACAGACAAATGCAGAAAATGGATACCAAGTCCAAAGGACAATCTGTGATGTTAAAGAAATAAATTTGAATAAAAACTTTGAAGGAGAAGAAGACATAATGAAAGATGTTAGGGAATGAATTTGAAAGAGTGAGACCTTGGTAACCATGGTGTGTAAATTGATAAAAATGTCAAAGAGTTTGGGTTAAAAGTTGCAATGAAAGAGGAAGAGAGGAGGGGATACAGCTACTGAGTGAACTAGACACAAAGATAATCTGTTTCACTGCATGCTGATCAACAGGACAATGTGGCTTGGCTAAGGCCTGGCTCCCATAGAAGGTTTTATATTCTTGACACAAGTGGATAAAATGGGAACCTTTATGGGGAGTTCCAAACCTCAGTATGCAGAAAAGCAACTCATACTGATCAAACTTTCAACTTCCACAGCAACCACCCCAACATCCACAAACAAAGCTGCATTAGGACATTACTTAAATGGGTCAGGACACACTGCAACACTCCGGAACTACGCAGGAAAGAGGAAGAGTGCCTATACAAAATCCTCGCTATGAACGGATATCCCCATAACTTCATCCACAGATGCTTACTATATAAACAACAGGAGGACACAGTATGCCCTAACACACTGGCCGCACTGCCCTACATCAAGAACATATTAGAACTGACAACAAGATTCCTAAGACCACTAAGAATCATGGTGGCCCACAAGCCCACAGCCACGTTACTTACAAAGATTAAAGACCCGATTGCCACAACATGCAGAACCAACGTGGTTTACAAAATACCATGCAAAGACTGCCAAAAACATTACATCAGACAGACAGGAAGGAAACTAGCTATCAGAATACATGAATATTAGCTAGCAACAAAACGACACAACAGACTCTCCTTAATATCAATACACTTGGATAATGATGGCCATCAGTTTAACTTTGACAAGGTAACCATAGTAGCCGAAGCCAAACATAGACATGCACGGGAATTCCCAGAGGCATGGTTCTCCACTGGTAATGTAATCAACAAACATACAGAATTGGACCCCATGTACAAACCCATACAGATCAAAACTGGAAATGACACAACTCACAATAACAGACCAAATAGTATAAATTCCAAGCAGAGCAGAATAACATCGCTTCATCAGAAACTCCACTGATGATGTCATCTAGCATGGTGACAAAATGTCTGAACGAGAACAAGCCAGCTCAGCGCGCAAGTCAACAACCTCAATCTTTACTTGATTGATGGTCCTGTGATAATATAACAAGCTATATTCTGTGATCTCTTTTCTGAATCATTCAATGTTTATTTGTACAGGATAAAGCAGTGTTGAATTTTTATACTTTCTGTTTTGATGTTTTAAATGTCTGATTGATGGACACTTTTATGTGGTTTTAGCAAAAACATTTTTTCCTTCAATTGCTATCGTTATTAAAGAGCTCAGTGGTCCCATACAGAATGTATACGGAGTGAATGGAGATGAAAGAGGCATGAGTTAGCACGGAAAATATGAGGTGTTATTGGGGTATGTGGGGAGGCTGGAGTTAGCATAGAGGGGATATAGAGAGCATTGATAAGGCATTTTGACCTTAGCACACAGAAAGCTCCTGAATCTAGACAATGACAAAAAATAGCAACATGCTGCTGTGTAAAGGGACCTGGGTGTCCTTGTGCATGAATCACAAAAAGTTGGTTTGCAGGTGCAACAGGTAATTAAGAAGGCAAACGGAATATTGTCCTTCATTGCTAGAGGGTTGGAGTTTAAAAACACGGAGGTTATGCTGCAGCTGTATAGGGTCCTGGTGAGGCCACGCCTGGAGTACTGTGTGCAGTTTTGGCCTCCTTAATTGAGAAAGGATGTACTGGCACTGGAGGGGAGGCAGAGGGGATTCACTCAGTTGATTCCAGAGTTGAGAAGATTGGCTTATGAGGACATCTTGAGTAGACTGGGATTATACTCATTGGAATTTAGAAGAATGGGGTGGGGATCTTATAGAAACATATAAAATTGTGAACAGAACAGTTAAGGTAGAAGCAGGGAGGTTGTTTCCATTGACAGGTGAAACTAGAACGAGAGGGTGGTAGTCTAAAAATAAGGGGGGCAGAATTGAGACTGAATTGAGGAGAAACTTGTTCACCAAAGGGTTGTGAATCTGTGGAATTTCCTGCCCAGTGAAGCAGTTGAGGCTTCCTCACTGAATGCTTTTAGGGCAAGGATAGATAGATCCTTTAACCGTAAAAGAATTAAGGGTTACAGCGATCGGGTGGGTAAATGGAGCTGAGTCCATGAAAAGTTCTGCCTTGAGGGGCCATAAACCACAAGACATGGAGCAGCAAGCCTGATTCCATGAAAATTATGAGGATCTAGGTGATCTCTATCCTTGCAATGGAACCGGCCAGATTGGGAACACAGGATGCGAGTTCAATATCATGTCACTAAAAATAGAAAACATTGGGAATGAGGGTGGCAATTTCAGAATTGACTGCAATCAGCCATTTTTTTAAATCCCCGATACATCTGTCCTATCACATTGTTGGATATGCAGAGCAAAGGTGTCTTCTGATGGGCCCTACAAGGCTAAAGGGAATGAGGTTTTGAAGAAAAACGAGGGGGACAAGATGAAAGAGTAGATTTTCCAACAGCAGGAGAAGTAATTTGGAAAGTTTTCTTGACTTTGTTAGAAACTACATTTCAGCAACAAGACCAGTTTAAGATGGAAGTGACTCTTCATCCTTCATAAGAGGCACTAACTGCGTTGAGCATACTCTGAAAGTGGAATAAACATATATGTAGTCTAAATCATGCCTCTAGAGTTTGATGCTTCTCAGTAAGGCCTGTCTTATAATAACTGTGTTGATTCCACTTAAGAGCAGACCCTGCCATGTTTTATTGACACCATAAGGGGCAACATTCAAGAATCTTTATGATAGATGTAAATGATGTTTTGTGGTGTAAAACATCATTTACATCTATCATAAAGATTCTTGAGGTGAATTTGAAAACATTGGCATCAATGGACTTAAAGCAGAATTCAAAACTGGAAGTTAGGTTTCTGGGGCTTATAAGTACAATGGATTGGAAATTAGGCAGAATGGTTCAAATTTCACTGTACATCAGCAGCCTGATTTGGAAAAATGACATCCCATTGCTATTAGTCAAAACAGGATGTCACAAAAGTTGCAGCAGCTTTCAAGACATAAGTAGTGGAAATAAATTCTAATTTGACAGCGAATTGATCATCAAATCCATACAGCATGGAAGCAGGCCATTGAGTCCAGCCAACCAGTGGAAATGAAAGAGGCATGAGTTAGCATGGAAAATATGAGGTGTTATTGGGGTGGGAAGGGAGGCTGGAGTTAGCATGGAGGGGATATAGAGAGCATTGATAAGGCATTTTGACCTTATCATACAGAAGGCTCTTGAATCTTGACTATGATGAAAAATAGCAGCATGCTGCTGTGTAAAGGGACCCTTGTGCATGAATCACAAAAAGTTAGATCATAGAACCCCTACACAGTGTGGGAACAGGATCTTCGGCCCAACAAGTCCACACTGACCCTCAGAGCATCCCACCCAGACCCCTAAAACCCTAATCTACACGTCCCTGAACACTATGGGCAATTTAGCATGGCCAATCCACCTAGCCTGCACATCTTTGGACTGTGGGAGGAAACCGGAGCACGCAGAGGAAACCCACACAGGCATGGAGAGAACATGCAAAGTCCACACAGACAGTCACCCAAGGGTGGAATTGAACCCAGGTCCCTGGCACTGTGAGGTAGCAGTGCTAACCACTGAGCCTCTCAAGATCACCCTCCCTCCATCTGTGTAATCCTGCATTTCCCATGGTTAACCCACCTAGCCTGTACATCCCTAGACGCTATAGGCAATTTAGCTTGGCTAATCCATCTAACCTACACATCTTTGCACAGTGGGAGGAAACCCACGCAGACACGGGGAGAATATGCAAACTCCACATACACTGTCACCCGAGGTGGAATTGAACCTGGGTCCCTGGTGTTGTGAAGCAGCAGTGAGCCACTATGCCACCCAGTTGGAATTGGTTGAACACCGAAAAGAGAACAAAAGCCAGCTTTGAAGCATTAGAGTTTAAGTATAGCAATGAAAAATCCAAAAATGGAAGATACAATTTGAGCAAACAAAGCATTGAAAAAGCTAAAAATTGGGCATTGTGCTGTGAAATTACAATAATTGGGAAATGCCAGGAACATGAAACTTTGTGTATTTAGTAATGCTGATGCAATCTTTGTAATGCATTCTCAAATACAACAGGGTTCGTAACGTTTCTTGTCAGAAAAGAAAATAACTGGTACCTTTTAGTTTGGGAAGTTGTAAAGATCAGAAGAATAGCAAAAAGCAAATTATCAACAGAAACTGTCACCCTTGTAAGATGATCAATATGGCATTTCTCTTGATGAAAATATTGCTAGAAATTGTAAAAAGGGTTCAGCAGCAGTATCCCGAGTACTACATTGATAATAATTCACTATGGGATGACGTACATTCAACAAAATGTGTCAATGGGAGAAATACTGGGGATTGATATTACAGTTTTGAAACAGATGCTGGAGAATGGCGAAATCTCTAAATTAAAACGGGTGGACAACAGCAGATATCCATCTGGCTATTTTACAAAGAAAAGAGCAAGTTCTAAAAAACTGTTGGACACAGCGGAAATAGAATTCTTAAAACATTAGTGTGCAAAGATATAAAAACGTGAATATAATATTTCATCGTTTTGTATGTTTTGTTTTATTTATAATTATTATTTAATGATTTATTTCAAGGAGAAAGGAAATCTGTTATCATCTATAATGGTCAGAAGAGATGACTGAGACTTATGGAACAAGGGAATAGATGGGTATATTAATTAAAGGTCAATTGGGTGTGTATTTGTTGTATCAATATGGGGAACTCGTAACCAGTAGGGTACAAGTTTTATGAAGTGTGGTTAACTGAAATAAAGATTAGACTAAATGCATAAACCTGGCCTGTTTAAATGCAGTCATTTTCTAGTGTGTATAAATTTTTACACAGATTCATCCCAGTTAATTTTCGTCGTCTCTCATTCCATGGCGCATGAGGTGGACAAAGCATATCCTTATGTCTGTTTCCTGAAACAGATTGCAACCATGTCACCTGAAGCTATAGCTTCAGGAACACCATTCCTCAAGAACCATAAACCATAAGATATAGGAGCAGAACTAGGCCATTCTGCCCATCAAGTCTGCCCAACCATTCGATCATGGCTGATATGTTTTTCAAACCCATTCTCCCCGTAACCCTTGATCCCCTTGTTATTAATCAAAACCTTGGCTAACCGGGAGACCAAAGGCATGTTGAAAGGGTTTACTGGTTGACAAAGCATGACATGATGAGCACACCCTCTGTGATTAACAGGTCCTGAAGTGGAACTTGACCTCAAAGCTTGTGCTCAGCCACAGGTACACTATACACTGTACCACAACATCATCAACAGTAAATATTAGCATAGTTGAAATCTACAGCTAAAGCTGCTTAATTGTTCCTGTACTTCTCAGAGATTGGCCTACCCAATTGCTCTTCTATTTCCCTCTGGATGTATAGTTAACTAAAACACACTCCCAACAATAAGATAACCACATTTTAGTCTTCAGTTCAACCTATATAGCTTTATTTTATTTTGTTTATTCATAGGATGTGTGGGTATCACTGGTTGGCCAGAAATTATTGCCCATCGCTAGTTGATCTTGAAATGGTGGTGGTGAACTGCAGTCTTTTTGGTCTAGGTACCCTGCAATGCCATGAGGGAGGGAACTCAAGAATTTTGAACCAGTGACACTGAAGGAACAGTGATATGATTCCAAGTCAGTACAGTAAGTGTCTTGAAAGAGCACATGCAAATGGTAGTATTCCCATGTATCTGCTTCCCTTGCACTTCTAGATGGTCGCAATGGTGGGTTCAGAAGGTACTTTTTAAGGAGTTTTGGACAATTTCTGCATTGTGTCTTCCAAGTGGTACACACTGCTACTATTGATCATCAGTGGTGCAGGGAATGTATATTAGTGAATTTGGCATCACTCAAGTGGCTGCTTTACTCTTGATAGTGTCCACTATCTTGAGTGTTATTGGAACTATGCTAATCAAAGCAAGTGGGATGCATTCTAACACACTCTTGAATTATACTGTTTAGATAGTGGACAGTCTTTAGGGAGTAAGTATTTATAAAGCTAGTTCAGTTAAGATTATTTTCAGTGGTTTGCCTTAAGATGTTGACAGTGAAGGATTCAGTGATGGTAATGTTAATGACTTATAGAATCCTTACAGTGTGGAAGCAGGCTATTTGGCCCATTGAGTCCACACTGACCCTACAAACAGCATCCGACCCAGACTCACATACCCCATCCTATCCCTGTAACCCCATATTTCCCATGGCTAATCCACCTAACCTGCACATCCCTGGACATTATGGGCGATTTAGCATGGCCAATTCACCTAACCTGCATATCGTTGGACTGTGGGAGGAAACCCGAGCACCTGGAGGAAACCCACTCATACTCGGGGAGAATGTGCAAGCTCTACACAGGCAGTCACTTGAGTCAGGAATCAAACCCAGGCTCCTGGTACTGTGAGGCAGCAGCGCTAACCACTGAGCCACCATGCTGCACAATGTCAAGGAGAGGTGGCTAAGTTCATAATATTGGAGATGGTCATTGTCTGACACTCATGTTGTATGAATATTGCTACTTGTCAACCACACTGAGATATTGCATTTGACGTGAACACTTTCAGCAGCGAAGGAGTTGAAATGATGTTAAATAATATGAAATCATCAACGAACATCCCCACTTCTGACCTTATGATGGAGGGAAGGTCATTAATGAAACAACTGAAGATGTTTGAACCTGGGACACTACTTTGAGGAACCTCTGCGGAGATGTCCTGGAGCTGCAATACTCCAACAACTAAAACCACAGCCACCTTCCTTTCTCTTAAGTATAAGTCCAAGCAGTGGACTGATTTCCCCGATTCTCATTTACTCTAGAGTCATAGACTCCTACAGTATGAAAACACCGTTCAGTCCAACTTGTCCGCGCTAACCAAAGATCCCAATCTGACCTAGTCCCATTTGCCAGCATTTGTCCCAAATCCCTCTAACCCCTTCTTACTCATAATACCATCCAGATGCCTTTTAAATGTTATAATTGTACCCACCTCCACCACTTCATCTGGCAGCTCGTTCCATACACCCACCACCCTCTGCATGTAAAAATGACCCCTCAGGCCCCTCTTATCTTAAACCTATGCCCTCTAGTTAACTTTAGGAAAGTATTTAGAGGCAGTAAGGTGTCCGTAGTTGTCATGTATCTTTCCAAATGTTCATATATGCCTCCCTCCAAAGTGCTTCCACAGATATAGAAAACATTCAACTCATTGGCCCAAGCCTTTCAGTATCTGTATCAATTAAAGCTGTAGTTGGGAGATGTGTGTCAGGACCTTGTGGATGTCCTGGCACTCACACATGCATTGAAATTTCATGGGAACTTTAAACTTCTGATGGACTAATTCCACTGCTCGTGATCCTCTGCAACATCTCTGAGCCTGAGTTCAGTACTTGACAGTTGACCCAGACGCATTGAAGTTGCCTAGAAACCTACCAAGCAAATATTACATTGGTTAATACCTGGTGTAACTCAGTGATTTGCCAGTGTAGCTGAACTTAGCATCATAAAAGACCCCCTTCAATCACCACTCCCTACCCAACCTGAGTCTCTCTCCAATCTGACCCAATCCAACTTTCTGTGCCACCACATTCCCCTAATCATTCTACCCCTCTGACACAACCCTACTCTATGTTGCTCCAGCTCCTTCCCAACTCAACCCAACTGCTCACTCACTGACTCACTCATACACTCTCTCCCCACCCATCCATTCACTCACATATCTCCTCATCCATTCACTATCTCACTCAGAGACTTTTAAAAACTTCCTTGAATAAGGCAGCTAATGTCATAAAAAGGGGGCGTGCCCTCTCCTCACCATCTTCTCCTGAACTCAGCAACCTTTCGTGAGATTAGATCCATTCATTCATCACTGCTGCAGCCAGGGTCAAAGTCTAAACCGCTGTTATTCAAGTTTGGCTAGAGTTCCTTGTTGCCACACTCATCAAATGCAGCCTTGATAACAAAAGCAATCACTCTCACCTGACCTTTGAAATTCAGTTTTTCTTTCCACATTTGAAACAAGACTCCCATGTGCTCAGGAGCTAAGTTGCCCTAGTGTAGCACAAACAGAGCGTCAGTGAGCAAGTTATTGCTAAACACATGCTGTTTGATAGCACTGTTCCATCATTTTACTGATTGTTGAGAGCAGGCTGATGGGATGGTAGGAGTAAATTACTGCTGATGGTGGAATCTTTATTGAAAACAAAAAGTGCTGAAGATCACAATGGGTCAGGCAGCATCCATGGAGAAAGAGCAAGCTAATGTTTTGAATCTAGATGACTCTTCATCAGAGGTGGATGAGATAGTAATTGGCTGGGTTGGATTTGTCTTGCTTTTTGTGTCCAGATCATACCTGCACAAGTTTCCACATTGTCAAGGAGATACCAGTGTTGTAACTATTTGAAACTATTAGAGGCGCAGCAAGTTGTGAAACATACATCATCAGTGCTATTGACAGACTGTTGCCAGAGCTCATTGCCTTTGACATATCCAGTGTATTTGGCTGTTTTTGATATCACAGGGAGGAGTTGAATTGTGTGAACACTGCCATCTGCGATGCTGGGGACGTCTGGACAAGGCTGTGATGGATCATCCATTTACTGCTTCTGGCCGAAAATTGTTACAAATACTTCAATCTTATTTTTGCACTGATTGTTTCTACTGACCCATCATTGAAGATGGGGATATATGTGGAGTTGCCAGTTCTAGTGACTTGTTTAACTCTATACCACTATTCAACTCGTTTTTACGTCTGCCTGGCGCTGCCCACCTGCACTTTTCATTGATCCCCCAGCTTGATATTAATAGTAGAGTGGAGGCTATGCTGAGCCTTGAGGTTGCAGTTTTTGTTTGTGTAAAACTCTGCAGCTTTTGATAGGACACAGAATTTCATGCATGCCCAGTCTTGAGTTGCTAGATCTATTTGAAGTCTATCCCATTTAGCATGGTGGTAGTATCACGCACATGACAGATGGTATCTGCAATGTGAAGATGAGACTTTACTTCCACAAAAGTTGTGGTGGTCAATTTTACTAATACTGTCAGAGGCAGACAGATAATGTTTTCTCTTTTGCTGGTTCCTTCACCACTCACTGCATTCCCATCCTAGAAGCTATGTCCTTTAGGACTCAACCAGCTCACTCAGTAGTGATGCTGATGAGCTACTCTTGGTGATGGACATTGAAGATCCCTCCCAGAGCACAGTCTGTGTCCTTGCCACCCTCAGTCCTTCTTGTAAGTGGTGCCCAACAGAGAGGAGCATTATGTAGTAAGCAGCAGGCAATCTCCTTGCTGACGTTTGACCTGATTCCATGAGACTTTATTGGGTCTGGAGTCAATGTTGTGAACTCTGAGGGCAATCCCTCATGACTGTATGCCACTGCATCACCACCACTGCTCGATCTGTCCTGCTGCAGGTACAGGACATACCCAGGGATGGTTGATAGTTAAAAGGCATGATTTCATGAGTACAACATTGTCAGGCTGTTGTTTAATTAGTCTGTGAGACAGCTCTCCCAATTTTGGTACCAGCTCCCAGATGTTGGTAAGGAGGTCTTTGCAGTGTCGAGAGGGCTGAGTTTTCCATCGTCTTTTCTGGTGCCAGTTAATCTGTCTTGTTTCATTTCTCTTTTGATGCTTTTTGTGATTTGATGCAACTGAATATCTTGCTAGGCCTGTTTCAGAGATAGTAGGAACTGCCGATGCTGGAGAATCTGACATAACAAGGTGTAGAGCTGGATGAACACAGCAGGCCAAGCAGCATCAGAGGAGCAGGAAGACTGACGTTTCGGGCCTAGACCCTTCTTCAGAAATGGGGGAGAGGAAGGGGATTCTGAAATAAATAGGGAGAGAGGGGGAGGCGGATAGAAGATGGATAAAGGAGAAGATAGGTGGAGAGGAGACAGACAGGTCAAAGAGGCTGGGATGGAGCCAGTAAAGGTGAGTGTAGGTGGGGAGTTAGGTCGGGGATAGATCAGTCCAGGGAGGACGGACAGGTCAAGGGGGCGGGATGAGGTTAGTCGGTAGGAGATGGGGGTGGGGCTTGAGGTGGGAGGAGTGGATAGGTGGGAGGAAGGACAGGTTAGGGAGGCGGGGATAAGCTGGGCTGGTTTTGGGATGCAGTATGGGGAGGGGAGATTTTGAAGCTGTGAAGTCCACATTGGTTGCAGGAACAGCACCTCATATTTCGCTTGGGAACCCTGCAGCCCAATGGTATCAAAGTTGACTTCACAAGCTTCAAAACCTCCCCTCCCCCAACCGCATCCCAAAACCAGCCCAGCTTGTCCCCGCCTCCCTAACCTGCATCTCACTGGAGGGGGCAGAAATGGCGGCTAATGATCCTTCAGATGTGGATGCTGGTGGGGTGGAAAGTGCAGACAAGAAGGACCCTATCAGGGCTGTGAGAAGGAAAAGATGGGTGAGGGCTAAAGATGGGTCAGACCTGACTAAGGGCTCTGTCAACCACAGTACTAGGAAATCTTTGATTGAGGAAGAAGGTGGACATTTCAGGGACCCTTTGTAAAACTGGCATCATCAAAACAGATGTGATGGAGAAGGAGAAACTGGCAGAAAGCAGGATGGGAGGGTGTGTGGTTGAGATAAATGTGGGATATCAGTGGCCGGCCTATTCCCAGAAAGGGAAAGAGAGATGTTGAGGATGGAAAGAGACAGAGACAGACCAAAGCAGGGTAAAAATTGGAAGCAAAATTGATAATTTTTTTCCAATATTGGATCAGAGTGGGAAGCAACAACATCGATGTACCAGAGAAAAAGTTATGATTGGGGCTGGAATAGGACTGGAACAAGGAATGTTGCACATACCCCACAAAGAGACAGACATAGTGGGGCACATGCGGGTAACCATGGCCACCCCTCTTACCTGAAGAAAGTGGGAGGAATTAGAAGAGAAGTTGTTTAAAGTGAGGATGCACTCAGTCAGGCAGAGGAGGATGGTGGTGGATGGGGTCATTGCAGGCCTTTTATCCAGGACGAAGCGGAGAGCTCTGAGACGATCCTGGTGGTGGATGGACGTGTAAAGAGATTGTATGTTCATGGTAAAGAGGAGGTGGCTGGAGCCCACAAATTGATCATTCTGAAACTGACATAAAGCATTAGAAGAATCATAGATATAAATGGGAAGGGGCTGGACAAGAGGAGAAAAGGAAAACAAGTTGTGGTAGGAAAAGATGAGTTCTGTGGGGCAGGAACACTAGGTCTGCCCATGCAGTCTTGTTTATGGATCTTAGGAAAGAGGTAGAAGCAGGTTGTGCAGGGTTGAGAAACTATGAACTTGGAGGCATTTGGGGGGAGATCACCCGATGAAATGAGGTTAGTGACTATTTTGGATAAAATAACCTGGTGTTTCACAGTGGGGTCATGGTCCAGGGGGAGAAAGGAGGTGGTATCTGACAGCTGACACTCAGCCTCTGCAATGTTGAAGTACCATTTTCAATTTATTTGATATCCAGTCCGCCGTTCACAAGTAAACAAATTCAAGATGTGTGTGGAATGGGAAGTGACCACATCACATCATCACCCCACTGTCATCGATTAAATGGTTTTGTAGATTGTATGGTATGTACTATCATATGAATAATCAAGTGTCAAGCACTGAAACAGGGTTTCACGTTTCATTGTTGTATTTAGGTACAACACCAATAGAGAAGTGGCTGCCCTTCTCAGCACAAACAATGCTCTGAAAGCATTGCAGCTGTCTAGATCTTCCAAGGCAAAGGACAGCCTTCTTCAATGACAGAGGAGAATGAAAGATAGATGACCCAAACAGGTAAAGAACTATCACAGCTATCAGAGAGGGTACAAGTTGGAAATACAAATACAAATACTTGGATCTCACAAATGTTCCTAAAATATGCAACCAGTTTAGGTCATATGAAATCATTTCTAATCATGATGCACTGTGAAGGTCCAGAAGCCAACTCAGACCAATGTAAGGAATGTCAATTAAGCATGACAAGAGGATGTAAAGTCTGATACTGGTGCAAATATGACAGCAAACAGCAGCGAGTTAATCAAATTGTCAACCAAGAGCAACAACGAATAACTTGTGCCTCTTCAGATGGGAATATGATTACCAGATCAGGATGAATTGTCAAACTTCCAAAGCAATACATTGAAGCTTGAATTACTAATCCTTATAGAATCATAATCATATCATCCCTACAGTGTGGAAGCAGGCCATTCAGTCCATACCAACCCTCCACAGAGCTTCCCGCCCAGACTCACCCCCTACCCTATTCCTGCATTTCCTATGGCTAACCCACCTACCCTGCACACCTTTGGACTGTGAGAGGAAACTGGAGCACCCAGAGGAAAACCATGCAAGCTCCACAGAGACAGTCACCAGAGGCTGGAATTGAACCTGGGTCCCTGGTGCTATGAGGCAGCAGTGCTAACCACTAAGCCACTGTGCTGATAATCTTGTAAACTCTGTTTTATTTGTTTTTAAAATTATCAAAATTGAAAGTACAGACCTGTGCACAACTATGTATATCTATTTGAGATAACTTATTTGGAAAAAGGAGGATTTTGTATTTTGTCGCATACCCTAAATGATACCATCACTGCACTATGGCACGACGGAATAAAGGTCACAGATGCAATCCTAATTGATACTGATGGAACTGTGGTAACTATTTGTAACTAAATAGTCTAAGTGGAGTTTGCGCATTCTCCCCGTGTCTGTATGGGTTTCCACCAGGTGCTCTGGTTTCTTCCTATAGTCCAAAGATGTGCAGGTTAGGTGGATTGTCCTTGGTAAATACAGGTAGAGGAAGGGGTGAGGGTCTGGGTGGGATGCTCTTCAGAGGACCAGTACAGACTCAATGGGCTGAATGGCCTCTATCTGCACTCTAGGGATTCTATGATTCTATGAATATTAGCAAAGCCTTAATATTATCACAAACACTGATGTGCTTGTCATACATTCATTTGTCAGGAGCTGTACTAAACGTCTGTTGTGTCTTTCAGCACCACATGGCCCATGTCTAGCTGTTATTACAGAAGCTACAAAATACCCCTTCTAGAGGCTAAACCCAGATTATAGTGGAAGATCAGTGAGAGTTCCCAGTGAAAGAAATTCTCACAACCATTCAAGTCAACAAGAGATTAAGAAATGAATTAATTACAATAAAACTGGTGGTAAAGATTAATACCTGGAGCACTGAGTAACATTGTTCCGCACAGAATGTTCCAGATCTTTGCAGCAGATCCTGCAGGCCATGAACTGCCCTTCACACTATTTCCAAGGAACTGACTGAGACAAGCAAGCTAGCTCCTTGTTTCATCCATGGGGACTTGGAGGTGCAAGTGGATAGGATGGTGGAGAGGAAGACAGTGTTGAGTCCTGCTGCCAAGCAAAGGAGATTACGCCACTAGTCCCAGCCATGCTGAATTGTGTCAGAAACCTGAGTCAGTGCAGGTAAAATATGTAGTAATGCAGAAAGAAGATTAATGATCTTCTGTGCTCCATAAGGCTAATTGCCTCTCTCACACTCACAGGACCACCCCTCACTCTAACCCTACACACCTTTCTTCAAGAACTATAGATACAGTTCTCGCTGTATCTCTTATGTATAGTGTCCACTCAATAGTTCTCACCCAGCTCATCCTGTCAAACTATTAACTCTTCCTGCTCTCTGCTCTTCCTACTCACTCATTGGAGACATTTCACCGCCTCCCCTACTCATGCATCACCACTAACTGTTCTTGCATCAACTTCCAACACACCCAGTCCTTCCCATGGTCTCATTGAAGGGAAATTAGCCCACCCCCCAGACTGATGTCTCCACAACAGCCTCAATGATTTTCCTGTAATGCCTGCACTTAACATGCAGGACCATGACCAACCCCTGAGACTAGAGTAGGACAAGCCAAGTGGGAAATACGATGTGAAGAAGGAGTAAGTAAGTTGCAGACAGAAGTCAGTAGGTTGAATGAGTAAGCATAAAATCTGTCAAATGGTTTCTAATGTGGGAAAATGAGAAGTTGTTCATTTTGGCAAAAAGAATAAAAATTAAATTAGTTAAATGGACAACACTGCAGAATTGCAAGATGAAGAGGGATTTCGGTATTCCAGTGCAAGGGCTACAGAATCTTGATATGAAGTGCAGTGCTCACTCAGAAAGGCAAATGGGATGCTAACCTTTTTTGCCAGAGGAATTGAACATAAAAGTAAGGATATTAATTTTCAAAAGTACAGGTTATTGGTGAGATTTGGATACTGTGTGCAGTTTTTCCCTCCCTATGTACGAAGGATGTAAATGCATTGGAGGTGAATCAAAAGAGGTTTACGAGATTGATACTTGGAATAAATGCATTGTCTTATAAAGATAAGTCCAGCAGGTCAGGCTTATATCTATTGGAGGTTAGAAGAGTGAGAAGTGACTTGATTGAAGTAAGATGATGGATGGTCTTGACAAAGTGGATATGGAAAGGATGTGGGTTAGTCCAGCACTGGGAGGAATAGTTTTAAATTTAGGGGTCACCTTTCAGGCCAGAGATGAGAATTTTTTTTTTTTTCTCAGAGATTTATGCATCTTTCGAATTCTGCCTCAGAAGGCAGTGTCATAGGAATGTAGAATTTGAAACACAAAAAAAATCAGGCACAATATTAAGGAATGGGATAGCAGGCTAAGGGACAAAATGGTCTACTTTGGTCATATTTTAAATGTTCACATGCTCATAATTAATGTTAAGCTTTATTTTGAAGGAAGTATTGAGTTCAGTAATGAATGTAAGGAGAAAAGGAAACACAAATTGCAAAGAGGAAGCTCTTTAAATGTTGCTTCCTTCCAATATTTGCCACAATTTGATAGACTTCCCTGGGTGCCAATAAAATGCCAGGTCTCACTGATCTTGAGCAGGGGATCTAAATAATTAAAAGCAAGCTGAGCTGCCTAAATGCTTAAGTTGGTTCAATTATTTAGGGATTAGAAACATATGGCCTTTTTTTGTACTGAACACTTTTGTGGTAACTTAATAAGTTGTGTTCTACCAGAAATTAGTCAAATTAAATTTACTAATGTACAATTATAACAACTTAATGGGAATCTCATTGAGCATCACATGATGGCATTATGACCATTTTCTCCAGTGTAAATTGAACAGCTAACTTCACTTTCTTTGACTTCTTTGAATTGCTAGAAGATGGCCTTAACTTTCATAAAACACATGCTTTACAGCAACAGACATGAACTGTTCAAGTTTGAAATTGATCCAGATGGTTGATCCTCTATGGAACATGTTTTCTGACCTATCTACTGGGCAATTCATTTAATGTAATCATTCTGTTCTAAAATAGAGGTTATAACATATGGGGAGGCAATGGCTTAGTGGTATTATCGCTGGACTGTTAATCCAGACACTCATGTTTGAATCCCACCAGGATGGTGGACTTTGAATTCAATAAATATTGGAATTAATGATCCATGAATCCATTGTCGATTGTTGGAAAAACCCATCTGGTACACTAATGTCCTTTAGGGAAGGAAACTGCCATCCTTACCTGGTCTGGCCTACATGTGACTCCAAACCCACAGCAATGTGGTTGACTTTTAACTGCCCTCTGGGCAATTCGGGATGGGCAATAAATGCTGCCTGGCCAGCGACACCCTCATCCCAAGAATAAATAAAGGAAAAAAAAGATGAGATAAATCTTCATGGTTCCTCCTGGGCATTATGCATTGTCTCAGTGGAGTACAGAAAGGAAACTCTGCTGTGAGGTTGTACTGTAAGAGAACTTGCTGTATTTTCTTTCAATTTGAAATGAATGGGTGGAAAATTGAAGGAGTCTGTAATAGGTGTGGAATCCTTCCTGTCATATTTTCCAGTCCATAATACTGCTAAGGCAATGCTTTGTGTTGAGTTGTAAAAAAAATCAAAATTATCATATGAAATGATTGCTCAGGACTTTAGCAAAATCTGTCCCATTTTATTCAGCAGAAATAATTTATTCCGGCAATATGAAGGCTCATGAGATGATTTTAACCTACATAATGCCTGGGAAACCCACAAGATTAGACGCAAAGCTAACACAATTTAAGTTTCCCACCTGATCCTGCAGCATTCTCACCCAGCAAGTTAGTTTAAAATTATACATTTTGCTAATAAACTTGTGTTTTTGTAAGAAGTCATGTTTGACCAACAAAATATTAACATTTTCTTTAACTTGTTTTATTTACTTCTCTGGATTTGAATGAAGAACAGTACTCTAAAATACTAACAAAATTATATCAATTTATAATAAGCACTGGAGCATTTGAGACTACAGTTTCCTGTTCAAGCAAACCACCACTGCTGACATGGAAGCATGTTAAATATCTTGGTAATAAGGAAAGTGGCTTGCATTAAATAATTAAACATTGCATTTTGCTAATCAGTAGATTTGAAGCAAAAGTCAATTGAGTTAATTGGCTTCATAAAAAGCAATAGCTTTCTACCTAAAATGTGATTAATTAGAATTGTGTACACAATTCAAAGTTGGATCTAAAATAGGCAGAGCATAAAATTACACCGTGTAAAATTGGCAAATGATTCACACATCATATGCTAGAAGCATTAGTCCATTCAGCCGGTGTGGATATAGATTAACATCTCCAAAAAATAGTGGGGAGAGGAATTTTATTCAACTCATTTTAGTACTGATCCTATACAAGCGATGCAGTATAATGTCAAGGCTTGAATTCGTATGTCTAATATGAAAAGCCTATTGACTCAAGTTGTCCTTTATGCCCTAAAACTATGCATTAGATTGTTTTAATAGCCAACTGAATTTTTTCCCTGACTGTTGACTAGTAATATATACCCAAGTGGGGAGGAGTTGATACACCTGCCAAATTTAGGGGACGTGCGCAAACCAGTACGTGACTAGATTTCAATATTATTTTAGAAAAACTTAGGAGAAGCCAAGCTGTTCTTGTCAGACTGAGATAATTTCTTTCACAGAATTTCAAAAAATACAAGTTAACTGAAAGAAATAGTGACTTGTATGTTGCAAACAGTATATTTTTAGTTAATAGTTTACTTCATTCCCCTTGTCACAGTTTGACTGAAATATTTTTATTAATATTTTTGTATTGTCCAATACATTGCATGTTATTTGTAGTTTCTTTGCTTTATCTGTATATATACTTCCATCATTCTGCTGGCATCACTCAGTAGAACTTGTAATCAGCAATTGTACCTTTTAACATATTGTGGAATGAGAATATGACAGGAGAAGTTGGAGTTGGCCCCACTTTATTCGAGCAAATTTAATTTCAGGAATAGAAATCTCATTTTACACTTCCAGTTAGGAGGAGAATGGCATTGGGACTTTTAACAACCAACATATTAGTGCACTAGAAATAAAATCGAGAAACAAACTTTTTATAAAGCCATTTATTGTTGACCCATAATAAATGTTACTCTAGTGTTATTCTCGTTGATGGGATGGGATTCATTTTGCAGAGTTTGCAGTGCTGCAATCCATTTTCATTGCAAGAAGTACACTTGAGGGACTTAAAGGAATCGGTGAAGCAGTTTCGAAACACTGACATCTTGCTCCCGTGGCACACTGAGCATGGAACAAATGCAAATCCACCACAGGCTGAACACTCGTGTGGGTGTTGGACTTTCTAAAAGTGAAACAGAAAAATACATTATTCAGTATTTCCCTTTGTATTATAACATTTCTAAATAATAAAATGTAGAGATATAACTTGATTGTGAAGAAACAAATATCATTCACAGAATATATATTCGGCTCTACATAATCTCAACATAATTATTCAAAATTATTTTATAAAGGATTGTTTCAAAGTATGTGGTATGCAAATTTTCCCCCATTATGAGGATATACAGTAGCTCTTGCATTAGGAATGCACAGGAAGGTTGTGTTTTGGCTCAGCGTGTGTTATTTTGGAACTGCATTCAAAGCATGGAGACATACTAAAGTGAGCATCTTACATGTTAATCCAAATTTGTGGTAATTGTATGGTAAATCAAATAAGGCACAACGCAGTCAGGTTAAAGTTGGGATTTTAACTTGCTTGGTTTGAGGGTTTTGTTGAAATTGATAGCATGTTGAGAACTTGACTCCAAATTGCCAGCATCTAAACTTCAGCAGTGGTGTCTTAAACTGTGTGTGAGGACCCATTGATAAAAGCAGTTTATTCATTCCAAATTTGTTAGCACTCAGTAAGAGATAGTTAAACATATGTTTTGGGATTTAAGTGCGAGTGGATAGGTTTCCCAGGTTTTCTGGAACTCACCACTGAAAGCAAGGCAGGAACACATTGGAATTGAGGGGGCCGAAGGAATGAAATTCTGAATAAATGAAAGAATTAGTTTTATTGCCACATGCACTCAAATGAGTACAGTGAAAAGTTTACAAGTCACCACTTAGGGCGCCAACTTAGGTACAGATTCTGTAGTACTACTTCTTAGAAATAAAAAGATTAGAAAAATAAAGAAATAAAAAATACAGCATCACAGATTGTAGAAATAAATTAGAAAATAGTGAAATAAAAAAGTTCAGAACAACAGTCTTTCCAATCCAGTCCATGCTGGCATTTAGCATACTTGCTAAGAACAGTGCTTCTTCTGTAGATAATCTACTGGATGAATCCTCTAATCATCAGATTGACTCAAGACAAAAAAAAAACAACTCATCTCCAGTACTGGTAGAGGTGGCAAATACCACAGTGGTCATCCAGGCAGATGCTGTATGCTATGTGTTGCAGATCTGAGCCCCACCGTGAGAAGAATCCAATAGACCCTCACACCATCCATGGTGCTTTGTTGTGCTGTACTATGTCTGTCAGCACATTGGCATTTTAGCCAGAGCCAAAGACTTTCACTGCTCCAATTTTAAGAGACTATTTAGTGCAGACACACAGGCTGCTTGTCATGCATCTCAGTATTGAACTGTCCTTGGGGGATGGGTTGGGGGAAGGAGGACATCTTGATGAACAGTGCATTGAGACACATTCTAACACTTAGAGCATGCAACACCCGGCTGCAGCAAACTCATTGCACATTCATTCAATCAAATAGTCATGTCAGAAACTGGTGGGGCATGATCCTCAGTGCAGTTAAGACAGGACCACTGTCAGTTAGGGGTTCCCAATGCCATCAGTCAGGGGCACACAGTTCATGGTCTTTGACATGGTCAGTGATCTGCCCTGGTACAGTCCATGGGATGTTCAGTGGTTAGTCCTATAGGACCAGAACAAGCAGTCAAAGGAATCACACATCATTAGTCAGTGAGCGGCAAGCACAGCAGCCAAGGGTCTGGTCACTCAGTCTAGGGGCTGATTGTTGAAGTCAATCTATGGCAAATACCACACTGGGTGTCTATCCATTAACGTCTCTGGAGAGTTCAAGGGAGAAGGGGCATAGGGCAGAACGGTCAGGGAATCAAGACTGGATGTGGTTGAAAGCAGAGGCATTGACAGTGGTGGGGATAAAAATGGTGATGGCAGAAACTCAACTTGAATGGGGGAAGTTCAAAACGGATGGCATGGTAGGCTATGGGATGGTGACCTTCCCTGTGATCATCCCAGGGAAAGACATCATCAAGGTGTAATGTCAGGGTTCAGTGCCAGGACGTTTGTAGAGGGTAGGTGCGTCTCCACAATAGGAAGATGGGTCAACATGAGCTATACAGGAAGATGAGGTAATAGGGGACATGTGGGGTCTAGGGGATAAGTAGGCTGTAATGATCTAAGCAAGGCCTAGTGTGACGTTATCCAGCACAAACTGCATTGTCAACTATACTTCTCTAAATGTGAAGTACTTCTAGAAAATAGCTGGAACAACACCCATAGAGAGCGGAGGTCATGTTAGTTTGATGGCCGAAACTGCAGGATCCACATTTGCTGGATGTCATGATGGTGTAGCAATTAAAACATGAAGATGTTATTCGCAAAGCACAGGAACATTGAACATTCTATCACCCATTTCATATGCATACAAAATGAAGGCACTTAGGGGTCAGATGCTGGTCAAAGGTAATTTGCTATATGCCATTGGTACCCGCAAATTGAATCGGGAGATCTTAATGATGCTGAAGTTAGCAGCAATGATGGTACAAAAGGTCACCTGCTGACTGATGGGCAACTTTTTTCAATCACCATCCGGAGGTTCTGTGTGAATCGCACTAGAGTCCTCATCTACCATGACAGTGGAATGATTTTCTGTGCAGAATGCAGTGTCAGGTTCAGCGACTGAAGTGGGAGGCTAGTGTTGTGCTGCAGTCAGTCCCCTTTCACTAACATGTGGTGGTCATTCAGGTGGTGCAGTACCTTCATCAAGTTACTGCAAATGCTGTTGGGGAACGTGGTTGACCAACACAGATTTGTCTCTGTGATCTACATCTATCACGCCTCTCTGTGTAGTGAAGAGTGACCAAAGAAGAACAAAGAACAGTACAGAACAGGAATAGGCCCTTCACCTCACCAAGACTGCGCAGACAGACAATGCCTTTCTAAACTAAAAACCTTTTGCCTCTACACAGTTCGTATTCTTCTGTTCCCTGCTTATTCAAAGATGCCTCTTAAATGTTGCTACTGTATCTGCCTCCTCTACCACCCCCTCTGGCAGTGTGTTCCAGGCAATTACCACCTTTTATGTAAAAAACCTGCCTCTCATATCTCCTTTAAACTTCCGCCCCTTTTACCTTAAACCAATGTCCCATAATAATTGACATTTCTATCCCAGGAAAAAGACTCCAACCATCCATTCTATCTAAGCCTCTCATAACTTTGGAAACTTCTATCAGATCACCCCTCATCCTTCAACATTTAAATGAAAACAAACCAAGTTTGTCCAATCTCTCCTCATAGTTAATACCCTCTAAATCAGACAACATCCTGGTAAACCGATTCTGTACCCTTTCAATGTGCTCAGTCCTCAGTCTGCAGGGATCACCACTGATTACCATTCCAAGGTCCAAGGAACTCTCTTGCTCCTTCTGTGCCTAATTTAGATTCTTTCTGTGGAGAGTGAAGGGCCTGACCACAGGTGACATGTTGGTAGAAGATGAATGTAGGGGTGAGCAGGCCCAATGGCAGACCCATGAGCGACAGCAGAAGACAAGGAGCACCCAGCTCAGGGAGAGGTTGCGGTCATAGGGCCTCTCAGGAATGGTTGGGGTCCACAGGAGACCCAGAGGTTTCTAGTCCAGGTGAGCTAGAATGAGGCATGGTACTGAAGCAGGCTCCGTACATCCCGAGACACGGCGAAAGAACCGTGCTGTTTGCTGGAGCAGGACCTGAGGGTTGCAGAAGGTGGAGGCCATCCTCTCCTGGGGTTGTGAGGGTCACTGTGGTGGTGAAACGTTTTATGACTGGCTCCTTCTGGGGAGTGATGGGTGACCTGCGTGGGATCTCTCATTCATTTCACCCACAAATCCATCAGAACAATATCGGTGCCAGCTGTGCAAAATCACACCGGGTCATTTCATTGTCTCAAGGCAAGGTCAGTGCTGCAGCCTCGGCAGTAGGATTCAGAAACATAGCTGGGTTCCCTCAGATGCAGGGTGCCATTGACTGCCCTCATGTGTCACTGAGAGGACTGTATTACAGCACTGCTAAGTTCAACAATAGGAAGAGATTCCATTTGATTAATCTGTGATCACTGTTATCAATTCCTGAAGCTATACATCCTGGAGCTATACAACCGATACATCCTGGAGCAATCTTGTGAACCTGGTGTGTTTGAGGGTCGAGGGGTAGTCACTGAGGAGCATGGGCCACCACCATGACCATAACTGATGACATCATTGAACAACCCCTGACTAATGCTGAGCATAGACTTAACAACACCCAGGACTCAACCAGTGCCATGTTGGAATAGGGTATTGGGCTCTTAAATGTGCAATCCCACTGCTTAGACTAGTCTGGGGGAGCCTCCAGTATCATCCAGATGGCATGTGCAACATCACTCTGGCTTGTTATGCCTTTCCCCATTGGAATAGGCAATTCAGTAACATTCTGGATGCAGAGAAACTGGGGAATGGGCACAGTCTTCCAAGGAGGAGGAGGAGGACGAAGACCCTGGGTGTGGAGGAAGCTAACCTCTGTGACAGATCTCTGCTGCTGTGAGTGCTACAAGTCAAACAGAACCTCATTGACACCCACTTCCAGTGGAAGAGAGCAGTGTGAAGTTGGGAATTGTTCAACGTAAAATGCTTTGGTCATGATGCCAAAGTCTGGTTGGCATTGTGGGGGAGAAGTTCAGCCTCTGTTAGCTTAATTTCTGTTCCCTATTCCTTTCTGTAAATGAAAGCTCACATTTGTGCTTGTGTTTATCTGATTGCTTGCCTGTATAGGATGTTCTCCTACAGGACTGACTAATGGCAAATAGCATCCCTGCCACACAAATGCCAGGCAATGACCATCTCTAGTAAGAGACAACCTAACCATCGTCCTTTGACATTCAATGGTGTTACCGTCACTGAATCCCCCACTGTCAACATCCTGAGGATAACCATTGACCAGAAACTCAACTGGACTCACCACATAAACACAATGACAATGGAGCAGATCAGAGGCCCGGAATACTGCAGTGAGTAACTCACCTCCTGACTTCCCAAAGCCTGTACATAATCTACAAGGCACAAGTCAGGAGTGTGAAGGAATACTCCTCATTTGCCTGGATGGGAGAAGCTCAGCAACAATCAAGAAGTTTGACACCACCCACAACAAAGCAGTCTATTTGATTGGCACCATATCTACAAACATCCACACCCTGCACCACCAGCACTCAGTGTAACAATGTGTGGTCTCTATAATATGCACTGCAGACATTCACCAAAGAGCCTCAGGCTGCACCTTCCAATCCCACAACCACTTCCATCTGGAATTTAGAATCTAATGATGACCATGAATCCGTTCTCGATTGTTGGAAAAACCCATGTCTGGCCTACACGTGATTCCAGATCCATATCGACGTAGTTGACTCTGAACTGCCTTCTGGGCAATTAGGGATGGGCAATAAATGCTGCCTAGTCAGCGATGCCCTCATCCCATTAATGAATAAAAAAATTCAGACAGGATGCAGCCAGGAGCAGGTAAAGTTTGGTTAGAGACAAAATAACTGCGGATGCTAAAATCCAAGGTAGACAAACAGGAGTCTGGAAGAACACAACAAGCCAGGCAGCATATGGAGGAAAGGAGAAGTCAACATTTCAAGTATTACCCTTCTTCAGGACTGGATGTGGGGGTAGGGTGAGCTGCAGATAAAGAGAGGTTGTGGCGGGGGGGTGGTAGCAGAATGGTGGTGATAGGTGGGATACAGGTAGTAGGTACGACCTGGTTGGTCGATGGGAGGAATAAATCCAGTTGGTGGCTGGAAGGGAGACTCACTATGTGGAATGGAAGAGAGGAGGTCGGGCTGGAAAGGGAGCCAGAAGATGGGTGGGAAGGTTACCTGAAATTTGAGAATTCAGTGTTGAGTCCTCCAGGCTATTGGGTGCCCAGGTGGAAGATAAACGTTGGATGCAGAGGCTCGTGGGGTAGAAAGTGAGGATGAGAGGGATCCTATCTATATTATGTTTGGGTGGATTAGTTTAGAACTGTGGAGCGGGGATGAAGGAGGTGCGGTGGAGGGCTGTCTTTTGGGGGAAAGACCGTTGTTTGAAAAAGACGGACATCCAAGATGCTTGGGACTGGAACTTCTCCTCGTCAGAGCAGATGCAATGGAGATGGAGGAATTGGGAAAACAGGGTGGAGTTTTTGCAGGATACAGGGTGGGAGGAGGTGTCGTCCAGTTTTGTGGCTGTTAAACAGCAATGAGGGTGAGAGAATGAAGTTGTATGTGTAAGGAACTGTCAGCCATGAGCAACATGACTCTCTGTCTATTGTCAGTGAGGGGCAACACAGATTGCCAATGCTTGTCCACATTCACGACAACCTTTCAATGATGGCACAGAAGCAAGGGATGCCAGTGTTTAAGGGATATCTGCTGAGTGGTGAGTCTTTGCAGAATTGGAGCATGGTAAAATACGGTTGAAATCGGAAGAGACAGATGCCATTAGGGCATGGTAAGTAACATTGGGCACTAAACAAAAGGCCAACAGAACTGAAGATCTGGAAATCAGAAACAAAAAGAAGGGTCACTGGACCTGAAACATTAACTCTGATTTCTCTCCACAGATGCTGCCAGACTTGCTGAGTTTCTCCAGTAATTTCTGTTTTTGTTTTTGTAAGTAATATTGTGGCAAGTTTGGTGAGACAGGGTAAGAAAACGCGCTGGGCCTAATGGCAAAAATCCCTCCAAAAAACATGTGGCAACGAAGGCTCAGCTAAAAAGACTCAGAGATAGTAAGAACTGCCAATGCTGGAGTCAAAGATAACACAGTATGGAGCTGGAGGAGCACAGCAGGCCAGGCAGCATCAGAAAATGAAGGGTCTGAAGAAGGGTCCTGACCTGAAACGTCAGCTTTCCTGCTCCTCTGATGCCTCCTGGCCCGCTGTGCTCCTCCAGCTCCACACAGCGTTATCTCAGCTAAAAACACGTACATATTAAGCCCATGATTACCAACAGAGAAAGCCAGCAGCAATCATGGAGGCAGCAAAAAGGCAGGCTTAGCATCACAAACACAAAGTTTCACAAGTTGGTGAGAAATGTTGTGCAAGCTTGTAATTTGGAAAAAGAGAGAAAAGCCAGCAATATTTGTAAGGAAAAGACACATTTGACAAAGAAAACTGTTAAAAGCAATTAAAGGCTCCAGGACCTAAAGCTAGAAATGCCAGAGGGAAATAGAAACACCATTGTGAAAAATGGTGCAGAGGAAGGGAAAGACAAAGGAGAGTAAAAAAGAAAATGGAAAGGTGACGGACTGTAAAAGGGTGTTCTCACCTCTCATAGCAAGTATTGTCACTAGCGACATCAGGGTCCATATGACACAATTGCAAGGAACAGTGAAAGGGCCAAAAGAAAACTTTATGCAATCAGGCTTGCCTGAGAATTTAGTTAAGCCAAAAAGAATTTCAAATAACAAATAGTTTAATTGGGAAAAATTTTGAAGGCTGCAGCTTGAGAACTTTATTTGAAATTTATGTTGGAGAAAGCGATTGGGGTTTTAGAACATAAAGGTGGAGGGCAATCATTTTACAAGGGAAAAAGCAGTAAAAAACCATCTTTGCTACAGAAGGTGAGCAAACCTCAAAGAAAGTAGCCATCATTTTGATCATACGTTAACAGGAAGTCCCTGAAAATAGTTGGAAAATCAAGTAAGCAAGAGAGAGATTTAGTATTACAAAGAAACAGGTTTTAAAAACTTGAAAGAAGTATGTTACTACAGAATGGGTAGCAATTCAATTCAAAGCTTTACTGAAGAATTCAAGACAATATAACAGAAATACAGATTTCTAAAAGATTGGCAAGTGAAGGAAATATGGCAATATTGCTGTGGCACAGGGTCTAAAAGCCCTGCAGTAATTCAATTTAAAACAATATTGGTAAGAATAAATATCGTGATTGTGACGAGGTCAGCCAGATAGACAACATAGAATATGATTTCCCTGATTAGGGCTGTTAATCTAGCCCAATCAGGGAGCCCTGGCTGACAGATATAAACAGGAGTGTCAGACATTCTGTTCACTCTGACAGCTGGCTCTAAGGAGCTGGACCAGAGTCAATGGTTTTCCACGTGTAAATAAAGGGTGCCTTAGTGATAGGATACCAGCCTGTGTGGAGTTATTTCACAAAAGTTTAAGCCTAGAGAACAGAGTAATTTTCAGCATTATTGAAATGAAACAGATTTAATGGCAGATTAAAAAAAAAGTAACCAGCACATTGAGAAGAAATTGGAAAAGATAAAGTTCATCCTAGCAGATTCAGTGCAGGGAAAGACCATGCAGAACACAAGGTTGGGTATATACCAAAGACTGCCATCTTCTCCAGAACAATTAGTGGTGGACAATAAATGCTGGCCTAACCAGAAACACCCACATCTCATGAATGAATAAAAGCAATGCAAAGAAGGTGATAACTCTTTTGATACAACATTGGGTAAGATATTCAATGGATTCAATTTTGAATGACACAATTGACAGACAAGACATCCAGGAGAATCCATGCATAATTTCATTAAAGACTTCTGCAGATTAACAAAACTAAACATCCATTCTGAAGAAGGGTCACTGGACCAGAAACATTAACTCTGCTTTCTCTCCAGAGATACTGCCAGACCTGCTGAGTTTTTCCAGCAATTTCCCTTCCTTTTTAAACAAAACATGGAATGTTTTCAAGATGAAGTTAGATATCGTTCTGAAGGCTAAAGGGATCAAAGGGTATGGGGTCAAAACAGGAACAGGATACTAATCATACTGAATTGTAAAACAGGTTCAAAGGGCAAAATGGCCTACTCCTACTCTTATTTTCTATGTTTCTATTCGTGAAAAACTGTCAACATGGAGCATTTACATTAGAACCCATGAGAAAAAAAATTGTTGAAGTTTTGATGAAATTTTGTCAGATTTCTTACAGTCCAAGGAAGAACTATATTTCGAGACAGCTTTTCAATTTTCCTGGAAGTAGAAACCAGAAAGACTCAGATAAATCATGAGATGAGAAGACAAACACTACCTCAAGAGGGTAACAGATTCTCTTAGCTTAACATTATAAGGTATGGACACTCTAAAGAGGCATAGGAAAAGTCTTTACAAAAATCAGGCCAAACATCTGATCCTTACAATCAATATCAGTGCTGAAGGACAATAAAGCCTTACAAGCATGGAAAATGTACAGCCATCACTAAGGAATGCAACATTTGCAAAATTACAGTTCACTTCCAGAAGATGTACAGAAGTAACACATTGTTTCATAATAGCAGAAATAATTGTGGTCAATCATAAAATGGTCTATATAGTAAAACATCAATGAACATTAGGAAAGATGCTTTCATTTGATCAGATCCTTCTACTGGAGAAGACACGTCAGGCATTCCTAAGGGAATTAATTAATCTAGATAATCCAGAAGAGACAGAACTTCTCTGCATAAGTGAAGATTCTCTTGATTTTGTGCTTGATACAGGAAAAACATAACTATCCTACCAGAGCAGATACCATAGCAGAAGAAGCAGATGCTACTGCCTATAAAGATAAACGTCCACATGGTGCAGTGGATATTGCTGTCAGAAGTATAGGAATAGTACAAGTTACACTAGAATGCAGCACAAAAAACTGAGTGGAAACCATGTGTGTTGTTCACAATCAACCATCTTCACTTTTGAACCTGCACGCATGTCTTGACATCAGCTTCATCAGGAAGCCAGAGAAGGTTGACAACTGGTCTAAAAGCTAAAAGCTATCTGAACACGGGACCAGACCAATCAGTCATGTTACAGGAGGGATGTCATAGCACTAGAGAGGGTGCAGAGGAGATTTACCAGGATTTCCCTGGGCTTAAATGTTTTAGTCATGAAGAGAAATTGGATAAACTGGGGGTTGTTTTCCTTATAACAAAAGAGATTGAGAGGAGACAAGATTGCAATGTATAAAATTATGAGGGGTTTAGATAGGGTAGACAGGAAGAAACATTTCCCCTGGATGGAGAGATCAATGACCAAGGGGCATAGATTTAAGGTAAGGGACAGAAGGTTTACAGGAGATGTAAGGAAAAACCTTTTCATCCAGAACGTTGTAGGAGTCTGGAGCTCACTGCCTGTAATGGTAGTCGAGACACCTCATAACATTTAAGAAGTAATTATTTGAGCAGTTGCGATACCGAGGGGTACAAGGCTATGGGCCAAGGGCTGGGAAATGAGATTAGAATAGTTAGGTGGTTGCTTTTGACTGGCACAGATATGATGGGCCAAATGGCCTTTTTCTGTACTGTAGATCTCTATTAATCTATGAGAACAATTCCCCACTTTACAGGCAGGGATGTGGAGGTTCCGCTAGATGGGGTGATGCAGATTTGAAACTTCCTCTTCACTAAGCTGCTGAGGCCACAACACAAGACCATGTAAACCTAGTCCAAGATTGCCATCCATGCTAAAGTAGTCTTAGCCATCTAGAGGAATGATCAACACTGTAGGAAAAATGTTCATGACTGTCTTCACTCTTCAAGCATAAATGTCACCATCTCTCACTGATACCTCACATTCACTTTATAGCTGCTATGATACTTACCCCAACCAAGGCTCATGCTGTACCACACTATTGTCTGTAACATCTTCCCTCATTCACTGTTACCCACCCCCAACCCCTGACACCATTAATCCTGTATGCCCTGTGTGCTGCCTATTCACTTGCTCAGGATACCATCTTCACCTGCACCAAAAGTACCAGCTATACTACCTACTTTCATTTCCTCTAATGCCTGCTTTACTGTTCAGGTGGAGAGCATCTTGTTTCTGACCCACCAAATAGCTAAGCAACTGTGACCAAGTTTGAGGACTGGCCTCGAATGCTGTCCTTGACTTACTGCACCAGGAAACCCTAGCCAAAGTCTACCTTCCTTGACTTGATCGAGGGCTACTGACAACCATGACAAATTTCCTTCCTTCTTGAGAATCATGGCACATGGTCATGGGTTTCCATTAATCTGTAGAGGTCTTTAATGGAATTAATTATGGGTTCTCCTAGAAGCTGAACTCTTCAGTGAAATCTTGCTAATTTGAGAACTTTTTTGCTCTCAGATGAAATATTTATCTGAAGTTTCTAAAGCATTGTCAAAAGTAACATGTGCATCCTTTGGTATGTTGGAGATTTACAAGTATGTTGGCTTTAGGACCGATTTAGTATGACAATTTCTGATGCTGGAGATTTAAATTTTAAAGAAAAGAGTACCAGAGAAGCTCATAGGACTGGTAGCTTCACAAGGAGAGAAAGAGAGAGAACAAGAGGGACTGGATTAATGTTTTGAGTCCAAAAATACTTTTCTTTGAACCCTAATGCATTAACTTGTTCAGTTTAAATTTAGTATTTAATTTTTGAGTAATTCTATATCTCAAAAACTGATTTCTCCAAGATGTCTAATCCTGCACTGAATTTAGCCCCTCTCCAACATCTTTTACCATGGAGATGGAGGTTTCCTACCACTTCATGTGCAAAATAAACATTTTCTGCCTTTCACAGCCCAAAAGACAATGCATGTCTCTTTGTACAATTAAAATAAACTTCTGTGGTTGGACTTTAATAAATCTTCTGACTGAAATCATGGTTCAAATTATACATGTTGTGATCTTCTGACAGGCTTATCCAAATTTTCTTCTCCTGTGAGACTCTTTGTTCAAAGCCTTGAAATTTGGCCCCTTAAATAAACTACTGACATTTTCCAATACTGCAGCCTGAGAATACATTATTTTTCCTTTCACTTGCTTTGTCTGCTGTAGCAATGTCTTGTGGAACTCATTTGCAATGTATGTGATGCTTGTACTCCCTTTCACTTCTTCCTTGCAAAGTTAAACTTGGTTTTCTCCCTTGCCTTCAGGGTTCTCTACTACAACTCCACAAGTTTCCAATTGCGCCCACAGAGACTTCTCACCGATATCTGTCTGTTCCCAGAACTCTTTTCCTAGCCCACACTGCTCTCAGTGCATCTCTTACCGAATCTGAGGTGAAAGTTTTCTTCTGGTGTGCTGCTTTCATCTTGTTGCTTTTCCCAAGATTGCTACTGACAGCTTGACAGTTTATATGTTCCATAATGCTGACTGACTGCCTTGTCTTCGTAAAATAGTAGTGTTCTCATTAAAGTGGTAAATCTTCTTTCACCAGAATTTTTTTATCCCCTATGTCGTGTTTTCTATCCACCATTGTTACTTTTTGGTATTTCAGCACATCACTGATCACTTTATCATGTTCGCCTCTGGTCACCAACCATTTTGGTGTTTTGTGCTTGGGGTAGTTCACTGCCACCAATCCTCCTCATTCTGATGACTCTGATTATAGGATAGAGCTAAAGGATAAACCACTAGAGACTATATACAAGAGGTACTTGTTTTCCATAACAAGTTGTAGTTGATCATGAAATCTGGAAGTCAGATGTAAAAATAGTGGCTAGGCTAATAAACTACTAATACACCAGTTATGCTTATTGCCAATTTTCTTGCACGCTACAGTCCCCAAATCTATTTGCATCGTGACATTAAAAATCCTCCCTCCAAATATCCAACTAAAGATAATTTATATAACAATGAGACAGAATGTAGACACAAAAGGCTATTTGCTCCATCAATCCCACTCACCCAGCAGTAGTGTTCAATTTTCACTGTTAGCAATTCAACAGCAACAATTTGCATTTATAGTGAATCTTTAGTGTAGTAAACTGTGTAAAGATACTTTACAGGAGCCTAATTAGACAAGAATATTAATACTGAGACAACAAAAGACAGAAAGCACAGAGAGGTGACCCAAAGCTGCTTGAGGTTTAAGGAGTATTATAAAAGAAAGGAGATACGTGTTAAGGTTTAAGGAGGGCCTTCTGGAGATTAAGGCTTAAACAGTTGCTCATGAAAGGCCAAATGAGAATGCACAAAAACCAAATGTGGAAAAGCACAGAGGTTTGAAAGGGTTGTAGGATGAGAGTAATTTATGGAGACAGGAAATGTGAGGCCGTCTTTGTATAATTTACCAACTGTTTTGAGGAAGACTTTAGATTAAAAAAAAGTCAAAGAATTGAGTAGTCTTGTATCTCCTTCAGATCAAAATGTACAAGACATTATATCTCAAATGTACACTATTCAAATCTGATTGTCCCTCATTTGTATAATTTCTTTTTCGCAAGTAGTACTGAAATCATCAGGTTTTATGCGGTCAGGGTATTTCAAATATGATATATGACCTTCATGTAGACCCAACAGCACATTTTAGGAATATATGTGTGCGCTCTCCACATTTTTTGTTTAATAAAACTAAAGGTAGAAAATTGACAAAGAAAGTAAAATCAATATATGCCGTTCCTTAGCTTTTAAAGGAAAGGACATTTTATTGAGATAGCAAGGTGTAGAGCTGGATGAACACAGCAGGCCAAGCAGCATCAGAGGAGCAGGAAGGCTGATGTTTCAGGCCTAGACCCTTCTTCAGAAATGGGGGAGGGGAAGGGGGTTCTGAAATAAATAGGGAGAGAGGGGGAGGCGGATAGAAGAGGGATAGAGGAGAAGATAGGTGGAGAGGAACCATTTTATTGAATTGGCTGCTCCTCTTAAATATATTAAAGGTAAATAGTTGTACAAGTCTGGACATTTCTGAGCCTATAACTGGTGCTTTGACTTATTTCTTGGAACTGCTGGTTAGTGGCTGCCTGGCAACAGACATTTTGCGCAGAATGTCTTATCTTATCACATTACAACATTGTGGCTAATGACATTATGGATGAAGCAATTTATCCTTAATTCACTGTCAGCTTCACTTAAAGTGGTTATTGCAGCATTGTATTGCTCCCACAGGATATCATAAGACTATTATGCAACTACTCTTTCAGGCTACCTGGGCTGAATTTTCACACTTTTATACTTGAGTGTCAGTTGTGTCCAGTTTTTTTGGAGATCTTTTCATCTTGAGGCCTAGCGGCTTTTCTCACTGAATCTCACCAAATGTGTCTTATAACCACTGAGCCCAACCGTACAGTGTCCCTTTCGTGGATTCTGGCCCCATTTTACCACAAGTTCCGTGAATGGTCACTGAAAGATCAGCATCCATGGTGCCCATGTCATCTATAAAAGGCAACTGTACACCCAGAAAAGGGAAGTCCAGTGTTGCCCTGCATTGACAAAGTAATGGCAAAGGCAGCCACAAAGCCATGTTGCTCATGACATGTAATTGGCATGGCTGACACTCTCTTGCACATCCAAACCCATTCTCCCCTTCTAGCCACTGTTTAACCACCAGGCCACACAGTGTAGCCATCCTTATCTGTGTCCTGTCTAAACATTCTCTCCATGTCACCACTACTGTGCCCCCAATGCCCACTCTAGACCTGCATCTTCTGATTGTCCAGTTGGGGAATGTTACACACAGTGATGCAGTTGGGCATTTCCAAATATGAGTTCTTATTTACAGTCAGCAAAAGGAAATACAAACAAAATGAGTAGAGACCGCTGTTTTCCCCGACAATTCAAATCATTTTTGGCACCATGACCAATGACTATTTTACAGTACATGATGATGTGCTGCACCCAGCTCCCATCATTTGGAGATGGGTCTTGCCTGGGTTGTAGCGTCAACACAATGGCACTCAGTTTTGTCCAAGGAAAGTTTCCCTCTCCCAAATGACTTCCTGGTCACCCTCAAAAAGCTGCTCCCACTCTCCCAGTTCCTCAGCAGCTATCACATCTATTGACATGTTTTGCTGTACTCATTGCTAAAAGAATTAACAAAGGAAAACAATTTTACATGAAGAAATCTGTGGAAGCATGTCAATATTTGCAACAGTCCCTGGGATTCTTATCAATATTTTCAAAGATCTTTGTGCAAGTGCAAATGTTTTCCTACAAATTGCAAGAGCTATGATGACTGCCCTTAAGGAAGTCTTCCACTCCTTTCTGTATGTTGCTGAATCATGATTTTAACTGCACAATTACTAAAGAAAAACTAACATTTATATGGTGCTTTTCATGACCACCTGACATCTCAAAGCATTTACAGGTAACAAAGTTCTCTGAAGTGTAATCACTGCTTTAATATAGGAAATGCAGTAGCCTATTCTCCTATAGCAAACTCCCATAAGCAATAAAGTGGTAATGTCCAGCTGATCTACTGTACTTTAGTAATTGTCCTGATCACATCAAACGTGTCTTCACAATGGTCCTTGAACTAACAGATTTGTATCAGCTCATCTTTACCATCTTCTACCACGCCACCCTTTTTACCTTTTAAATGCTTCCAATTTTAAAATTAACCAACAGTGTAGATTTATGCTTTAAACAAGTTAAAAAATTAATCTGTTACATAATTATTGTGAAAGGCTATTTAAGTAAAAAGTGATAAAGTTAAGAGCTAAAACACATATATAAAGATGAAGATGAAAATGAAATCAGCATCTACTATCATTTCAGAACTAGTTTGCTTGAAAATTCAGGCTGGTCAAGTTAGCTCTGTAAAATAAAAGTCCTTTCTTATATTTATACTTATATAAATATATGTATATACATTCTCCATCTCTTTCTCTTGTTTGATAGGTCTGTGACTGAGTGTATGAAAACTTTCAATGATAACTGATTTTCCAAACATCTCTAGTCACTTTCTTTATAACTGTATCTGCTATCATTTTTTTCTGACTATCTTTTGTTTACTTATTCTTACTGACTCTCTCACACCATTTTTCTATCTCATTTGTTCATTCACTGAGCAGCTGCCTGGATAAATTTAGATCCAATGCCAAGGAAATGTTGATTTCCCTAGTTTCAGACCTGATTGCACCCCTCCACCCAATTCTACTATGACGTGCTCCCTAAAGGAACCAAATATCTAACTTTAAACTTAAGTATACGTTTTATGCATAATAAAACCATTTTAGCACAGAAATTGTATGGCATGTGTTCTGTATTTTACTGAATATAAATGGCTTTGCCTGTAGATAGTGAGGCACAGGTATCTGTTAGGATCTGGCACTTAACATTTTTTGGTAGTTTATGTTTCTGTCATGTGCTTTTATAGTTTAAAGCTATGAGAATAATTAAACAAACGGTTCTCTCCAGAACTACAGTCGGTTTATTACAATCTACATATATAGATGAATAAGAGGCATAGAAACAATCCATGGTTAGAAATAAATCAAATGTGCATCATTTGAGCAGAATTTGCTGAACTAATTGTGACTGAAGAATTTGCGCCAGCAATCACATAAATTGAGAGATGTCTGTTGTGATCTTACTTGACTGACACTTAATGTGTTCATATATGAGTGATTTGTGTCAAGATGTAGTAAGTGTATCACAGTTGGAAGGAAATGGGTGATTTTTTTTTCTGCTGTAAGCTACTTGACATAGATTGATTGTTACGATCCATCCCCTCAGTACTACTTATCATGTATCATGTGACTGCCAGGATGGTAGAGGGTAAAGTAAATTATCTTGCTACTTTTCCTTTAGCAGGTTCTAGGTTCGTACATAACATCATTGATAATCATTTTAAAGGAGAGCAAAATCCATTTATATCAAATGTGTTAACATCTTGACAAAATCATTAAACAACAGAATATAATGTGAATGATTATACACAATTATTGCAAACAGTAATATCTGGGCTTTAATATCTTATGAATTTGAGTAGAATTATACTGAATAACAATGCATCAAACTGCAGGGCATTCTGCAGACCAAAGCTCATTAAACAAAGTTTAATGTTCTCAGCATCCATTGCACAAGTTGGCACTTATTTTTTGTAGACAATGAATCTTATGAAAGCTTTAGGGATTTTCCTGGTGTTTGGTAAAGCTTAGGTTAATGTAGTTTACGGGAACTGTATTAACTGCTCAGTAAAGCAACAAAATGAAGCCAGCTACTCAAGGACACAGGCCGCATGGTGGCACAGTGGTTAGCTATATCACGGGACCCTGGTTCGATTCCAACCTTGAGTAACTGTGTGTGTGGAGTTTGAACGTTCTCCCAATGTCTGTGTGGGTTTCTGCTGGGTGCTCCAGTTTCCTCACACAGTCCAAAGATCTGCAGGTTAGGTGGATTGGCCATGCTAAATTGTCCCATGGTATTCAGTGATGTGTAGGTTAGGTGGGTTAGCCATGGTAATTGCATTTACGGGGAAAAGGTAGTTCTTGGTGGGATGCCCTGCAGAGGTTTGGTGCAGATTCAAAGGGCTGAATGGCCTCTTTTTACACTTAAAGATTCTAAGATGCAGAATATCATAAGCTGTCAACTGTCACAGGTAGCAGAAGCTTTATTACATTTAGTCTTTGTGCTAATGTGACTAAGTGATCTAGTGGGACTGGATTCAGGATTTAGTGTTTGAAGGAGTACTAATTCAAATCTCACCATCATGAGGTTCAGAGGTTTATCCCCACTGGTGAATTGTCACGTTGATGTGATGGAGAGGAATAGGTGTTCCTTGAATTAATGGTTAATCCCTTGAGCAATCTCCTTGCTTCTGATAGGACCACCCACAATGGCAATGGCCCGACTAAATGACATCTGAAAAGTCCTCAATGGCAAATTAAAGAAATGAAGGCTGTGTGTCTCATCAGCTGTGAAAGTGAAAGAAAACTACAGTAGCAAGATTGTCCCAGTCATCATGGCTCACCACATCACCAAATTTTGGTAATTAATTAAACAAGTTAACATGAAACAAATTCACTGTTAATTTGCCAGGTTCTTTGGGGATGGAGGGTTGTCACTGGGGGCACAGCTGTGTGAAACCTGGTGTCTCTTTTTAAAAATGTATACAGAGGCAAAAGATACTTGAAGTTTGTTGCATACCTGCATTGGGACAGAAGTGTCTTTGGACAGCAGCATCTATAACAAAGCAGTTTCTCCTCAGGGTTCTGTCTGTGCATTCTAGTTGGGGAGGAAACTAGAAAATGTCCATAAAATATAGGCTGCTCACATTCTCCTGCCTAGGGAACCATACCCAATGGGGTCACCTTCTTTGTAGTCAAAGAGACAACAATTTGATTGTGTAACTTGGAATGTTAGAACATTTATGGATGATCTCAGGAGTAACCAGCTAAAAAGACCTGCAATCATATCATCTGCGCAAGCAAAACTCCAATTACCATCCCTACCCTCAGTCAGACCCACCCTCCTGGGGAGAAGCAGCTGAAGGTACAAACATGCAACATACCTCCTACTGGAAATGAAAGGCATTAAATTATCCTCTTATCCATGGGGTTTTTTGCCATTCAGAATAGGATCTTGGATGTTATGCCAGAACTCATCAATTGTATAGTCATCAGGATTCATTCACCAACCACTGACTGGATGAAGATGTTCAGGGAAATTTCTATTTGAAATCTCAATGAAGACCCCACTGCCATCCTAAAGAGAAAAGATCATCCTCTGGGAGAGTTTAATTCTTGGGCCAGCTATGACTATGCCGATTGGAGAGGAACCACTGGGAAAAATGGCTTGGGAAAAGTCAATGCAAATGGTGCTTTCACAAAGCGTGCTCACAATGGCCTTATCGTAACAAGCATCATCCTCCATCAAAAGGACAAATACAAAACCACATGGAGGTATCCTAGATCAAACCACTGGCACCTCCTGGATTATGACACTTTTTGAGTTGAAGATCTAAATGATCATTCAATTTACACGGGGAATTAATGCCTGCTGGACAGGTCATTAACTGGTTTGATCAGTGATGCACATATACCTAGCACCAACACATCACAAGAATAACAATTCCAAAGAGGAAGAAGAGTAATGTTTTAAACACAAAGTAGTCTAACCAAGGAGATGAATTTCAAATAAGCTCACAACCAATCTGGAAAATCTGCACACATCCAACTCAATCTCAGAGCAGTGGGATCAAATAGCTCTGTAAGATTCCTGTTAGCAGGGGTGATAATTTATTAATCCATTTCAGCCTGCTCCTGAGATATCCCACAAGTAAAAAAGCCAGAAAAGTAGCAGAACTGCTAGATACACCAAAGCCATGGGCTCTGATAATGTCCTGCCAGAAGGTGAAAGATTGGTGTTTCAGAATCATCCACATTTCCAGCAAAAGAGCACCAGTAGAGGTAGAGCACTGGTGGCCATTTGACAAAGTACAAAACTGTCCATGCCAAGTCCACAAAAAGAAGGACAAATCCAATTTGGTTTTTTACTACCCCATCTCTCTACTCTCAAACATGTTATCAAGTAGCCCCTCCATAGAATATCACACTAATTAATGATCAATACTAATTGGCTTTAGGTCCAATCCAGCCCATTTTACACACAGCCTTGGCCCAAACATGAACAAAAGTGCTGAATTCCAAAGGTGAGGTGAGTGTGACTGTTCTTGATGTCAAACAATCAAGATATTGTTTTATCAAGGAGCCCGAGCAAAACTGAAGTCAATTGGAATTATGGAGGGAACGCTCCACAATGTGAAGTCATAACTACCACGAATGCAGATGTTAGTGGTTGTCATCTCATTCCTACGGCACTGCTGCTGGAGTTCCTCAGAGTAAGGTAAAGAGTAGAGGTAAAGTTGCTAAAGTCTCAGAGCTGTTTCTTCAATGATCTTCACCTCACCATTATAATGTCAGAAATGAAGAAGTTTGCTAATGTTTGCAAAATGTTTAGATCCAGTTGAAACTCCTCAGGTACTGAGGCAGTCAATGTATGCAGGCCGCAATGTGTGGCAATATTTGGAACTGACACCATTCAGTAAATATAACATAAAATAATTGTCCAACAATAAATAACAACAGATAATCTTTCCATTTCATCATAGCTTTAACGGGCTTATTCTTTCTTGAATTCCTCAACATCTCGAAGCTTAACTTGACAATTCTTGTAAATATTATGGCTGCAAGAACAGATCAGAGACTGAGAATTCTGCCGTGAGTGACCCACCTCCTGGCTCCCAAAGACCTTTCCATCATCGACAATACATAAGTTAGGAGTGTCTTGGAATACTTTCAACTTAATGGGTGTGATGCTTGGAACCATTCAGGACAAAGCCTACTTGTTTGACATCCCTACCACCGCAATAAAAATCCAGTTCTTCTGCTAATTGGTGCATAGTGGCATCAGTATGTCCAGCTGCAAGATGCATTGCAGCAACTTGTCAAGACTTCTCCAACACAACCATCCAAATCTCTTGTACTCTCTGCCACCTAAAAGGACTAGGATAGCAAACATAGGGAACTCCTGAATATTCCCATTTAAGCCATGCATGATTCTGAATTGAAATTTAATCTTTGCTAATGAACTGTTACTAGACCAAAATGCTGGAAGTCCTTACCTTCCAGCACCGTGTCAGAGCCTTCAACACATTGACTGCATTGGTTCAACAAGGTGACTCATGACCACATTGTCAAAAACTGATCTTTGTAAGAGATGTGAACCTTTTTATATTCTTTGTTTTTTTTTAGTGTGTGCTATGAATTTTGTTTGAGGTGCTTTTGTTATTTTGTAGGAGGTCCTGATGGCTGAAGAGTTAATTTCAAGCATGTGAAAGAAATATCATCTGTATAGCTTGAGTTAAATCAGAATTACATTGTAAATGGGATTGATAGTATGAGCTAATAGATAGAGAGAAGTAGAAAGCAGATGTCCAAATTATGCTATCAGTTATGATCGAAGGATGTGCTTTGAAATGTAAAAATCAATGGACTTTGGGGCCAAAATTAAATGGAATGAGAGTCATCCATCTGGAAAATATTCCAACATGAAAATATTAATGACGGACTGTTTATGTGTGAAGGATCTCCTTTTCTGCTTGTGACAGTGGGACGTGCCCATGATTGCTAAATGAATGCAGGTAGTGGCAGATGAAATAACAATATCAAAGCGCTATGGTAACAATAGAACAAAGGAAATGGTCTTGGCTACATAGCACAAAAGCAATGAATTGGGAGAGATAACACAGTGTGGAGCTGGAGGAACAGAGCAGGCCGGCCATGAAAGAGGAGCAGGAAAGTTGACGTTTCAGGTCAGGATCCTTCTTCAGAAATCTGCTGTGGAAAGGGCATGGTTTGCCTTCCTCCGACAGTTCTTTGCTACCACAGAACTCCCAAAATGAAATTAAGGTGCTTCATTCCTGAGAGAGCCCTCAGTGGAATCTCCTTTTGGAAATGCAGAGCTCCCTGCTTTCAGTAAAAAATGATTGGATGGCAATCTGCAATCATTGAAAAGTCTGACCCATTTTTCCTATATTTGATCACTGTTCAGTTAGCCCTGTTGGAAGATATGCTTGTTTCAATCTTTGGGAGATTAGTTATGATGACCATGCAGTTGAACAGTTTGCTGATGCTCACTGACTACAATATTTTTGTGTTGAGTCATGGGATGTGGGCATCACTGGGAAGGTGTAAGTGGTTCAGAAAAGGCCATTTCTGAAGAAGGGTCCCGACCCGAAATGTCAACTTTCTTGCTCCTCTGATGCTGCCTGGCCTGCTGTGTTCATCCAGCTCCACACTGTATTGTCTCTGACTCCAGCATCTGCAGTTCTTCCTATCTTTGAATGAACTGTGAGAGGTTTTTTCAACAGATTCCAAGAAGATTTAGGGTAAATGAAAAGTCATAAGGCATCTACAGCTTTTGGAGTGTGTGGAAAGGCTTAAACTTTTGTTTAGGTAACTTGGCTTAATAAATTGCCTGGATACCACTGCATCAAGTGTCACTTTGTCCAAAGCCTATCTGTTCTCTGAACCTCTTACACCTTCCCAGTGATGCCCACATCCCATGACTCAACAAAAAAATATTGTAGTCTGTGAGCATCGGCAAACTGTTCAACTGCATGGTCATCATAACTAATTTCCCAAAGATTGAAACAAGCATATCTTCCAACAGGTCTAACTGAACAGTGATCAAATAAAGGAAAAATGGGTCAGATCTTTCAATGATTGCAGATTGACATCCAACCATTTTTTAATGAAAGTAGGGAGCTCTGCATTTCCAAAAGGAGATTCCACTCAGGGCTCTCTCAGGAATGAGGAGACTTGATTTCATTTTGACAGTTCTGTGGTAGCACAGAACTGTCAGATGAAGGCAAACTATGCCCTTTCCATAGCAGACAGTGGTGAATTCTGAAATCTAAAGGCCCCAACAGCTGCTTTGACAGCTGCAGTTAAAGGGTGAGCCCGTGAGGTAAGTGTGAGAATAGTGTACTGTGAGGGTTGACTGTCATGTGATATGGGGTTGGATGCCAGGATTACAGTGCCAAGCATGTAGGCTACCAGGGTGCCAAGTGAGTAGAGGAGGCAGGGGGTGCCAGGTAGGTAGGGTATCAGCTGGGGAGGAGTAGAATGCCAGATGGCTCCCAGGGGTTTGTCGGTTCCTGAAACAGGTGTCCTAGGAGGGTTTATGTGGCCCCTGAAGAGTGTAGGGTCCCGGTGTGTGGGCATGTCGGGTTTGACGGGGAGAGGGGCAGGGGAGTTGTGGTCCTGAGTGGTAGGGGATTGGGTCCCAGGCCAGTGGGTGTCAGGTCCTATGGAGGGTTATTGAGTCCAGGGGTATGGGTTGTCAGGGTTTGAATCCATCAATTCAACTTGGATTTGAGGTTAAACAAATTTGTTTGGATGATTTTGCATCTGTATACCAAGACACATTGCTCTTTTGTTAACAAATAAGCACAACATTCTAAAAATATGGTGGGTGGAGAGATTTCCTGACATCACTTTGCTTTTCTCCTCAATGACAAAATCATGAATATCACCCCATAACCTGTGGGTTTGAGGGGGAATTCATCAATTCAGGTAACATCAGAGCAACAGTGTCTACAGATTCTGATCACACTCTTTCCTCTCTCTCTCAAACATATACCACAATTACCTAGATTATGATCACACAGCAAAGTCTCTCTGTGCTGTGTTACGTGTTATTATTTCCTTTTGTTTGGAAAATAATTCATTGCTTTTCAGTCTTAACCACCTGAAGCTAGTAAAACAAATGTATTTTTTTTTCAAAATAATTCTGACATTTGGGTATATTATGTGATTTGCTGTGCAATAATAAAAGGATTTACTTTACTAATTTTAAAAATATTCTCAATGAAACATTTGTACTAATACTGTTTGTTTTAATTCATTCACAGGATGAGGGCTTTGCTGGTGAGGCCAGCATTCATTACCCATCCCTAATTGCCCAGAGAGCAGTTAAGAGTCAATCACATTGCTCTGGGCCTGGAGTTGCATGCAGCTCAGTCCAGGTAAGGATGGCACTTTCCTTCCCTCTAGGACATTAGCAAACTGGATGGGTTTTTCCTGACAATTGACAATGGATTTAAGGTCATCATCAGACTCTTAATTCCAGATTTTGTGTAAAGTATTATCAGGCTGACGGTAACTGCTGCACCCGTCCCCTCCCAACAGCAGATGGGAAAATACTAAGGGACAGATGAAAAGGAAAACAAATGGGGAACACATCCCTAACTCATGTTGTCATTTCACAGCAGTGGACAATGTGGTGCACTGGTATGAAGAAGCAGGACAATTCATTTGCAAATTGAAATCAAGATCTCACAATGTAATTTAATAATTGTCACAAAGGTTTCCCAGGGATGTTTCACCCTGTTCCTCAAAGAACCTTGACATCCCTTCTGTCAATCATACACAACATCTCTCTAATGCCAAATGGTGGGTAACCTACCCCAGTGTTCTCCATTAGCCCATCAACAAAACCTGCTCCCATATCTTATACCTGGCATTCTCTGTCCCCATGATGTAAGCTCTGCCCTCTCCAGTTCTGATTTTGATCTATGCTCAACAGGACATGAGTTTGTTCATTAAAGTTCATGGTTGAGGTTGTATAACTATGGAAGGCCAAGAAAATCATTTGTACATGATCGCATTTCAAAACAAACAAAATACAAAATGCATACATCCTAACATACAATTTGAGCTATCCAAGTAAGCCAAAATGCACACCATTGATCTTTTGCATTGGCACTTTGGTCTTCTTGTTCGTTTCTTCATATGGATTGCATACCTACACTGGAATCTTCCCAGGTACTGAATAACATGGAATTTGTCAAGAAGCTTAAGAGAATCACATGAAAATGGTAGGTGCAACTTTTCGGCTTCGAAAGCAAAATGTCCCATTTTCCAACCAAGTGTTGAACAGTGAGATGAGATTCTTGCTAGTAAGCACCAAGACACTGTTGACAATCATTAACATCCTCATTATTACATAATCTCACCTAATCGATACTGAGTTTTAGGACATGGAGGGTTCTCTGGACTTGGTGGTCTCCCCCTCCCCCAACTGTGCATCAACCCCGAGTGTGTATCCACTCTATATCTCATTCCGTGCCAAAATGGATTAAACTCCTACTAACAGCACCTGCAGTGTTCCTTGCAAGAATATTGGTCCCATTCTGGTTCATCTCAACCCATTGGACTTGTACAAGTTCCACCTTCCCCACCTTCTTGACTACCTGCATGCCTCCCTTCTTCCTAACTTCCAGTCATTCTCTGACTTCATTTTCTTAAACTGCACAGAGATCACATTTAAAAATGTGCTATCCACATAACTCTCAGCCTCACAGATGCACTGGTATGACTAATGCCAATGATCAAGTTCCAAAATCCAGCATTCAAACTGATCAAACCTGCAGATATGCTCATCCAGATTGCCAGGAGTGTCTAAGACTTCCCACATACTGCAGGCTGGCAGTATCTTTAATTAAAATGCTCTTCCCTAAATTTCAGTGAAGTAGAAACTTATTTAAAGTTCCCTTTTTCCTAAAAATAAGCTAGAACTCTTAACTAACCTTCATGCAGCATTAAAGTGGAGAAAAAATAATCTTACACTTTACCTACCAATCGGCTCTCTGTTTTGCACTTACGTCCTTTTTGTCAGCCTTTTCTAACACTGGTGGAATTCCTCTTGGAATTTAGTTGCTTCTTTTGTTCGCTTGATCTCTCACTCTTACTCCCACCAGTTTTATGCCCCTGAACTGCTCTCTTCTCCTTTGTACGATATCTTCCAAAGTATTTGCATCCTTCTCTTTGTCAATGATCATTCTGCCATTTTGGCCTATTGGATCTAAAAGAAGAATGCAAGTTCTGTTCTATTGTGTCAAGAATATGCTCTAGTTGATAAATTCCAACCTTTATGTTTCTCCACGTTTTGATCACTTTCTTAATAGTAAGTTTGTCCTCTTGGAAGAGACAGCTCTCACTGCAGGATCTCTTATGCCTAATATAATCTCTTAGTAGATCATTTTTTATTAGAACAAATTCATAGCATTCTGTGAACTATGTTTGGGATCTTCTTCATCTTCGATCCTAATATTAAATACATTGCATTCATAATCATGTTCAGTCAAGGTTTAAAGCATATCTTTAAGGCTTCTGAATTTTCTACAGGAATTTTTTTGTCCTTCAGGGAGATTTAAGATGGAACATACTTTGAAACAATCTCTTCCCAACAGTTTTAAGAGCATAACTACATTTAGCTGCTCTGGTTTTTAAACAGATCTGTTACAATTTCATGATTTTGCCATAGCATGTGAAAAAACTGCTAATTCTGATGCATATCAACTTCAATTTCAACACAAGCTGGTATATGAAAAGTTGTAACCATTGTGTCTTACTCTGCAGTTTGGCTTGCATCCTTGGGCCTTTTCAGTAGCAGCTTGTAGCAGCTTTCACCGCTCTGAACATTCTCTCTGGCAGTAACTGTAAATTTTTACAGCTTCATCTCTCACACAAAGGTCTACATTCACAGGACACCTGTCTTATCTCCAGTGTGTCTTTACTGAAGTATCTATAAGATGGCTGCCTCCAGTGTGTGTGCACCTCACAATAGAATTCACATGGTTACCGCAGTCCGGAAAGGTCATTTGTACCTAGTTGCATTTCAAACTAAACAGATATCCAGTTTTCTCCTTCATGTGCTTGCTCTTTCAACCATCCCTTGCATTGATCTAAAGTCTTTTCTCTCCCACGCCATGAAGCTCTGGTGTCCAACTTTCTGTCATTAAATACTTCTCTCTCCCACCCTACAGCTCAAATCTCCAGTCTTTCATCTACCTAACTGACAGGTTCATTCTCAAGAACCCCCAACTGCAATGTGCTCCCACTAGCTCTGCATTCCAATCATCATCACATTCTCTAGCTATTTGCATCCTTCACTGTGGTTCCCTACTTCCCTGTAAATATCAGTGCTTCTGATCCCTACAATCAATGACTATTTCTGCATAAGTGTAACAACACATAAATTAAACCTTTAAATTTTAGCACAATTTGCAACACATTCGAAATTATATTACAGTTAAAGGAACAACAACTAAGTAGCAGATTAGTTATAATGATTTGTTGTAGAGTTTTTATGATTAAAGCTGAAGAAATCTATAACAAAACTCATAAGCAGTCAGTTCTGAAAGGATTAAATAATGATGTGTATATTGTATCATAACTACAACCAAAGAAAAGGACTAGGTACGGTGACATGAGAATAAGTTTCAAAATTGTTAAAAATCAAGGAACAGTAATCCATGAAAAATCAGAAATAAATCATTTCGTGCAAACAACTCACTGTAACTGTTACTTAAGGAAATAACATGCTGAAGTAAATAAAGCTAAACTTTCTCTAAATCTAAGGCATGCTACTTTTGTTTTAAAGGCATATTTACCTCAATCTTTGTTAAGAGATCGTGTAGCTCCCCTGATTCATTCATTGACAATATTTTCTCTGCACCCTGTTAGCAAATAAATGCATAATAGCACTAAGAGAAGCTTCACAACAAATCCCTAAGTGTAGGAACATTGAACACATATATTAAAGTTAAACTCTTTGTTGCATTGATTTTTCCCCAAATTCTTCCCTCCATCCCCTAAAGGCAATGATGTTTCATGATATAGTGCTAATGTACTTTACCCCACTTGATCGGTGCAACCCAATGGGGAATGCATAGGCATGTTGTTTGACAGTGGGAGCAGTAAAGGGTGGTGCTGTTTTCACTTGGCGATTTACAGCAGCAATCAGAGGATTACGAATCGAATATTTTGTACCTTTTCTAAATCTGGATTTTGGGGACATTTGTCACATTCCAACTGCTGTTTTGCATGCACTGAACTGACACAACAAGGGTCAAAGATCAAAATGAAGAGTATAATGCCCAGGTTTTCACCATTCCATTTGTTCTGATGTATTGCCAGGAATAATGAAGTTACTTCAATATATTTTGGTAAGCACCTCCTTCATGCTGTTGACAGTTACATTGCAGGACAACAGTTCAGGCATTATATACATTTGACACATTCAATATCATTGTGTGTTAAACAGTAAAGCCTCAAATGGACTATATTATCAACATAGCTAGTTGTATACAATCAAATTCAGATATATTGGTGAAAATTCTTTTGTGCTGAACCATCTAATTATATTGTACAGTTAAGCCTTATTGGAAATCTCTGCCTCAGAAGATGGTGGAGGCAGGAGCCATTAAACATTTTTAAGGCAGAGATAAATAGATAAATAAATGTTAGCTACTAATACTCCCCGTTAGCAGTTATTGATTCTCCTAGGCTGACTGTTATCCAGAGACAGCAAGAACTGCACTTTCTGGAGTCAGAGTCAACACATTGTGGAGCTGGAGGAACACAGCAGGTCAGGCAGTATCACAGCAGGTCTGTTCTGAAGAAGGGTCCCAACCCGAAACGTCAACTTTCCTGTTCCTCTGATGCTGCCTGACCTGCTGTGTTCCTTGAGCTCCTGACTGTTATCCACTCCTGTGTCTGTCCAACTGTGCTTCTCTCTCTCTGGGCTCTATCTCTACATATCATTTACTCCTTTCCCCCTCCCTCCATCCTATCGTCTGCATAAAAAACAACCTTTTTTCTTAGCTACCATCAGTTCTGAAGAAAGGTTACTGGACCTAAAACATTAACTCTGTTTTCTCTCCACAGATGCTGCCAGAACTGCTGAGATTTTTCAACAATTTCTTTTTTCGTTGTAAATAGATTCTCATTTGGTAAGAGACTAAAAAGTTATCATGCTTGGGTTAATGTGAATGAGGAATTTGAAACACAAACAGAGCAGCCATGATCGTATTGAATGTTGGAACAGGCTTAAGAGGCAAAATGGTCTACTTCTGCTCCAATTTCACAGGTTTGCTTTTATCAGTGATGCAATCAGAGCTGGACTGGTCATTTTCCTTATCTGAGAATGTAGAATTGGTCAGTGATTTTGTATGCAATTGTTGACAACATTTTAAGAACAAACCAAATTACAAAGTTCTATCTCTTATGTGTATCGAGTCCATTCCCTCCAGCTACATCATCCTCACCAGAGGTCTACTTGATCATTATTCGAGTTTGTTACTCCCTGCTGACTTGCTTTATTATCACTGGCTGCTACATGTTCTTTAAACAGCTTTTACAAATTAAGCGCAAGTGGACATAATTATTTTCCACTGATTTTCCATTCCAATCTCACAGTGTCTAGCTGCTGCTCAGCACCTTCTCACTAAGCTCAAAGTAGTTTGAAAAATATTCAGATAAGATGGGGTGATCTGAAAGTAGCCCACAGCCTTTTCGCCATAGCACATTATGTTTTACGTGGGTCTGAAAGGGGCAATACTTAATTGAGTGCAGTCAGCATCACCCACTGTGGAGTATTCGTGAAAATTTCAGCGGAGTAAAGTAGGGAGCTAGTAGGGGACCGACCCAAGGCTACTATGTACTTAACAGTCTCTCTAGTAATAACAGTATATTTATGCAACCTCTAAATAGTTGCAGCTATGCATTCAACTTCTTATTGTTCATTTAACAAGACTCTTCCAGTTAAACCAGAAATGTGGCTATCGCATCCATGCTATATCATTTGGGCTTGAAGAAACCTGTACAATCTATTGAATATCTAATTTGCATATTTTTTATTTAATTAATAATTGCATCAGTTTTTAAATGACCTATGTTAATATTGACAGTCCCATTTTTCTAATATTTAAAAAAGTGTTTCTCTTGACGTCACTAACAAGTATCTTTTCAAAATCATTTCCTTCAAACATTGCAGTATAATCAGAAAATTGTGTTAAAATTGCCTTGAGTTTCTTTAATGTCAATGTAAAAATAGTCAGGTAAAATCCCTCTGCATGTTATTTTAACAAAATTATTTACAGACTTTGACAAGATTAATTTTAATGGGATGAGGACAGCAACCTAATCAAGACCATAATTATGTAAAATTGAAGGTGAACAGTGGGAAGTGACCAAAATAAAGTCTGGCTTTATGCAGTACCGAGATAAACTCCTAACGGGAAAGAGTTCAGTTCATGAAATTAAACAGCTATGGTCAACAAAAGAAGCGATAAGGAACATATAACAAAGGGAAAGAGCCCAGAAGTGAAAGCAATAGTGTAAATCTAGGACGCTATGAGAGAAATAAAACATAGCTGAAGAAGACAGTAAGAGCTACAGAGAAAGGAATATGTAAAGAAAATTCTGAGTGGCATCAAGACTAACACAAAAACGTTATCATAATTATATCAAAAGGCCTGTCAAAATTAACCCTGTTAGGGTAACATTGCAAATGAAAACAAGGAAATTTGAAACGTATTCAGCCATTTTAGAAAACATTGGAAATACTCAGCTGCTCACAATGCATCTGTGGGGAGGCAACAAAGTTGACATTTCAAACCTATACCTTTCACGTTCCAGAACTGGAGAAAATGAGAGATGGAACAGATATTAAGCAAATCTAAGGGCAGGGAGTCAGTTTTCAGCCATTTCCATTCACTCCACAAAATATTAAGAAACAGCTGAAGACATCAGATACTGGAAAGGCTGTGGGCCTGACAACAATTCGTACTGGGAACTTGAGCTCAGAACAAGCCGTACCCCTAGCCAAGTTGTTCCAGTATGACTACAATCATGTGTCTTTAAACTAAGGAAAAATGAACGATACCATGTGACTTACCTGGTGGAAGCAGGCACGTTAGCAACTTTCAAGGCATATCTTGATAGACACATGAGTAGGAGGCAAACAGAGGGATAGAGACCGCGTATGGGCAAGAAACCACGTATGGGCAAGAAGTAGGGGGTCTAAATAGGGATTAGGAATCAGCGCAGGCTTGCAGAGTTGAAGGACCTGTTCCTGTGGTGTGTTGTATTGTATTTCTGCTTGACAGCAAGCCTGGGTGTTCTGATTGTTAGCGATTAAAGAGTATTCAGATTGTTTTCCTGGAATAATGTGCAAGGTGTATACATTTGGAGACAATGGCAACAGTCTGTGTTCTGAAGATAAACTGATAAAGCTCAAAACGTTGAGAATATCAAATTGTCAAGTGTAGTGCTTTAAAATATCTATTTACTTCTAAGATAAAAGAGAGTTGGGTCACAAGACTAGCTAATTAACATCTCTACCAGGATTGGCCTTGGCCTATGCAATTCATGTTGCCTTGGTAACTGGCTTCAAGATGGGAAGGTTGCAGATGGAAGGGTACATAATGATAGTGAGTTATAGATTTTCTTGAAATGTCAATGAACGTCACCGACATGTTAGTCTCTCGGGTAATGTTTCCTTTAATTACTTTTTCTGCAGGGCAGAGCCCTGAGGTCTATGCATGGCAACAGCTTCTGAAATTTGAAGTCAATGCACCAGCATACCAATTGGTGTGCTCAGAACCACCAAGTGGCTGCATGGCTTAGAAGGAACATTGCTCTGTGGGTTCAGGAAAGAGAAAGAGACAGATAGAGAGAAACAGAAAGAGAGAGAGAGAGAGAGAAAAAAAACTAGACTCTGCACATCTCTACAGTTTGCCATCCCAAAAGGCTTGTGTAGATTGGAAAAACCAAATTCATAGGGAGTTAGAATGTGGATGGAAGACTTAGCTAGAGGGAGAATCCCCAACAAAACTTATAACATGACTGATAGTAATGCAGCTACCAGTTATAAGGCTAGACTGTGTTCAGAACAATGTGTAACTTTACGTTTCATTGATATTTTGTATTGTTTTATGTTATGAAGAAGGAGACCTGGTTTTAGCTTAATCTTTAGAGTTGATCTTGTGCCTTTGGTACCAAGATGACTGAAGACCTGTTTGTATAATTGCATTTTTTGTCAAAGGACAGACTTGTCTGTGAGTACTTTGGAATAGTTAATAAAGGTTAATTTCAAAGAGATGATAGAGAAATTCAAAATATTGTTGAAAGTAGGTGCAAAGAAAGTAGAGTATTTGACAAACTAATGGGACTAAAGGCAGACAAGTTACAGCAGAAAAGTGCAAATCAAAGGGATTCCCTTTTCTTGTGCATGAAACACAGAAAGATAGCATGTCGGTATAGCAAGTAGTTAAGAAAACAAATAGAATTCTGGGAATTAATGCTTAGGTACAATCCTGGGAGAGTTGTTAATTAGCTAGTCTTGTGATCCAACTCTTTTTTATTTTAGAAGTAAATAGATATTTTAGGCACTACACTCTACAATTTGATATTTTTAACATTTTGAGCTTTGAACTGAGGAAGTATTGTTACAACTCTACAGGTTATTGGTGGCTAAACCTGGAGCGCTATGTGCTGTTTTGGTCCTCATATTTAGAAAGGATATACTGGCTATAGGAGCTGTTCAAAAGAGACTCACGAGGCCATTATGTGGGATGAATCAGTTGACTTATGAAGAATAGCTTAAAAGGCCAGGCCTCCATTCATCAGTGTTAAGAAAAATGAGACATCTTCCTACTGAAACAAATTGGATTGTGAGGGGGCTGGACAGGGTGGATGTTAAGAAGATGTTTCCACTACTGGGGGCATCTTGAACTATGAACCATGGCAGAATTAGGAGACACTCACTTAAAACAGGGACACAAAGGAATTTCTTCTCTCAGAACATGGTGATTGTCTGCGATTTGCTAAGCCAGAGAGTTGTGGAGGCTAGATCACTGAAAGTACTTAAAGAGTAGGTAGATGGTTCAAAAAATCAATCATGGAGTTGACAGCTATGTGGTATTTGTACAAAAGAGAAGTTGAGGCCTGGGGCATGTCAGCCACGATCTTATTTAATGGCAGGGCAAGCCTAAGGGACTGGATAACCTATTCTGGCTCCTATTTCTTATGTTGTTGTATTCTTGTGACAGAAACCATACAGGGGAACTGCCAGCTCCTGACCAGATGCATAACAACCTTTAAGCGTGGTGTCAGCATCAGGGATCCCAGAATATTCTATAAATGGCAAGTACTCCAGCTATGGTGAGTGGGAGAATTGGGCTAGCAACAGACTTCAGGGACACCTTAGGAGTGTTAACCTAGTTAATGAGGCAAGTTTGGGCCAATAACACAAGAAAACTCACCAGGCCTCATGGAGAGAAACTCAAGGAAAATGACACTTTGCCAAACTATCCTAAGCTTCAGCCCTGTATGTCTCTGTGGCTGTTTGACTGGTGTGCTAGATTTGTCCATATTCTGAGTCATGTTACTGTAAGATTGCCCCTCACGGAGCATTAGTATTCATGTCTTGTTATATCAGTTTGTTCACCATAATGTTCTACCATCTGAACAACTTCAGTGAAGGACTCCTAACTGAACTCACGTGGGCTGTGTACCACATTCTTGCTTTCAGTATTTGCTTCTTCCCACAAACATTGCTGAGTTTAATTTTCTGAACAGGTTTCGGAGATGGCAGAAATGTTTTCTAGACATGACAATCCTATAAATCACAGATTTCACAATTAGTAGAAGATCTTCAATTGCTTTTAAGATCCCTGGCCACTGTCTGAGTCCTGGTTGTACGTGCCCCTGGTGTATCATACATCTTTGTGAAGGGAAGCTGAAGTAAATGATATTCCATCCTACATCAGTAGGTCATCTATGATAGTGCAATGCTGTTGGTGCTCAAAGTATGTGTTCTTGGCCCAACTTGTTAAACTTTTGACCTAGCCATCGTTCAATCACTATGTAGTGATTTGTTGCACATTCTCAATTATTCCATTGTTCTTGTCAAGTTCAGCTGAGTCTCTCTTGGCTTGCTGACCACTGTTTCTTCTTGGCCACATGCAACATTTCACAGAATCTCAGAATTGTAATGGCACAGAAGGAGGCCATTTGGCCCATTGTGACTGCACTAGTTCTGTATCCTTGTGCTAATCGATTCCCTATCCCCCTTATTCCTGAACACCATTTCTATCCAAATAATCATCCAATGTCCTCTTGAATGCCTCAATTGGACCTGCCTCCACTATGTTTCAAGACAGGGCATTCCATTTATTTGGTGCTATTGTAGGTAATCTCTACTGATCTTTTTTCTGCTTTTTGGATTCCATCATGTGTCTAAAAATCCAAAGAAATGTTTGCCTGGTTGCCATTTTGGTTGACAATGGTATTTTCCAAAGCACTTCTTTTCAGTTTTGGAGGGTGATACATCAGTCACCACCTATGAAGCTCACCACAGTCCTTCTAAAAGCAAAATGGGAAAATTCACACTCTGAATATTTTTAAGTGGGGCTGGCTTTTCTCTGTTTCCTGAGACCACCTTCCTTTGCTTGCAGTGAAAGCTTGTCTTTTCAATGCTGAACTTGTCCTGATGCTGTTTCCACAGCTGTTGAAGTCTCTCTCCTTTGGTAATCCTATTTTAGCTGCTTTCTGACTGTCTGGGTCTTCTGAAAACAGTAACTCTCTTAATGAGTAAATTCACTTTTCTTCAAAAAAAACCTTTCTTCCTATTCTTCTGAAATGTTCTGTGTGTGGTGGTGTTTCTGTGAAGAATTTGAATCCACAACGCTGCTGCCATATGTTATTTACACTAATCGCCACTGTTGGCACCTCCTGGTATCTGCCAACTCAGCCAGGATGTGACATAGGGTAAAGGTTTTTTTGAAGTAGTTCACTGCCCCCAATTTCCTGTGTCTATACTGTTGACAATCACATGTCCTCTGGGCAGTGAGAGTTAGGCAATAAATGCTGGCCGAGCCAGTGATCCCCTCATTCAATGAATGAAAAAAAGAGGCACTTGGCTTAGTTAACAAGATGATTTATTGCATGATAGCAATAACTGGAGCTTACGCTACTAATCAGGCGTAAAGACTCTAGGGAGTACATGTGCTCCTGTGTCTACCTAAAGACACCAAATTGGCTGGAAGCAATGTGACTTCAACATCTTTCCTCCACTGATGACCTTTCACAGTGTCTGTCAGCTGTGTGCAGTGAGTCTCCTATTTCAGAACTATTACCTTCAGCCACAAATCAGTTTCTCTGAACAAGGAGACACTGTAGCTGCTCACAGCTAACAGACACTATGAAAGGTCATCAGTGGTGGAAACATAGAAAGGAACACATAAGGAAACAAAATGATAAAGGCATAAATCTACAGTGCTCAATAATTTACTGTTGAAATTTAGTCATGATTGTGCTGACATCATGAAGTAGTTTCAGGATTGTGATGAAGACCCTTGATTATCCAAATCTTTGAAACACAATCTACAAAACCTTACAAGTTGCTGTATGGAATGTTTTGGTTAGATCAATTAATGATTACCATGCCCTCCTGAGTTGATTGCACTAATTAAAATTCAGTTCCCATAATGCTCTGAATTAAGGGACAGCCAAAAGCATTTAGGTACAGAAGTACAAGGCTTTACTGGGGTATTCTAACGGGAAGTGTGTTACATCAAACTGATCGTTATGACTTCCTAATTGATTAGACCTGTAGTTCCCAACCTATTCAATATCAAGGCACATAGGCTACATAACTGAGTGGATTTCCTGTTTCCTGAGCATGCACAGTGACGAATGTCAGCAGATTCTGCCTTCAATAATAGACAGGAAGGCTCCAGAGAAGATCAGATACGTGGAAGCAAAATCTTCATAGCACACTTCACACCCTGTCACAGCAACCGGTTGAAAACCACTGGATTAGACAAATGAAAATTTAGCTACCGTAAAAGCAGCACAATGGCTCAATGGGGTAGCACAGTGGCTCAGTGGTTAGCACTGCTACCTCACAGTGCTAAGGATCTGGGTTCAATTCTCAGCCTCAGGCAATTGTCTGTGTGGAGTTTATACTTTCTCCCCGTGTCTGTGTGGATTTCCTCCTACAGCCTGTAGATTGGCTATGCTAAATTACCCACAGTGTCCAGGGGTGCCTAGATTAGATGTGGGGGATGAACAGATACAGGGAAAGTGTAGGGGGATGCTCTTCAGAAGGGCAGTATGGACTTTAGGGCTGAATGGCCTGTTCCAACATTGTAGGGATTCTATGAATTCCCCAAATAAAAATAATTTTCTTTGTTTCAGTTTCTTAGCACTGAATTAGCTATTACTACACTCATGTGGAACATTGTAAAGTGCAGAAATGTTTCAGGGAGCAAAAATCAAACAATTTTGAAATTATTAGACTGCAGAAAGTTGGGAAAGTGGTGCATCATTTGTTTCTCTGATTTGAGAACTCTTTTTAATCAAAATTTGAAGAAAGTGGTACCTGAAGTCTTCTTCCAGATGGCCGTGCAGAAAAATTAAGGTGAAGGAATATTGCTATTGCTGCAAAAATCTTCCTGTTACAGCCGTGTACAAAGTGACATGTTTTAACTAGTCTGTCCTTCACTGTGGCTATTGTGAGAACAGCTTTCAGTGGAGAATCACAGAATATTGATTCCAGTAAATGAAGATCTCATCAAAAAAATCACTAACCAGCTCTCATTCAGTGTAAAAATCAACGTCACAACTTCAGACCAATGGATCAATGGGCCATATAGTCTCCCCAAAGATCTGTGGCAAAGGGTTCAGCTTATTCAGTCACGCAAAGACCCATGGCAAAAACTCTTAATGCTGACTAGGTATCATCCACCAGTCAATGTCATATTGTAAGAAGAGATACAGTGGTGCAGGGAACAGGCAACTAAGAGGGAAATATCAGTAAAACAGACAAATGAAACATAATGGTCCAACTTGTGCATTTCAGAATGGAGGTCCAGGATGTCAAGTAAGGTCATTTCCAATTATTACTGTTTTTCTTCAATCTTTCGAACCTCTGGGGATATCTTTACTGCTAATGGGAAAAGACTTTAAGAAAACTAATATCTGAAGTTTGAGTGCAAAGTTTTAACTACAATCACAACGACAAAGTTGTTCAGATTAAAGTCCTGTCTCTCATCTTAATTACTCTTTAGTCACAGCTCTAGCCTCATTATATCCAGTTAGACAAAGCTTAGTGGACAGTACGCATGCCTCAGAGATTGTGGCTTCAGGTCGCACTCAGAGATTTGAGCAAGACTGACTCTACGATGCAGTATTGAGGAAATACCACACTGCCAGAAGTGCTGTTTTTCAGATGAAATATTAAACCGAAATGCATCTGCTCTCTCAGGTGGACACAGTTTACCACTGTGACTATATTTCGAAAGGTTTTTGTTGGATGTAAAGTACTTCAGGGCATCTTGTGGTTGTGAAATGTATAATGAAAGTCTTTTGTTTCATTCCCCTCATTGGATTCCCTCCTACAATCATTGCTCCATACATCATTCCTACTCCTTCCCTTTCCACCACATACTCAGTGTCTCCTTCAGTATAACTCTAGCACTTTTTGCAGAACATACCCACCAATTACAGATTTAATTCTGGGAGATTTAATTTACTTGCATTTGCCACATTATAAGTTTTGATTTCTAGATTCTGCAAGATATTAATTTGCACTGAAGAGCTGTGAGACAGAAGTAGAAGAAACTGCTAACCAGAGTGGCGACAGAACTTTAGCAAGCATGAAAATTAAGGGTAGAAAGGGGAAACAAAGTGTTAAGTAATTAAAATTAAGAGTCCTGAGTGACAGGGATGCTTGTCTTCATTAGCCGGGGCGTAGGATATAGAAGCTTGCAAGTATTGGTAAAACTTTTTAAAACCATGGGTTAGGCCACAGATGGAATATTGTGTGCAGTTCTGGTTGCCACACTATTGGAATGATGTGATTGCACTGGAGAGGGTGCAGAAGATGTTGCCTGGGGTGCAAAGTCTCAGTTATGAGGCCAGCCCAAACTGTAGCATAAATGCTATCTCCTCCACACTTTACTTCAGCTTTGATGAAGCGTCATCTAGACTCAAAACGTTAGCTTGCTGTCTCTCCATGGATGCTGTCTGACCCTCTGTGTTCCCCAGTGTTGGTTGTTTATAAACTGTATGGTTGGGTTTGTTTTCCCTGGTGCAGAGGAGGCCAAGGTGAGGATCTGATTGAAGTATTCAAAATTATGAGAGGCAAAATTATGAGGGCAGATTGTGAGAATGTCTTTCCCATGGCAGATGTTTCTAAGGCTGGAGGACATAAGTTTAATATGAGGAGTAAGTAGTTTGGAGAAAATCTGAGAAAGAATTCTTTCACCCAGAGGATGGAAAAAATATGGAGTGTGCTGCCTGAGAGGATGGGGGATGCAGATAGTCTCGCAGCATTTAAAAGCATCTGGATGAGCACTTAAAATTTTGAGGCATAGTAAGCTATGGACCAGGTGCAGGTAATTGGGAATAGTGTAGCTTGGTGTCTGTTGGTCGACATAGACATGGTGGGCCAAAGGGCCTGTTTGTATTATGTATGACTCTATGACTCAGTGACCACCAAGGGTTGCCTCCAAAGGTGGGATGAACTGTGTCCTATTGATCAGCCAGCACTGTGTCAGGTTGGGCAACCCCTGGCCAGGGGTATCAACCTGCTAACAGCTTCCATTTTCCTGCGCAATGAACAGATGGAAAGTAAACGCCCAACAAACAAAAAAGATAAGCGTTCCAGCTTGGCAGCTGGAATTATTGTGTAACTGAGTATTTCACACAAAATTACCAATCAGACATCAACGATTGGTAATAAAAACCAATCTGAAGAAGGGTTCTGACCCGAAACATCAGTTTTCCTGCTCCGCTGATGCTGCCTAGCCTGCTGTGTTCATCCAGCTCTACACTGTGTTATCTCAGACTCCAGCATCGGCAGTTCTTACTATCTCTGAATAAAACTTTGGCTTGTTTTTATTGCGAGTTCCTAATATTATACAATACATAAGTTACAACACAGCTCAACATAACTTACTCAAAAATTAATATAATTCTTAACAATTGTGTAACATGCTGCATTACAGCACTTCTCCAGTGAAGGTGAACACTCACTATTTCATGATTCATTTATTCCATTAAAACAATATCACAAGAGGAATATCAGCACAATGTGTGCTTGAAGGATCAATGACATACTCTGCACAGCAAGCGCATTGTTATAACAAGGTAAGAAGGAGCGATAGGCTCCTCTTTTTAGCCCTCACTCAACTGGTGGCAATAAGTATTTTATTTTTTTTAGTATGTGCCTATCACACTCAATTAAAACATAACTAATTTATCAAAATTATGGAGCCAAATTGCAAGGTTTCCTTGAGTTAAAGAAAGAGGCATTTTATTACTTACTACCCCAAGAAATTATTAAAATGTGGCATCAAACTCATACACAAACTCAGTAGATGAATTTAAAAAGAAGTGAACGAACAGAAAGGTTAAAACAGTTGCAGACTCAAATTTTTAGAGAACTTGAGTTGTGAGAAATGACTTGAGTCCTAAATCACCTTGTTTTTTCAGTGGCAGTAAAATTTGTATATTTTGAGTTCTCAATAAATAGTTGTTGTTCCAAGTAGCTTTTTCACCAGACATGGTCTTTTGAGGATGCGAGAGAGACAGGCAGAGACAGTGTTTTCCAGTTGTAACTTACGATTTAATTTTTCCATGTCTGCACACTGCTGTTTGGCAGCATTGATAAACATTTGTTTGTTATGTCCTAAGTCTGCTCATTATTTATCCAGGCTGAATACTCCACAGAGAACCTTCCATCTCAATTTATCATTTCAGAAAGTTGTGCATCAACTAGGAGATATAGATCTGAGGTTCGATACCTGCCTGTACTGTTAATTTTGCCTCTAACTGATTCATGTTTATGAATGTCTTTTATGAGCTTGACTCAGTTTAGTCAGGAGAACACAGAAGCAAATTAAGTCTTATGTTTCCATTTTAGAAACAATTTTAGTACATGAAAGCTCTCCTGTATTAGAATCAGATAATGAAAGTTGAATAATGATAGTTGTTTTTACTATAATGATAATAGTATGCACAATAGCATTGACTGACCATAAAATATATAAGTTTGATATCAACAATGCTTCTCTTTGGAGGAACAGATTAGCCGTCAAAGGCTCTATGCCTTAGGCTAACTAAGAATTCTATTACAATAAAGCAAAGAACTACGGATGCTGAAGATCTGAAACCACAACAGAAATTGCTGAAGAAGGGTCACTGGACTCACAATATTAAATCTGTTTCTCTCTCCACAGATGCTGTCAAACCTTCTGAGTTTATCCAACATTTTCAGTTCCTATTTTTGTACAAATTCTACTGGCATGGCAGGTGCATAAAAGACCATGTAGACATGGTGTAGGATTTGGACTCATCAATGGATTGATGCAGCAAATTTAGTCACCAGCAGCAACAGCACTTCCCTCTGCATTATCAGCTGTTGAAGGACTTGTCAACATCTTGCACATGACTTGCACTCATGCAAGAACATTCAATGCCATAGTCACAGACAAGGGGCAATTTTATGGACAGAATCTTCCTAGGCCCTGAATGATGTGGGTAAGAAATTTGGGAAAATCAGGTAAGATGTTGAGCATGGACTTTCACAAAGTTAAGACTACAAGTTGATTTTCCAACCAAGTCCTGGCCATCGAGATGAGATTCTTGCTATTAAAAGATTAAAGGCCTAATAATGGAGATAATTGCTCATTATCACCTTCATTACCCAACAATTAACATAGGCTTTCCCACTCTCCCACCCACAGGATAGAAACAAGACTCCAAGAACTCATGACACAAAGTCAGAGTGCTTCCTTGCTCCTCTGAACCTCCAACATGAATGCCATTCAACAACATTCATACATAAAGTACAATTTCTAAAGAAGGGTCTAGGCCCGAAACATCAGCTTTCCTGCTCCTCTGATGCTGCTTGGCCTGCTGTGTTCATCCAGCTCTACGCCTTGTTATCTCTAAAGTACAATTTGGCTGGTTAGCACACAAAACAATACTTTTCACTGTATCTCAGTACATGTGACAATAATAAATCAAATCAAACACCTCAGGGCATGTTTCATGGGCAGCAGTCATGGATGTTGTCATCCAACGTTGATGCTTCGCTGCATCATCGTGGCATTTCTCTGGCCTACTCACAGTACGCTTCCGCATTTTGATGCTGTACCTTTCATTGCAATAAAATAAAGCAAAGATAAAAGGAATAACTGCAGATGCTGGAGATCTCAAATGAAAACAGAAATTTCTGGAGAGACTCAGCAGTTTAGCAGCATCTGTGGAGAGAAAGCAGAGTTAACATTTTGAGTCTGGTGACTCTTCATCAGCACCTTTCATTGCAATGTTGCTGTAGGGATATTTTGCATCCAGGGACAGGCATCCAGCTCATGAATTGGACCAGGGAAAATCTCAGGGCTGCTCATTTGTTCTTGTAGTGCCCACTCACTTTGCACCTAACTTGTTCTCACAGCAACCCTGCCTTCTTTCGTCTTTTTGAGCTTTGTCCCCTCAGCTAGAGCTTAAAAGCCTGTGGTACTTCTGTCCTGCCTTGCTGTTAAGTGTAGACAGAGAAGCCTGTCTGGAAAGCGTAGCACCAATTCCACTTATCTGCCGACTCCAGGTCTTCCTGTCATTGAAGCAAAAAGCAAAAACCAGAGACTTCTTTATTCGCAAGATAAACCCAATGGTCAAGATGCTGCAAGATTCGAAAGTAGCCAGCGCAGTTGTGGAGAGGACAGGCAGGCACAGGGTAGATATGCACTGAACAAGTACTTTTTTATGTTGAAAACCACTTGGTGGAAGTACTGAGGGACAAGGGCACAGTATGTACTCTGGATGGGTGACATCAACGTCAATCACCAAGAGTTGCTCAGTAGTACCAATGCTGGCCAAGCTGGTCAAGTTCTAAAGAGCATTGCGGCTAGACTTAGTTTGCAGGATATAGTGAGGCTACCAACAAGAAGGAAATACATACTTTACTTTATTCTCACCAAGTACCTACAACAAATTTATCTTCTCTTTTATTCATTCATGGGATGTGCGCGTCACTGGGTGGGCCAACATTTAATGCCCATCCCTGGTTGCCCTGGAGAAGGTGGCAGTGAACTGCCTTCTTGAACTGCTGCAGTCCACACACTGTAGTGCACAGTCTACAATGCTGCTGGGGAGGGAATTCGAGGTTTTTAATCCAGCAACACTGAACGAATAGTGTTATATTTCCCAATCAAGATGGTGAGTGCCTTGTAACATATAGGTTATGGAGTTCCCATTTGTCTGCTGCCCCCAGCCCAGCTAGATGGCAGTGGTCGTGGGTTAGAAGTTGCTGTCTAAGGTGCCTTGGTAAACTTCTGCCATCTTCTAGATGGCACACATTGCTGGTATTGAGCATCAGTGATGGAGGGAGTGGATGCTTATTGATGCAGTGCCAATCAAATGGGAAGCTTTGTCCTGGATGATGTCAAGCTCCTTAATGTTGTTGGAACTGCAAGTGGGGAGTATTTCATCACACTCCTGACTTGCACCTTGTTGATAGTGAACAGGCTTTAGGAGTCAGGAGATGAGTTACTTGCTGCAGTATTCCTAGCCTCTGACCTGCTCTTGTAGCCACTGTATTTATATAGATAGTCCAGTTCAGTTTCTCGTTAATAGTAGACTCCCTGGATGTTGATCATGTGTGATTCAGTGATGGTGATGTCATTGAACATCAAGGAGTGATAGCTAGATTCACTTATTGTTGGACATGTTCGTTCCCTTGTATTTATGTGGTACAAATATAACTTACTACTTGTCAGCCAAAATCAAGGACTTTTCCAGGTTTTGCTACATTTATACATGGACTGCTTCAAAATCTGTGGAGTTGTGAGTGGGACTGAGCATTGTGCTATCATCGTTAGACATCTCCACTTCAACAAAACGATGGAGTAAAGATCATTGATGAAGCAGTTGAAGATGGTTGGGCCAAGGACACTATGCACTATCAACATCCTGGAACCAATTGATCAAAAACTGATCTGAACTAGCCATTTGAATACCTTGGCCACAAAAGCAGCTCAAAAGGTAGGAATTCTGCAGCAAGTAATGCTCCTCCTGACTCCCAAAGACTCTTCACCATCTAGAAAGCACAAATGAGAAATGTAATACCATACTTTCTGCTTACTTGAATGGGTGTAGCTCCACCAACACTCACAAAACTTGACACCATCTAAACAAAGCATACCATTTGATTGGCACCTCATCCGCTCTTTCAACACTCGCTCCCTTCACCACTAAAGCACAGTGGCAGCAGTAGGTAATCTCTACAAAATGTACTGCAGTAATACACCCATCTCCATTGATAGCATCTTTCAAACACACAATCTCTCCCACCTAGAAGGACAAAAGCAACAGATCCTGTGTTGGATCTATATAACCATTCCTTAACTGTTTCTTGGCAAACTCCTAGAACCCCCATCCTAATTGCACAGTTGATGTGCCTACATCACAAGGACTGCAGATGTTCAGGAAGGGAGATTACCTCTACCTTTTCCAGGACAAGTAGAGAAGGGCAATAAATTCTGACGTACTCAGGGATGCCTATATCCTATGGATGAATAAAAAAATCCAAGCTGGCTGTGACAATGGTAATCTATGTGTTATGTCTGGTTGGATCAAGAGGCCGCATGCTCCTTTGATGATCAAAGTTGCCCATATAAAATTTAGCACATAGTGAAGTGCTTATCAAAGAAGAGAATTGATACCCTGGAGAGTTGGACACTGCTATGAGCTGTACTTTAAAGAGACAGACAGCCTGATGCTCCTTCCCATGTTCTTACAATTGTTGAAAAAGTATTTGTTTCCTTAAAAAGAAAATTGATTCCTTAGCAAACAGAAAGGCGAGCAAGAACAGAATTCCAACTGAACTGCTGAAACTCAAATGTCCTCTCTACATAACAGCTTCATGATTCCACCTTTCTCTTTTGGATGACAAGATCCATTTCACAAGTTACATATGACAAAAATATCATCATGTCACACAAAAATAAAGGTAACTGAAGCTACATCTATGCAGGTATCTAATCCTCAGTATCATGGTCTTTGCTGAAGAGAATCACAGAGTTGTTACAGCACACATAAAGGCTGTTTGACCCATTGCATCTGTACTGCTTCTCTGAGCAACAATTTATCTAGTGCCATTTCCCCACCTTCTCCCAACAACTCTGTACATTGTTCATTTTGAGATAATAATCCAGTTCTCATTGGAATGCGTCAGTGAGCACACTTCCACCTCAACTCTCAGTGAATACACCTACTGTCAGCAGGCTTCAGTTCAGGTCACATGACCTGCTTCAGTTAAATTTAACGTTACAGTCTCTAAACATCATCTGAGAAACATCTTAACTGTAACATTAGAGCCTGTGACAGTTTAACTTATTTTACAATTCAGTCCCATTTAGTTCAGGCATAACCTGTAAAATACAGTGTTCTATTGTATTGACTGATTGTCTTAAAGACAATTGAATTGGTCATTTTTGAAAGCCAGGCAGGTTTCCACTCACCTTCCATATGAGAGGAGTCAGGCACCACGACGTCTAATAGCCAACCTAACATCATGGCTCCCTATATCACTGCAGCACTGGAGGACTAGCTGCGTGATCTATCACCATAAAATCCATCTCTACGTTTTTTAATTGTTTAGTTGACATGCTAGAGAGCTATGGATGGCCTCATACTTCCCCATTTTGAACTTCATCTGCAACCTTTTTGTTCCCACACACTTTTATTTCTCTCATAATCTCTTGTGACGAACATTATCAATTGCTTTTTGAAAACCTGTTAGACGACATCCAAAAACAGTTCAACTTGTTCATGATCATCTCAAACAATTTAATCAGATGTGTTAGACTTGACCTATCTTTCACAAATCCACACTTCCATTGTGCAGTGAATAGTTCAAGAGCTCATTTGTTCCTTCCCTGTTAGTTTCCAGTAATTATCCCATAACTGACATTTAACTGTCAGGTTTGTCATTTTTGCCCTTTCACTTCTTTTTAAATGGCATGAGTGAATGTTACAATTTTTCAGGAAGCTATACATAATTTAAAAAGAATTCAGCACAATTTCAAAAGGTAGAATATATTACAAAATGTGTATGAAAATAAAAACCCCAGTGATGAATTTGCAGCAGCACTGTTGTGCAGTTGATGGCCCATTAATTCTGGATTCCCTATAATTCTACAGATCAGGACATGCTACAGCACCTTTGCATTCAGACTGCAAGAAAGAATAGATTTAACAAAGCAGTTCTCCCAGCATATATTTCACATAATAGCAATACCTACTGGGAATACAATGGTGGATATAAACACGACCGAGTTGAATTGTTTTCTGTTCATTTTTTGACTGGTCTGACTTCATAGAGTCATAAAATTGTCAATGTTTATATAATTTGGCTCATTCTGCACCAACTCTCCTTAACAGGAATTCAGCTATATTAATTCCACATCCTTTCCCAAATCCCTGGAAATCTCTTTCTTCATGTTTTGTTTTCCAATTCCCTTTTACATCCACAATAAATATGGAAATACAATTACGTGAGATAAATATAGACAGTTTAAGTGAGCGAACAAACATTTGACAGAAGTAATATGTTCTATAAGACACCTAGCTAAAAAGGTTAACTCACATCAAATGGTAAACTCCACCAATCAGAATATAAAGAAATGATCCTAGCAGGAGCTAATGAGTTCAAAGACTAGCATTGCAGTGTTGCAGTACCAGTTATTCTAATGTTAAGTCAATTTGGCTTATGGCAATATACATACTCTTTAGGTGATTCTGATGTCTCACAAATCATGCATTACTGATGTAATGAAACTATCTATCGCGTAATTTGTAATGAATCTACACTGTTTTGAAGATTGAGCCTATCTTCCACTCAAGACTTTGCCTGGACATCCTTCCCTACTTGGCTTCAGTAACTAACAACGATAAGGAGGACTGGTGACAGTCAATCCAACTAATGCATGCCAGATGTCCTGGATAACACTAGCAGACACTGTTCTAGCATTATATCATTGCTGGGCACTGTTGTCATTTACAGCTATGCAGATTTCGACCGCACCGTGCTAGCCTGAAGAAATAATCAGTTCTACAAATGCCATAGGCAACTGAGGAGAAGAAAGAAGTAAGAATTCCAGTCAGAAAACAGTGAGAATATATTTAAATATTCAACAGCTCAAATGCTCACAGAGCCAGTCAGCTTCTCTGGATGCAGCAGCCAGCAATTAAAAAAAGTCAGCAGCAGCATTAAGGCTGTCTGTAGAACCTTAAGACAGAAATAATGAAATAATTGAGAAAACTTCCAAAGACCACACAGAGTCTTATCAAAGCTACGAGACAAAAATCCAAATCATAAACCTGAGATACAATGGTTAATATCAGGCACCCAAAGTAAGTTATGTCCCTGAGAACATGTGTTTAAGTTCTTACATTTGAAGGAGAATTCCAGACTGTGAAGTTAAGTAGACATTGTTGTGTTTGTAACATTGTTGAAAATCATTGGACAATTCTGGGGGAAAAAATTGATAAAAGGACACTCTTTAAGGAAATCATTAAAATGGCTGCAAATTTGACTAATTGGAGTGAGAAACTAAAAGGCAAATGAAGAGTTTATTGAAAATAATCAGTGGTTTGAGAAAAAAACTTCTTATTACACAACAGAAACTTTGCTTAAGGATGTGATAACAGTACTGTGGCTTTTTAAAATTTAAAATAATGGCATGAATATAATGGAGAATAAGCAGAAACTGTGTGTCTTCGCTATATTGATAAAAAATGATACAAAACAATTATGAAGGAGGAGAAATAATATAAATGCGGTCAATCATCCACCCTGGGAGCAAGATAAAAGAATGTATTTCTTCATTTTAAAGCATTTTGACAATTTTTAAATGAATAACAGTTTTAGCACAAGTAGGAGGATAATTATAAAACATTTAGATGATTTTCAATTTTAAGTGTCAGAAATGAAAGGAAGTTTCTGAAAAAGAAAGTAAGGTGGAAGTTAGAAATCTTTATTAAAAATGCAAAGCTTCTCAATGAGAAAGTGTTACTAACAATTAATCTTCATTATCCAGTAATTAAAGCAAATAATATTTTTCAAACTTGCTGAAGAAAACAATATTTAAGACAATTAAAGTGATTGTACAATTTAAACACTGAATGGCAAAACCAGTATTATTTACAAAGCAAAATTAAAATTCTTGTATTAGCTTTCAAGTAAGTAATTTAAATCAGTGAAGCAAAAGTAATTAAATATAATGATAATGAAGAAAGATATTACATATCCAGGCAGACATAAAATCACAAATCCTGCATACATGGAATCAAACTGGACGATCAAGATGATACAATTCATGCAATTCCGATTTGCTTCAGGATTACAGAAGAAGCTAAGAGATGAACCAAAGAACAATTGATTTACTCTGGAGCAGTTTGTGTTTCAAATGAAAGAATATAAGAGAAGACGAAAAATGAGGGAGGATAGGGCAATCACTTTGCTGGAGGTGTACTATAGACATCAAAATAATCAGGAAAAGCAGAAAGACACATGTATAGACATAATAGGGCAAAAATAGCAGGGGATTTCAACTTCCCTAATATTAACTGGGATGTGTGAAAGACTTAGAGGAGGCAGAATTCCTAGAATGTATCCAGGGGAAGTTTAAACCAGCAAGTAGAATTTCGTGGAAAAGCACAGCAGGTCACACAGCATCAGAGGAGCAAGAAAGTCAATATTTCAGCTTGAAACTTTGATTTTCCTGCTGTTCTGATGCTGTCTGACCTGCTGTACTTTTCCAGCTATACCTATAAACTCTGGCTTCCAGCATCTACAGTCCTTATTGTCTCCAAGTAGAAAGTCCTACAAGAGAAGTGACCTGATGTTGGGGAACAAAGCCAAGCAAGTCAGTGTGTCAGTGAGGGAGCATTTCAGTGATAGCGACCAAAATGCAGTAATATCTAAGGTAATTATGGATACGGACAAAAATAGATTGGAAGTATAAGTTCTGAATTGAGGATAGGCTGATTTTAATAAGAAAGTACAGGATCTCTCCAAAGTGAACTAGGAGCAGCTACTTGCAGGAAAATCCACATCCAAGCCATGGGAGACATCCAAATGGTTAATAGTGAATATACAGGGCCAACACATTCCTGTAAAGGTAAAGGGTGAGACTAACAAGTTCAGCGAACCCTGGACATCAAGGGATATTCAGAATTGGACAATAAATAAAATGAACCTAAGGTAGATGCCAAAGGCTCAAGACAGCAGATGCTCTAGAGGCATATAAAAAGTGTAATGTTATTTAAGAAATAAATTAGGAGAGCAAAGAAGGACATGAAAAAACACTGGCCGGTAACATAATGTAAAATCTGTAGGCATTTTATAATGATATTAGAGGCAAGAGAATGACCAGGGAAAGAGTAGTTCCCATTAGGGAGCAAAGGGGAAATCTCTTTGCATAAACAGAATATGTGATTGGAGTTTTAAACTATGTGTGTATAGAGAGAAGGATGAAATCAGGATGGAGTCTGTAATATACTTGAACAAATCAATATTGAGAGGGAGGAGGTATTTGCACTTTTAGCAGGCTTGAAAGTGGACAAATCCCTAGGACAAGATGGAAAGTAACCAGGCTGATGTAGGAGGTAAAAAAGGAGATTACAGGTCAGCATTATGTTTTCTCAAATCACTGTTGCTCCCATAAAGTCTTTGGTCTTAACATCAAATGATGGATGTTGAACTTTGATAATCTATTTTTACTACAATTGTAACAAGAGCATTGATGAGACCACATCAGGTGAGCTCCTTTCTTAAGCAAGGAAATAGATGCAGTGGTAGTATGCTTACCTTTGAGCCAGGAGGCCAGCTGTTCCAGAGATGTGTAATAATATCTCTGAACAGGTTGCTTAAAAAATAGTTATAAATACAGTACAACCATTTCACAGAAGGTTCGAGTGACTGATTCCAGGAGGGGATGTAAAATATACTGACATTGATTCTATGTTCAACCAATGAGAACTGATATTTTCTTGGGCTTGATTTCCAGGTGGTGGACAGTTCTGGTTTTAGCTGACATTTTGTGTTTAATAGGCTCCCCACCCAGATGCCAAGCTTCATTCCTTGTTTGCCAGAGAATGCTCTAGAAGAGACTGTAGCTCTAGAACAGGTAAGCATCCTGCTTCTCTGGGTATAAAGAAGAGGGTGGGCTGAGAAGGGGGAAGATGTAACATGATTTGGAGTGTAATCTCAGGAGACTGGAGAGAGACAAGGCAGGGAGGTAGGGGTTGGTAGGTGTTGCACATCATGCAGGTGGTTTGGTCATCTGAGAAGTGGATAGTCACAAATCAGTGATTATGGTGGAAAATACAGGGCTCAGTGAATGAGGTGGGAATTGGAGAGTGGAGTGTATCAACAAATTTACAACCATTTCGTCCATTGTGACTGTGCCAGCTCATAGCTAGAGAAATACAACACAAATAGCACTATTTCTTTTTCTCCCTGAAATATTTCTTCACTATATTGTTTAAAAGATTCAATACATTTTGCTTCAATCACTTATTCCTATAGCAAGGCATCCAAAAAAAAGTTATGTGAATAAATTTCTCCTAACCTCCTTATCAATGCTAACTTTAATTTGGCCCAACAGACAAATGAGCAAGAAGCTGTTGTGGTGCAATGGTAGTGTTGCTACATTGGGCCAGAAGGCCTGGATTCAAGCATAACCTGCCCCAGAGGTGTGTCATAAGATGTCTAAACAGATTGATTAATATTCCCTCCAAGAAACAGTGAGGATTTGCCTGGCACAGTGGTAGTGTCCCTGCCCCTGAATCAGGAATCCTGGGTTCAAGTCCCATCTGTTCAAAGGTTTGTAATGATATCTCTGAACAGGTAAATTTACAACTGAGCAAATCATACATAAATATATCATGTAATATTTACAAAATGAGATGAGTATTGATTACAAGATATGCCAGTTCCTTTCCTTGCCCAATTCAACCAAAAACATTAACCATTTCTTGCCCAGGAACCAACTTTCTGTCTATGCTGTGCCATTCCCTTAATGCTACGCACTGGCACAATTTTATCAAACTTATGTAAAACCCATTATCCTAAACTTTCATGGTACTGCAACTGTGGAAGTAACACTGTCTAGGTTGGGAGGTGGGGAGAAATTCAGGCTTGTGCTGATTCTCTTTCTGAAAGACACTCATATTGAGGAACTAAAATCAAAAAACATCATGAAAAAAAATCAGTCCTTATTTGTTAATAATGACTACTGAAGCTAAATTTCGCGTCCATTTGACCACTCACTGATCTCTCATTACTCAACTTTTACTGCATAACTTCATCTTGATAATTTGAGTATGTAAATGTACTCATTAAGGACTAAATGTGAAATTGGATTCATTAGAATGGTGAAGAATGTATTGTTCTTTCTCCTGTTTCCCCATAAATCAGGTGAAATGAAATAATAAACACATTTTGGCAAATGGCCAGAACTTCTCAACTTACCCCGAGATAATGACCATCGATGAACACCACAGGTAAGGAAGGTGATTCATTAGCTCTCTTGCAACGCTCTTCTAGCTCCTTTCCATAATCACTGTTCAAAGCAATATTTTTCTCTTCCAATTTTACTCTGTGATTTTGGAAAATTTTCCTCACTATCTCACAGCGGTCAAATGTTGTCCTCACAACACGAAGGCTAGTTGTGTAGATTACTATTCTTCCAAATTCTAGTGTTAGTAGTGGCTGCAACAAATAAAGAGAGGTCTCAAACACAGTCTTATCCTTAATATGTTACAAACTGCACCCATATCCAGTTTAGGAGGAGGTTCTGACAGTTACAGTGTTAAGGGGCCTGTGTGTGTCACTTTTAAAAATTTGACTTCTATTTTTAACCTATAAACATTACGTCTTGCAGGGCTCAGGGAATCTAATAGCTAAAAAGAAACAAGAAGTGCCAGGTTCGTGAGTAAATATCTCAGCAGCATTGCTTATGGATCAGGAGGAGCAGGAGTGTTTCGTCCAGTCCCAACAAGCAAATTCATCCTCATGCACCTCACAATATCCCACCCACATCACCCAGTCATCCGCCACCCCCACCCAATCTCTGACTCGCCCCAGGATCTCTGGCAGCCCTCACCCCATGCCTTACCCCTACTTTCCCCACTTGTATTCCCACCCAAAACATTGCCCATTGGCCTGACTTCCAGCCACAAAATTCTTAAGTCGACTTTCAGCAAGACATTCGGGAAACAATAACGTTCAAGATTCCCATCTAGAATTCCTACTTCCCATCTGGATTTTCTTTACTGACCCTAAGTAAAAATGGAAGCCCACATGTGACATGCCAATGCCTTGGAGATATTTCTGTTTGCTTTCAATCAAGTGGCCTTTCCCACAATGTTTAAAAGTTTATGGATCGATGTCAGGACAGTAATTCTTCCCTAGAGTCCTGTCAATACAAATATGCCTTTAATTATCTCCTTCACTTCAGTTCAAATTGAAATGGAAGGTAAATAAATTCAAGTGGGCAGAAAATTAATTCCAAATGCTGTCTGTCTCCTTTCTATGTGTATCTCATGGCATGCTTCAGACACTCTACTTCAAAAGTGGTACATCCTAATAAACATTTAGATTTTGTTTTTATTTCATAAAAGATACATGTCAAATATATTTTAAAAAAACACAAGGATAAAGCTGGCATTTTAAAGCATTCTTCAGACCATCAGAACTGTCTTAAAGCCAATGAAGTACTTTTGAAATGCTGTCACTGTTGTGAGAAATAAAACAGTCAATTTGAGCTAAACAAACTCCTGTAATTATCACTGTGATAATTACCAAATAATCTGGGCTGAATCTTACCAGAAATTGGCTACGTGTCACTTTCATCGAGTTTCATGGAAGGTTTCCCTCTGCAAGGCCTAGCGAGTTTTCTCACGCTAACATCCAAAACTCACCTCATTAGCTATAAAGCACAAGTCTCTAGTGTTGCTCTCATCGTATTCCGCCCCTCACCATGCCAGAAATACTCACCACTGCTGGGACATCCCAGAATCCCTGGCACCAGCGCTATGCTTGAAGACCAGCATGCACCCAGCCAAGTAATGCCAGTCTAGGGTTGGCCTTCACTATGCATTAAGTAGAAGAGCTAATATAAACCAGTGCTATCCAGGCTGCGAAAGTACACAGTCTCATATCAATCACTGCTTAGGAAGCAAGCCACACAGCTCACCTGTCCATGGACTCATTGGATCTTGCAATAATCCTGTTTAAGCTCAGTGCTCCCTCCATGTGATGTTCAACACAGCTGAGGGAGTACGGTATGTGCGAATCAACGGGAGGTTTCCTTGCCCCTGTTTGACCTGATGCCATGAGACTTCATGGTGTCCAGATCAAATGTTGAGGATTCCTTAGGCAACTACCTCCCAACTGTACACCAATGTGCCACCACCTGTGCTGGGTCTGTCCTGCGGGTGGGACAGGACCTATCCACGGATATTAATGTTAGTGTCCGGAACATTGTCTATAAGGTACGATTCTTTGAGAATGACAATGTCAGGCTGTTGCTTGACAAGTCTGTGAGACAGCTCTCCCAATGTTGACACTATTCCTCAGAGGTTCATAAGGAGGACTTTGAAGCATTGACAGAGATGTTTCTGCCATTGTCATTTTTGGTGCCTAGACTAATATTGGGTGGTCCATCCTCCTTCATTCCTTTTTGTAGCATTTCTTCTTAGAAGTTTTCTGAAGCTGATTCACTTATTAGGCCATTTGAGAGGGCAGTTAAAAGCCAACCACACTGGTGGGTCTGGAGTCACATAGATCAGACCAGGTGAAGATAGCATGATGTACCGTGGATCACAGATAATTGTACATTGATGGAATACAAGGCTCTTCTATTGATTAATTCGGCTGTGCTACAATATAGCACTCTCAACGCCATGTGTGTACGGTCTATCACCTCCTGCATCTGGGTCAGGCCTGCTAAATTGCCAAAATGTACTGCCCAGGCTGCTACACTGATCTTATCATGGGGTGAAAAGGTGAATCAGTGTGATCTGGTACTAATTGCAATGAGTAATAGCCTTGAAAAAACTTGTGTGTGGATGATGGAGAGATCCCTCTCAGATCCCTGAGGATCCTTGGAAGGAGCCAGTTAGATGAAAGCTTAGCACAGCTGTCACCTGGGCAACGATCAGGATAAGATGGCCACCAAAACCTTTGTGTTGCAGGTCCCACTCCAACAGCTGGGACAGTCTGTGACAGTGTCCCAGGACATCCCCAGCCTTCAGCGACACTGCACCCCATCATTCGGAGGAAATGGTATTGAAGTTCATAGGGTCTGTACCTCCCCTGAGGCAATGGATCTTCAGCTGTAACCTCTTCCTGTCACTGTTCAGCATTCACTGGAGGTTGCATTGGCCTTGCTGGCACATTTTACCCTTCCATCTCTCCTGCATCACCATTGCACAGCACTGCAAGCTCTGCTGTGACTGGATTCACTAGTCATGCTTCTGAAGAATCTGCACTGCGGACATAAGAATAGTAACAGGTCCTTACTAACATGAGCAGTCTGCCTCCAAATCACTCATAAATGACAATTTAGCACACTCCTCTGTACAGGGACATGGAGCTCTCTTCCTTAACATGGAACTTTGACAAAGGACTTTATTCCAATGAATGCCGCACTAGTCATGCCACAAAGAGATTGCAGGAGATTGTAAGTGGCTATACAAACACTGAGACTTTGATTTACCAGCCCTACATCATCCAAGAAAAGCATCACTGCATTTAACAGCATGTTGACAAATACTTACAATTCAAAGTGAGAGGGAATCAGTTCCGTGCTCCTAGGTAGCCATTGTGATCTTGTTGTAGCTTTGTGCTTTTGTCATTTTTAAAGTTGCTATGATTATTTCCGATTCACAGAGATGAATATCTTCAATCTGAAATGACTGATGATGCTAACAAGGTTGCTGATGACCAGGATTTGTATTGTCACACATTAGACATGCATGATGATATGATTACAGATGCATCCGCTTGTAATGTGAAAGGTCCTGATTCATTTGAAGGGGCCTCCCATTGCTCCTGGGTGAAGCCCATGTCTTGGTACTGAAAGAAAACACTGACTCTGCCCACTCCAGGAGCGCTAACAACTATTTTCTATTTGCAGTTTGCAGTTAGAGTCAACTGAACGTGCAGGTCATGCGTGTCACATTGGCTCAGCCTGATAATCAAAAACAACCCCAAAACCAGCCCTGCACCTTGTTGTCTCAGATTCTCCAGCATCTGCAGTTCCTACTATCTCCAAAACCTTCATGTTCCTTTTCTCCTGGCATTCTCTGTCAAGTGATCAGTATTGAGCATCCACACATTCCCGCACACCTCTTTGCGTTATGACTTCATCTCCTAAAATTACCCACTGAGCCTTCAAGTTTAGTCTTTCCTCACCATTGTGCTGCACATTCCAACTATCAAGGCACAGTGATGATGACAACTATTAAGTTCCCTCAACCCACATTATTGCCTTTCCTCCCATGCACATTCATCTCCCACCTTATGTTTCAATTTCCTCCCATCACTATTCATGTCCCATCAGCATTTCAGGCTGCTGCCTCCAATCCCTAGTATTGATTGCCCCAACCTCCTTAATGCCTTATCTCCCGCAAATACCCCATTGACTTTCATTCAGATGACCCACAGGGTCATCAGCCATTGCCCACTGATTTGGATGAACAGCCCTGACTGAGAATTGGCCAGAGCCCTGACTGATCTGTGTGCAGCACCTGACTAACTTATCACAAATCCACTAGCTGTTTGCATTGAAGTTGCAGGGCCATAATCCACTCCCTGGGCTATGGCAATACCACCAAGCAGTACGCTCACTGTTCTCAAACCCCTGAACTGAGATCAGTATGCTGACGCATACTTTAGGGCCACATTGACAGTGCACTCTACCTTGCAGTAACATCTCCACCCTGTTGATTGTCCATGGCTGTATACCATGATAATTGCCTGTCTTCCTGTCTGCACAAATCAGAAAGGTGAGACTGTGAGCCTTCAAACTCTGGCTGAGGGAGAAAAGTGCCAAAAGGCAAGCTAGGGTAAGGTAAAGCAGGTAAGCTGTAAGCACTGAATTACACACAAAGTGTGTGCATGCGTGTGTGTATGTGTGTGTGTGTATTAAGAGACAGAGGGAAGAATCCTGAGATGCAGCCTAGTCCAACCCATGAACTGGGAAGTCCTGTCCCTGCGTGCAAAGTGTCCTTGTAGCAATATTGCAATGAAAGATGCCTTTGCACTCTGAAGTCTAGCATTGAAGTACAGAGCCATACTGTGCCATGATGATGTGGTTAGTCTGGTATAAGTTGAATGCCAAGGCCTGTGGATGGACTATGCATGCAAATGCTACCCATGGAGCATGCGCTGTAATATTAGAGCCTAATATCTAAAGCAGAGATCCAGAATAGCATTTGGCAAGCTGGAGTTGCCGGGTAACTGCTCTGGCTTTCATATTGGGATTTGATGATGTCTAATTTCCATGCAGTAACTCAGAGAAGAAGAAACTGCATATCAGTGAGATAAGATTAGGCATGCTAATAGCCCTCTCGCCACTCACTAGACTGAGAAACTCAACCTGGTTGCCCGAGACTTGGTTGAAAAATGGGACCTTTGGTCCTTGGAACTGAGAAGTTCCTCGCTGACCATCTCATGTGATTCTCTCAAATTTCTTTCCACAACCCATGTCATTCCAGGACTGGGAAGATCCACCCTTTGTATTTTTGTAATGATGACAAAGGAATGAATACTGGTTGGGGCACCAGGGTTAACTTCTTTGTATTTCATAATGAGTGGACACTCAACAGACAATAAGCTGAACTTGACATTGCATTTTCAGCGACTTGTGATTTCAGTTTAAAGTGAAAGCAATTAACCTACAAACAATATGCCATCATGAACTGCCAAATTTTACAACATTTGAGCTAAAATTACCTTTGACAATAAAGCACACAGTGGAAGAATTTTTTTTATTATAACTGTACTTTAATCAATGTTCCATCTTAAATTATAATTATTATCTTGCTTTGATAATCTGCTCTTTTTTTCAGAGACATACTAACTACTTTCTTATATGTTCTTATCAGTGTAAATTATTTCTTATATAAAATTATGTAGCTTTATTCAAAGAACTGTGGAAGCTCAGTCATTGAGTATATTAAAGACAGAAATCAAAGGATTTTTTTTCTTTATTCTTCCATGGGATGTGAGTATCACCAGCATGGCCAAAATTTGACACCCATCCCTATTTGTATTGAGTGGCTTTAGAACCATTTCAGAGGACAATTAACAGTCAACCACATTACTTTCGCTCTGGAATCACATGTAGGACAGATTAGGTAATGATGATAGATTTTGTTCCCTAAAGGACATCAATGCACCAGATGGGATTTTACTCGCAACAGTTGATTCTAGTTTCATGGTCACTATTAGTGAGACTAGAATTTTAAGACGAGGTTTATTATTTGAGTTCAATTTTTATCAGCTTGTAGGCCTGGGCATCTGAATTACCAGCCTGGTATGTTTATTATTACACTGATATCTCCCCTCAAGATGTTAAATATATCAGGAAATGTGAAGATACTGTGGAAAAATGGCATTGAGTTAGAAGGACAGACATGATCCAGTTGATTGATAAAGCAAGCTCAAGGGGCTGAATAGCCTACTCCTGTTTTTATTTCCTATGTTCGTCTGAAACACCTCATTGTTAACTTTATTGAATATCATTAAGGATTTTTTCTCCCACTTTACAAATCTTTTTACATCTTCCTGTGTTCTGGTGCAAGATTTCACTTTATTATGATTTTAGTACCCAATTTAATATTATTTGTAAATGTTGATGCTGTGAGTTAACAATTCATTTGCTTAGAAATGTTTCCAAGCATTGCTGCAAGAAACATGCTTCTTCTCCAGGGGCAGAATATGCTGTTGGCTATTACCTGCTCATCTCATATGAACCTTCAATCATATAAATGAGGAAGCACATGCAGGTAATGGCCAGTGACATTGTTCTGGGAGAATTGATATACTTTGTGCAGTACCACTTTGAAGTGATACTTAGTGAATTATTTTTCTATGTATAAAACCACTGCCTCAGTGGTTAGCACTGCTGCCTCACAGCGCCAGGAACCCGGGTTCGATTTCACCCTTGGGTGACTGTCTGTGTAGAGTTTGCATATTCTCCCCCTGTCTGCGTGAGTTTCCTCCAGGTGCTCCGGTTTCCTCCCTCGGTCCAAAAATGTGCAGGCGAGATGGATTGGCCATGCTAAATTGCCCGTAGTGTTCAGGGATGTTTAGATTAGGTGGTTATAGGGAGATGATCTGAGGGTCAGTGTGGATTTGTTTGACCAAAGGGCCTGTTTCCACACTGTAGAGATTCTATGATCTATGATCTAAATGGTGCTAACATGGATCACTGGAGGCATCACTTCCACTTTCTGTCAGTCTGACAAGTTTTCCCTTAATTCATATTTTTGGTTTACTCTTTTGTAGCTACCTTATTGATGATACTGTTACCTGGTCCCTAAGCCCTCCCTTTGTTATAGGTTATTTAGATTGCAATTCTTCAAAAATATCTTCAAAGTTCACATTTTTGAAATCCACAAATTTGCTATTGTGTACTTTCTGCTATATCTTCAAAGAATTCAAGAAGGTTGATTAACATATATAATTTGTAGATCCAGTTAAAAGCCTTCATTAGCTTGAATCAACCTGGTCATTGGCTCTTGCCCTCCAGACCAAGATGTCAAAACAAGTTTGTCAAAATCCTGCACTATTTGCATGATGGTATTGTTGGAGATGTTTGTGCCTGTGGTGAGATGTCCAACACCTTTGCAGTGATAAGTAGAATAAGGGTAAAATGCATAATGACTCCTCATAACTTCTCAGATTATTGCTTGTGGCAATACATTAAGGAAGCCATCTGCTTAACTGCATCAACATTGAAATCTGTTCAGCAAAGATCTTCCCACTCCTCAGACTTCCATCAATCTGACAGAGGCAGTCATCAGAAAGTTTCCATATGTTAAGAATTGGCACCAGCTGCCACAACCAGGAAGACATCCAGATATTCAGAGCAGATTAGGGGGGTTATAGGGGCATGGGTTCTGGCTGGGATGCTCTGAGGGTTGGTATGGACTTGTTGGGCCAAAGGCCCTGTTTCCACACTGTAGGGATTCTATGATTCTATGATCTTCTATGATCAGACTATGACAAACAAAACTCTGAGTATCACCAACTACCTTGGTCTCCAAGTCAGTATTTCAATGGCCAAGATTATGCTTCAGCCAGCACTACAACATCCTATGAAGCAGGATGCTATTAACGGCAACTGTCTCAAAGTTGCAGAAAATTTCTCATATTTTGGTAATGTGCTCCCTAGGAATACCATTATTAATGAAGATATCAATGCACAGAAATTAGGTTCTGCCTATGGCTGACATTAAGATTGTGTCTGGAAACAGTGTAGCATTAAGCTAATGACTAAAATCAAACTCGATGGGGCCATTGTCCTTACTTGTATGAAGCAGAATTCTGGGCCTGTTACTGGCACCACACCCGAGCTCCAGAATGCTTCCACCAAAAACACCCAAGGTCCATCAAGAGAATTCAATGGCAAGTTGCAACAGGAGAGATGTCCAATGTATTCCAAAAGTAATCCAAACAATTCATTTTGGCATGTAGCAATTTTTGTCAATGGAAATCCTACTACTTCTAAACTTGATACAAGATTGCTGTTACTATATCAAAAATATACCAGGGGAAGAAACAGAAGATACAGCCTACATAATGTAACTACATGGCCCAGGAGATAGTGGTCTCAGGTGATACTTGAGTATAGACCCAGAGTCCTCAAATGTTCCTCATATGTTTAGCTTTTCATTCCTGGGACCATTTTTGTGAACCTCCTCTGAACCTGTTCCAGGGCCAGTACATCTTTCCTGAGATATAGGGCCCAAAGCTGCACACAATACTCCAAATGTGGCCTGACTGGAGTCTTATAGAGCTCCAGAAGTGCATCCTTGCTTTTATATTCAAGTCCTCTCAAAATAAATGCCAAAGTTGCATTTGCCTTCCTAACTACTGACTCAACCTGCAAGTTTACCCTGACAGAATCCTGGACTAGAACTCCCAAATCTCCTTGCACTTCAGACTTCTGAATTTTCTTCCCATTTAGAAAATAGTCCATGCTTTTGTTCTTCTTACCAAAGTGCATGACTTCACACTTTCCCAAGTTGTACTCCATCTGCCACTTCTCTGCCCACTCTCCTAACTTATGTCTCTACCCTCCCAGATGTGTCTTTTTTTGTGTGTGTCTGGCTTTTCTCCTCCTTTTTACACCTATCATTTACACCTATTTTACATTTCTATCACTCCTGCACCACCATTAGCACTCTGTTTGTCTTTTGCTCTGGACAACCTCACCACTTTTTTCATTCAGTCCTCCTCCCCTACTGTCAACAATATAGCAAACATCATTTCTGGCCCTTTGTATGTCTGAAAAGAGCCATAGTGAACTCAAAACCAGAGTCTTATAGAGCCTCAGAAGTGCATCCTTGCTTTTATATTCAAATCCTCTCAAAATAAATCCCAAAGTTGCATTTGCCTTCCTAACTACTGAGTCAACCTGCAAGGGTCACCAGACCTGAAACGTTAACTCTGTCAGACCTATTGCTTTTCTCCAGCGCTTACTGTACTATTTCTGACTTCCACATCAGCAGTTTTTTGCTTTTGTTTTATTGTTCATATGTTAGCAGTAATTGGCATTGCATGCTTACACAAACCACCACTTCCCTAAACACCGTTGCATCACCACCAGTCCTTTGCTCAGCACTGCATGAGTCATTCCTCCAAACACAATAGGCTACGTCAATACACATCCCTCTGCTTACACTTATTCACCTGGTATTAATGTCAGAACCAGTGCAAACAACATTCTGTAGATTTAGAGATAGTGGTAACTGCTGATGCTGGAGAATCTGAGATAACAAGGTGTAGTGCTGGATGAATACAGCAGGCCAAACAGCATCAGAGGAGCAGGAAAGCTGACGTTTCGGGTCTGGGCCCTTCTTCAGAAAAATTCTGTAGATTTCTTTCTTATTCTATACTACATACACTTTTACCCAGCAATGGCTCCCTCTTGTGCACATTTGCTTCTTCTGCTCAATATGCATAGAATACTAATCTGCCCAAACCACCATCAAAACCACAAACTAAAACCAGGCTTCTGACAGGGCAAGCTTGTGCACAACTGAAAGGAGTGTGGAATGGTCAATGAGCTAAATAAAAACTGGAAGAATTGCAGATACTGTGAATCAGGAGCAAAAACAAAGTTGCTGGGAAAGCTCAGCAGGTCTGGCAGCATCTGTGAAGGAAAAAATGGAGTTAATGTTTCGGGTCCAGTGACCCTTCCTCAGAACTGAATGAGCTGTAGCCTTAAGAGGGCACGCAGAACTGTGAACAGCCTACATGGAACAGCATATCCTCCTTAGTTAGTAATTCTGATTTAATGCATTAGGACAATGACGTTTGACATCTCTTTCTGGTCTCCCTGTTACAACCACTAACTGTGCACCCACACATCACTACTGCTTCTCCTCCATAGAATGGAATATTCATTTTCAGAAAAAGAATACTGCCAATATGCTATAAAGCTTCCTGAAGGTTGATTAGCTATTACAAACAACAAAAATAGTGATCTGCACACAAAACAGCTGAGACATACAAATAATTAACTGACAACTATTTAGAACAATTTAAATTGTAGCCATCAAGTATCAATTTAAACACTGCTAGAATTTTCATTTCTGAGACAGAAAAGATCAGAACCACAACACCAAGTTGGACCCTCTCCCCACAAATTAAGGGAGTAAATATTTCAGGCTAACCATTGGTGAAAGTGAATTATTTAGGATTTCCTCTGGACTGTGATCAATTTTATGTACAGAACTTTCCAACTGTGCTCTCAAAGGTTTATCAGGGCTCCTTACTGGACCCAATATGTAAAACTGACAGTATATCTTAATCAGTAAGCAGGTTCAGTGTGGACATCAAACTAGAGTGAATATTGAACTCAAACAAAAACAGCCAAGGTCTGACAATATGAGACAATAAACTAAGCAATTAGAATGCTACATTAAATTTCCAAATCAATTGAATTCAAGCTCCAGAGACCATGTTGAAGATGCATAGTCTTTTAACCAGTCCACACATAGCACAGATTTCTATCACCTTCATTTTTATAATGCCTGCCTAAACCATTCCCAGGTCCTGACTCCAAAGATGTCCAAGGCCCAACCACTTGCACAATCTTCCCAGAGACTGTCTTCAGGAGCCCAACCTAGTTAAGAATAGTGGGTGAGCTCTACAAATGGTAAAGCCAATGTGAGCTCCCAAACCTGGGGAAGATCCCATTGGGAAAGGTGGGTGCAGCTGCTGTAAGACAGGAAATATTTGACCACTTCAAGATGGAAATGCCTAGCAGAGTATTTTGGATGTGTAAAAGTAAAACTGTGGCACAGCTCCAAGATCTTCATTGTGTAGAGGAGGCTCTCAACGACACTCAGTTTGCCTCAGGAATGCCACATGTAGCACAGATCAGGTTTTGACCTAATTCAGACGCCAAGTTGGACTTCTATGTCAGAGAGATGAATAATAAGAATGGCTTGGCTTGTTTAGGGCCTTCTTATAAAGAGATGGCTCTGTGATATTTAGTAAAACAATGAAAACAAACCCAAAATACCATCTCCTGATACAACATGATAATAGAGTAATCGTTTAGGATCATGAAAGGATAATTTAAAAGAAGGGAAAGCACTTATAACATCTGCAGAATAGCTTAATGGATTAAAAAATATCAATGGACAGATTAGTTTTATCAAATGTTTCAATAACTTAAGATTGAGATTGTAGATATTTATAGGTCCATGCCTGCTTAGCTGTCTAAATGAGGATATAAAATAAAGTTACATTGCTTTGGGGAGTAATAAATAATGTAAAGTGAAGGAGTGCAGCAGCCAAATTGTACACTAAATTCCACCCACAATAATAAGATAAAAGCCCAGGCAACCAGTTCCAGTAACATTAATTGATTGGCCAGAACAACATCAGCATTTCCTGGACTATACTTCAAATACTGTCATGGGATCTGAACAGTTATTTCAATATTCATTAAAAAAGATCCAACCTTCAGTCATATATTAATCTCACAATCCTGTGCTGTATTAGTTTGAATTATGGTGTGGATTTTCTGCATTATGTTGTGCAGTCTATAAAGCTTAACTTCTCCAAAATCACCAAAACCAACACATATTCCTGAATTTTAAGCAGATGATACATCAAGCACAAATATATTTCTGTGATTATTTCCAATATTTTGGAAGTGTCTGGAATCTAGCCAACACAACAATGCAAATTTATGCTGACTACATTCATTTTTAGGCCTTTGAAGATAAACTATTTTGTTGTTTTCAACACTAATATGCATGCTTTAAAATACAATTTTGTTTTAATTTATTGAGGAAAAGGCTTTGGAACATTAATTAACCAACAAATGAGAAACTAGCTTCTGAACAGTAAAGTAAATAATACATGGTTCAGCAAGCTCATTTTGAAAGAAATTTTCAGTTTTTTAAAAATCAGATTTTTATTCATTCATGGGATATCATCACCTCTGACTAAGCTACTATTTATTAACCATCATCAATTGTTTTTCAGAAGGCAGAGTTGAGTTATCTTCTTAAGTTGTTGCAGTCCTTGAGGTGTTGAGGCACATACAGTACTGTTAGTGAGGGAGTTCCAGGATCTTGACACAGCAACAGTGAAAGAACAGTATAATAGTTCCAAGTGTAGATAGTGTGACTTGGAGAGGAACTCACAATTGATGGTGTCCCCATGTATCTATTGCCCTTCTCCTTCTAAATGGAATTAGATATGGGCTTAGGAGGTGCTGTCAGACATCCTGGGTGAGTTACTGCAGTGCAACTTTTAGATGGCATTTACGGCTGCCCTGTGCATCTACAGTAAGCGGAAGGAGTGTTGAAGGTATGAAATTGATTTCTAATCAAATGGGTTGCATTTTCCTCAATGATAAAAACCAAAAGAACTGCGGATGCTGTACATCAGGAACAAAAACAAAGTTGCTGGAAAAGCTCAGCAGGTCTGGCAGCATCTGTGGAGGAGAAAACAGATGTTCTGAGGAAGGATCACCGGACCTGAAATGTTAACTCTGTTTTCTCCTTCACAGATGCTGCCAGACCTGCTGAGCTTTTCCAGCAACTTTGTTATTGTTTTTTTTTTCCTCAATGATATTGACCTTCTTGAGTGTTGTTGAAGTTGCACTTATCCAGGCAATGGAAACTATTCCATTAAACATCTGAATTGAGCTTCATACGAACACACAAACAAGGAGCAAGAGTTGGACCTGCTCCACCATTCATAAAATTCATGACCAAAAATCCATATTCCCATCTACCTTCAATAAGCTTTCACCACCTTACATATCAATAACCCACTTTCACTGCCTTTTCAAGGAAGAGAGTTCCAAAAACTCACCTTTATTGATAAATTTTTTTGGCTCATCTCTGTTTTAAATAGGGGCAGCATGGTGGCTCAGTGGTTAGCACTGCAGCCTCACTGCGCCAGGGACCCGGGTTCGATTCCAGCCTCGGGCGACTGTGTGCGGAGTTTGCACGTTCTCTCTGTGTCTGCGTGGGTTTCCTCCGGGTGCGCCGGTTTCCTCCCACAGTCCAAAGATGTGCAGGCTAGGTGGATTGGCCATGCTAAATTGCCTGTAGTGTTCAGGGGTGTGTGGGTTATAGGGTGATGGGTCTGGGTGGGATGCTCCAAGAGTCAGTGTGGACTTGTTGGGCCGAAGGGCCTGTTTCCACGCTGTAGGGATTCTATGATCTCTATAAATGGGTGATTTCTTATATTCAAACACTGATCCCTGGTTCTGGAACTGAAGAAGAAACATCCCTTCCATTTCTACTCTGTCAAGACTCCTCAGGATCTTATATGTTTCCATGAAGTCATCTCTTATATTCTAAACTCCAGCAGATTCAAATCTAACCTTCACAATTCCCCTTATAAGAAAACTCGCCCATTCTAGGCAGTAGTCTGGTAAACGTTCTGTGAACTGCTTCTAACCCATTCAGCTCCTTCCCTGATAAGGGTGAGCTAGACCATTCACAGTACTTCAGATGTTTTCCTACCGGTATAATTGAGTCATAACCTCTCTATTTCCCCCTCGTAACAAATTAAACAGTGGACAAGATTTGGAATGACAGGAGGTGAGATACTTGCCACAGAATTCCCAGGCTCTGAACTGCGCTTGTAATCATTGTATATATAGGGCTGATTCAGTTCAGTTTCAGATCAATGGTAAGCCCCCAGGATGTTGATAGTAGCTGCTATAGTAATGGTAATACAATTGAACATAAAAAGGCAATGTTTAAATTCTCCCTTGTTGTAGATGGTCATTACCTGGAAGTGATGGGGGACTAATGTTACTTACAGGATTAAAGGTTGACGAGTTTCCACCTTTTCTGATACAGACGTACACTTGGCATTTCTTGTTAGGAAAAGGTCACCAATTCAGAGGTGCTGGAGTATGCTAATTCCATCAGCATACACCAATTGCTGTGCCAATGATATCTGCACTGGCTCAGCCACATTCATCAGTTGGATGATGGCCACATACCCAAAGACCTTCTATATAGTTAACCGATCAGTAGGTCACAACTTCCTGGATGTCCATACTCCTGTTACAAGGACACCTGCAAGTGAGACATGAAGATGGTGGGCATTTGTACTAACAACTGGGAGATAATTGATGACGGCCACGAGCTCTGGAGCCTGAGTACCTGGAGGGGCATTGGAACAAGTGAGTAGAAATAAAAAGTTTATCTGGCCAGAAAAGAGGCTCACAGAAAACTGATAGCAACGAATCATGGAGCTTCTAATTCCACCGTCCTCTGCCACAAATACATAGACTGCCATGCTAGAATAGTGCTCCTGAGCTACAACAGGTATTACTTAACCATCACTGTGACCACCACACAACCATCACATCACAAGATGAAGGATTGCCACTACCACTCCTGGACAAGTGGATTTATTTAAAATTAATTAGATGCTTTAACAGATGACAATATACTTAATATTCCGGAAGGATGAACTAAAATTGTCAATCTCTCACCATCTCATTTTTAAACAAGTTCTTTTGAATGCAAGTGTTATGTCAATTGCACCTAAGAAGCTTTATACTACATTTTAATTTCAAAATCAAGTATAATTACTTTTTATTCTTTCATGGCACATGAATATTGCTGGCTAGCCCAGCATTTATTGCCCATCTCGATTGGGTGATGATCTGCCTTTTTGAATTCCTGCAGTCCACCTAGTATAGGTAGACCAAAAGTGCAGTTTGAAGACTAGTTTAATTTCAGGAAATACCGGAATACTTTCTGGCACTGAAAACCCAGTCCCGCCAAAATTAGTATAGGTGTAAACCTGACGAGTTAAAATCTAGACTGGGATCTGGACAGGGGAATTTGAAATTCACCTTGCAAAAGAGAAATCCTCCAGCTACCATTCACAAAAAGGTTGTTTTTCTGGGGAACCAGAATTCTATCCACTGCAGGATTGCACAGGGCACTTATGGAAGTGGTACTCCTTGTTTGTATTTTGCAGTTTCCAGAGTGTGACAGTTATGCTTGGTGAACTGGTGGTTTTCAGAGTTTCTGTAGGCCTGGCTACAAAGTCACCTTCGAGCTATTCAAGATTGCATGTTCAACATTTTGAAAATCCCATTACTTGCTTTGAAATTTGGGAAATGGCATCTCAAGGACCATATTTTTATTCTAATCAGACGTTTTGACACTTTAAAGTGGGTTGTGTAGATATTTTCAGTTGCCTGGCTTTTTAATAATCTAAGTACATACAAGAATATAAATTAATACCATGGTTCTGACACATTGCTTTACCATTAACTCACCTGCATAATGCAATCTCTTCTTCACCTCTTTTCTATCTGCCTCTTTTAAAACGTCCTTTACTTTACAGAGTCAAGAAGTTAAAATTTTAAGCTGCTGCTGAAAATTATGACAATATATTTTATTTTTAGAGAATGACATAGGACTAGTCTCAACAGTAAGTGGGTGATGAAATTAATCATCTTCAGCACCAGGTAATGAACTGTGCAAATGAGATATGGCTGTGAAAATTAAATAACTGTGTGTTTCCAACATCAAAGGTACAAACTAGAAACAAAATGTATGAATGAGATGTGGTTTACCCTGTGTCAGTTGTTCCTGTCCCTGTAGAGGATGTTCAACATATGTAGAAATATTTATCAGTTAATTTAGCATTTACATGACATTTTCAAATAACACTTGGAATCTCAGGGGGTACAGATATGGAAAATGTGTGCATCAAGGGAACATCTATGTACAGAAATAAAAATTCAGTTTGAATCATTTCTAACAAGTTAAGACCACTTTCTGGTGAGGTTCGTGCAATGTTATGTCAATGGTTTTCTCTCATATATGCAGTCCTCAAATCTGACAGTCAACACACCTGGTTTAAAATTTAAACAAAGTCTGGCTGTTAACCAAAGCCTGTCCACCATCTACAAGGCACAAGTCAGGAGTGTGATGGAATACTCCCCACTTGCCTGGATGAGTGCAGCTCCAACAACTCTCAAGAAGCTTGACACCATCCAGGACTAAGCAACCTGCTTGATTGGCGTCACATCCACAAACATCTATTCCTTCCAACACAGACGCTTAGTAGCAGCAGTGTGTACTATATACAAGATGCACTGCAGTAATTTGACAAAGATCCTTAGACAGCACCTTCCAAACTCACAACCACTTCCACCAAGAAGAGCAGAAGATATTGGGAACACCACTACCTGCAAGTACCCATCCAAGCCACTCAACATCATGACTTAGAAATATATCATCATTCCTTCACTGTCACTAAGTCAAAATCCTTGAATTCTCTCCCTAAGGTCTTTGTGGGTCACCTACAGAACATGGACTCCAGCGGTGCAAGAAGGCAGCTCACCACCATCTTCTCAAGAGCATCTAGGGATAGGCAATAAATGCTGGCCAGCCAGCGATGCCCACATCCCACGAATGATTTTTTTTCTTAAAAAGTCTGCACCAGCTACCATGGGAGCTACAATCATCTATACTTCTTAAATATTGTGAGGTTTTCTACCTTTAGCATCCTTAAAGGCAGTGAGTTCCAGGTTCCCACCACTCTCTGAAATTCTTTCTTCACATCCATCCCTTTACCTTACATCCATGCCACTGGTCATTCATCCTGTCACCAAGGGGAAAATCTCCTTCCTGTCTACCCTATTTATGCCCTTCATAATTTTGTACATCTCAACCATGTCACCCCTCAGTCTCCTTTGCTCCAAGGAAAACTATCCCAGTCTATCCAATCTCTTTTCATAAATAAAATTCTCCAGCCCAGGCAATAGCCTGGTAAATTTCCTTGGCATCATCTCCACTAAATTAACATCCATCTGATAATGTGGAGTCCAGAACTGCACACAGCTATGGTCTCACTAACATTTTATACAGCTCCAGCTACACATTCCTGCTCGCAAACACTATACTTTGGCTGACAAAGGTAACACACCACAAACACCTTTCATAGAATAGGAATGACTCCCATGCTTGATGTTATCCCTGCTTCACATTAGTTAGAATGAAAGAGAATTCTCACAATCAAACCAGTTGTCATTCTCTTAACATCATTCTGCACACAGGGATAGTAGGAACTGCAGATGCTGGAGAATCTGAGATAACAAGGTGTAGAGCTGGATGAACACAGCAGGCCAAGCAGCATCAGAGGAGCAGGAAGGCTGATGTTTCGGGCCTAGACCCTTCTTCAGAAA